>NW_024070213.1:40634804-41101209 GCF_014754425.2 Oryx dammah | reverse complement strand
GAAAGTGAAGTTGCTCGGTCGTGTCTGACTCTTAGCGACCCCATGGATTGCAGCCTACCAGGCTCCTCCGTCCATGGGATTTTCCAGGCAAGAGTACTGGCTGCTGCTGCTGCTAAGTCGCTTCAGTCGTGTCCGACTCTGTGCAACTGGGGGGTGAATATAGTCTCTAGATGCATTCATATTGCTGCAATGACATTATTTCATTCTTTTTCAAGAAACCCAATGTTTCACTTAAGTCACTCAGTCATATCTGATTCTTTGTGACCCCATGGATAGTCCTTGGAATTCTCCAGACAAGAATACTGGAGTGGGTAGCCTTTCCCTTCTCCAGGGGATCTTCCCAATCCAGAGATCGAAGCCAGGTCTCCCACATTGCAGGAGGATTCTTTACCAGCTGAGCCACCAGGGAAGCCCAAGAATACTGGAGTGGTAACCTATCCCTTCTCCAGTGGATATTCCTGACCCAGGGATCGAACCAGGGTCTCCTGCATTGCAGGTGGCTTTTTTACCAGCTGAGCTACCAGGAAAGCCCTCTTTTTCATGAAAGCCAATGTTTCTTATCTCATGTAATCTCATAAATTCCTTTTTACAGATAAGAAACAGATGATAAAAGAAGTGACAGAGCCAGTTGGTGGCCAGGTCAGAATTCACAGTCATGTCTGTCTGATTACAAAATACCTTTATCTTTATGAATCATCACTGCCTCTTTTCATAATTTTGTTTCTGAGCTGTTATTTTCCAAGTCTTTCAAAACAAAGATACATTGTAGTTTTTATTTTTGTTTATCATTTGGCAAAAGAGAAATCCTGTTGGGCTTAAAATTTGAAGCCCAAGGAAACTGAATAAATCCCTGCTCTATTACTTTCTTGTGAATGGCCTTTGGCAAGTGAGTGAATCTCCTTAAACTGCAGGTTACTCATGTGATGAAACATGAGGATAACAATCATATGTACATCAGAGGATTAAATCAGAGAAATAATCATAAATCTTTGGCATAGTACTTCATACATAGTAGGTGTTCAATATATGCTAGGTATTATTAATAACACTACACATACGCCAACATTTACTAAGGGTAACGCTACAAAGACAGGGAAGCCTGGCGTGCTGCAGTTTATGGGGTCACAAAAAATCAGACATGACTTTGCAACTGAACAACAATAACAACACTATAAGAAGCCTGGCTTTTTACTACTGATCTTTGCCTTCTTTTATATACAGCAAAGCTTCTGGCACAGAGCAGCAAGCCAGGGAAATTGTGATTGGGTGTCAGAGATGTGCTATGCAGGATGACATTTAGTTGAAGTTAGAAACAGACAGCTTTGTTAATGTCTCCATTTTACCCCAGGGAGATGAATTTCAGACTTCTGAACTACAGATCTATAAGAATGTACTTTTTAATCCACAAAGTTTATGGTAATTTGTCACAACAAACTAACAGAAGTGGTTACTTCTGTAGACTGGGGCTGGAGGTTGGGCAGTGTGAAGAAAGATTTCATGTTTATGTCATTCCACTTTAGTTAAGTATTTTGACATGTATATATAACTTTTAAAATACATAACAACAATGAAGGGTTGAGTTAACTGGCACTTCGAGAACTGTATTTCCCTTTATAGCAGCAATAACTTTAAAGAAAATTTTCTATTATGGACAGAAATAATGAGGTAAACATAAAAAATTTAAAGAGGGGCAATTCTGTACAGGTGCTAATAAACTCAAAGAGACGAGAAACAGTTTGCAATTTCACCCTTACAAATTACACAAGGTGACCTAAACATACTTAGAGTATGTCTGTGTGTAATAAAGATTAAAATAACACAATTTTTAAAAGTAGGTGGATTGGGAACTCATGTACACCCGTGGCGGATTCATGTTGATGTATGGTAAAACCAATACAGTATTGTAAAGTAAAATAAAGTACAATAAAAAATAAAAAAAGTAGGCGGAATACCTAGCGAAAGGCAAAAACAAAACAAGATAAGCTAGAGTTTCCTTTCTCATCCCTGAGTCTTCAATAGGTTTGCATCATTGCCCTATAGTTTCACTATCTCTTAAAATTAACCAAGTGATAAATATGCACTGATAGTTGCACAATGTTTTCTAGACAGTCATTTCGTGTGTGTGTGTGTGTGTGTGTGTACATGTATGTGCTCTCAGTCGTGTCTGACTCTATGCAAACTCATGGACTCCTCATGAGTCCATGGACTCCTCCTCCTCCCGTCAGGCGCCTCAGTCCATGGAATTTTCCAAGCAAGAATACTGGAGCGGGTTGCCACTTTCTACTCCAGGGGATCTTCCTGACCCAGGGATCAAACTGATGTCTCTTGAGTCTCCTGCACTGGCAAGTGGATTCTTTACCAGTGAGAAGCCAGACAGTCATCTTATTATATCACAATGCAATAATAATAATAAAAATCTAACCCATGCCATTGATATTGTTTTAATTGTTCACTAGGTGTTGCATTTTATCTTCATAATACCCTACTAAGGTCTAGGCACTATTATCATGCCTATTTCTTTGAGGCACAAAGAAGTTACCTGCCCCAAATCCACATAGCTAATAAATGATGACACCCAGATTTGAATAGTAAGAGGAAAATTGCAGATTGTACAGTATTACCTGTACTTAACCAGTCCATTCTGAAGGAGATCTGCCCTGGGATTTCTTTGGAAGGAATGATGCTAAAGCTGAAACTCCACTACTTTGGCCACCTCATGTGAAGAGTTGACTCATTGGAAAAGACTCTCATGCTGGGAGGGACTGGGGGCAGGAGGAGAAGGGGACGACCGAGGATGAGATGGCTGGATGGCATCACTGACTCGATGGACGTGAATCTGAGTGAACTCCGGGAGTTGGTGATGGACAGGGAGGCCTGGCGTGCTGTGATTCATGGGGTCGCAAAGAGTCGGACACGACGGAGCGACTGAACTGAACTGAATATAGTCAGGAAAGTCTGACTCAATGTGTACTTTGTGATTAACATAGTGTAGGAAAAGCTTTAGTTTTAGTGGTACTTTAAGCATCACAGATCTAAGGCTGTGGAATTAACATAACGATAAGCTTTTTAGTATTTTTCGTTAAAATAGTTTAGCGTCTCTTTCATACAGGTTCTCCCAACAATCCTTCTTGTGTCTCCTATTTCAAGGGGTGGGTCAGTAAACTAAAATGGACTGGTATACCAACATTTATTATTAACTCCCATTTTTGTCCTTTTCAAGTCTCTATTGTAGGACCCATGCTTCAATATTCCTGGAACCCAACCTAGTGCTGCAACACAATCACTTGCAAATGACTGGTATTATCACCTCACATAGGAAGATATTTGTGCATAAAAATAAACAGAATAAAATAATGGAAAAACTTCAATTCAATGCTGCCAATTAAACAAATAAAATTTAAAATATGAGAGAGCAAACAAACTCATCCTCAGGTCCCTGTACTCCTTAGTGATCTCTAAGAAAACAGTCCCAAGCACACAGCATTTTAACTTAGATTCCGTTTGAATGTTGTCAGGGACAACTATATTCCCTCCCTCTCCAGCCATAATGGTCTGTATCATTTTCCTCTGTGAAAATCAAACCAGAAAGCCTGTTCTCTCTTGTTCTAACTCGAGATGAGAGAGGAAGAGAGAGAAAAGGAAAGACACACTCACAGACAAATCAATAAACAACTTTAAAGTAGATTTATATTTTGAGTGAACTCCGGGAGTTGGTGATGGACAGGGAGGCCTGGCATGCTGTGATTCATGGGGTTGCAGAGTGTCAGACCTGACTGAGCGACTGAACTGAACTGAACTGAACTGAACCATAATACAGGATCAATTATACCATTTGAAAGAACACGCACAAGAATATATTTTGTTTTAAAGAGATACTTGTACATATCAGGCTTCCTGCGAGACCCACTTTTTCATCCCAGGTCACCAGGAAGTTTGCTTGTTTAAATCTTTTTTTTATTGGCCAGCTGTTACCATACTTTTTGGGCTTCCCTTGTGGCTCAACTGGTAATGAATCCACCTGTAATGCAAGAGACCTGGGTTCAATCCCTGGGCTGGGAAGATCCCCTGGAAAAGGGAATGGCAACCCACTCCAGTATTCTTGCCTGGAAAACTTCATGGACAGAGGAGCCTGGCGGGCTACAGTCCATGGGGTCACAAAGAGCCAGACATGACTGAGTGACCCTACCTATGTGGGGTTCTTCTCCCTAGAAAATAGTACTAACATACTGGCACCTCAGCTTCCCAGTTCCCCCTTTCCCCTACCCACATCATCTTCACCCTATCCTAACTTCGAGTTCTTGAAATCTGTACAAGAATCTTTGGTTTTCATTTTAAGATTTGCATTTTCATGCATATCAGGAAAGCAGATTTCAGCTGCTCAAGGACTTCACTTTTGCAATTACCCCTTCTACCTCTCTTCTTCAATTTATCCTTCTCTAAGGTTTTTCAGTTAACAAACACACATCTCCCATTAAAATAAACCACCACCACAGAAAGAAATAGTAACCAAGAAAGCAAAATAATAACATCCCCATCCCTCTGCTGCCTTTCACGCCAAAATCCTCAATTAAATTTGCTTAGACCTGATATCTCCATTTCTTTGCATTCTCTCTATGGCCCACTCTAATTAGGCCTTAACTCCCTCTACTCCAGGGAAATCTCTTGCCAAGGTCATTGGCCACCTCCATCTTCCCAATCTAATGATCAGTTCTTAGTTTCATCTTATTTGCACAGTTTTTTATTTTCTCCTTTTGGAAGCACATTTATCTCTAGGATTTAGTCTCCTTTAATGACTCCTTGTTTTCTTCACTGACTTCTGTATATTGGAGTGTCTGAGGTCTGATTGTTGGATGTCTTCTCTTGTCACTTCATAGGTGATCACATCTGGGCCCATGGCCTAGATTATCTGCCTCACTTGGATATCTAATAGGCATCTCAAAACCTAATGTGATCAAAACAGAACTCCTGATGTCACCACACCCGAACACACCAACCCAGTCCCTCCATGAAGATTTCTCATTTTATAATGTGACATAATATTTGCTGTCCATCTCACCCACACAAATTTCATGAGAACAAGGATGTTGTCTTGTTTCTTGTCTTGTCTTGTCTTCAGGGCCTAGACCAGTATCTGGCAACTAAAACATGTTCAATAAATATTTGATGAATGCAGTATAGTGGGAGGAAGAAAGTAAAAACAATAAGCACTTGAAAAACTACAAGTTTCAGTTCAGTCGCTCAGTTGTGTCCAACTTCTTGCAACCCCATGGAATGCAGCATGCCAGGCTTCCCTGTCCTACACCAAGTCCTGGAGCTTGCTCAAACTCATGTCCATTTAGTCAGTGATGCCATCCAACTATTTCATCCTCTGTCATCCCCTTCTCTTCCTGCCTTCTATCTTTCCCAGCATCAAGGTCTTTTCCAATGAGTCAGTTCTTCACATCAGGTGACCAAAGTATTAGAGCTTCAGCTTCAGCGTTAGTTCTTCCAATGAATATTCAGGACTGATTTCCTTAAGACTGACTGGTTTGATCTTCCAGTCCAAGGACTCTCAAAAGTTTTCTCCAACAACACAGTTCAAAATTATTAATTCTTTGGCACTCAGCTTTATTTACAGTCCAACTCTCACATCCATACATGACTATTGGAAAAACCATAACCTTGACTAGATGGACCTTTGTTGGCAAAGTAATGGCCCTGCTTTTTAGTATGTTATTTAATATTTATTTAATATACAAATATCAAATAAATATAAAATGTTTTCCTAGTAGTTCTTCCTAATCAGTAGAAAAGTGGATTTTAAAAAAGGGTTTAGTAGAAATCTGCCATATAAATATAGTGGTATTTCTGAAGGTAGAGATAATAAATTTTCCTCTTTAAAGACTAATCTCTCCCATCCTTCTCCTAGTTATCCCGAGAAGGAGAACAAATAACTGAACTGAAAGGCCATTCAAGTGAACCTAGACTCAAAGGTATTAATTGCCTTATTTACCAGTGGGCAGTTGCTTTTCAATCTAAATGTTCTTTCTACATTAAAATGGAAAAGTCAAGTTAGGCAGCAGTTCATAAATTTTCTGTTTAGTAGAGAAAGAAATGGAAGCAATGTTGGCTGCTCCCTGGATATCTGGATATCTTGATTTTAAGACTAAAGTGATTACCAGGTCCATTTCCAGCTCTGGAATTTGGAATTAGACTATCTCAGAAAATTTAACCAAAATCAAGGCTTTGTGATATTCTTTAAATAATCCTTAAACTTAGCAGGACCAGGTTAAAGTTAAGCACTTTTTTGTCTACTGCAGTTTATGCTTCTTGATTTAAAAATGCCAACGGACACTTTTTCTCTCCAAATCTCAATTTTGCTTCAACACAATACTCAGTCTTTAAAATGCCAAGTTGTGACTTCATCCTTTTTTCTTAAACTGTTTATTGGAAACTTAACTACGCCAAACATTTTGCTTTATCTTATTTAATCCTCAAAGTAACCCTATTTAGCAATATTATGCTCATCTAACAAATTAAGAAACTGAGACAACAAGAAGTAAATAACTTGCTCAGGGCCATGATTAAAACCCATGTCTGACCAAGATCCCATACATTAACCATTATAGCATACAGCCTCTTTTGCTTTCTTTGCACCTGCTCACTGTTTGGATACTATCACTTTTATTATTATTATTACCATTTATAACTTCTGCTTTAAATGTTTTGAGGCCATTACAGTAAAATATGTGTATATAACAAGGCAGTTAAAACAGGAAATTTGGGGGCAAAAAAAGCAGCAGCAAATATCCTTGAGAAGCATGACCAGTCTATGGCCATACCACCACGAATGCACCTAATCTCGTCTGTCTCAGAAGCTAAGCAGTCAGGCCAGGTTAGCATTTGGATGGGAGAAGCATGACGATTAGGACTTCCCTGGTGGCTCAGACGGCAAAGCGTCTGTCTACAATGTGGGAGGCCTGGGTTTGATCCCTGGGTTGGGAAGATCCCCTGGAGAAGGAAATGGCAACCCACTCCAGTACTATTGCCTGGAAAATCCCATGGACAGAGGAGCCTGGTAGGCTACAGTTCGTGGGGTCGCAAAGAGTCGGACACAACTGAGCGACTTCACTTCACTTCACTTCAGCATGACTATAAACACTGACATGATGGAGATATTGGGACTGAGAACTGAAACCCCTGTGTCAATATGGCTTAGTTGTTTGTTCCAGGGAAACTGCTCAGGGCAGGTAAGATTATGGAAAATCCATTGATCTTAGACAAAGGACTGCTCACCTTACCAAATAGTGATATCTTGACCAGATCTCAAATACTCATTTTAATTGAGCTTTAAACAAAGTGAGTTCTCTGTTTCCCAGACAACAAGTAAAAAAGGAAATACAACAGAGTCATAACAGTTCTAGTTATTTGGTTTAACAAAATACCATTGGTTTATCGAGGGAAATATATTTCTTCACCATTATTTTTTGTCCCTATTTTGAAGATAAAGAAATTAAGTTTAGAAAGATTATGAGATTTAGATAAGGTTCCACTGAAAGTAAGTGGTGGGGTCTCATTCTGAACTCAACTCTTATCTGACTTCTGAGTCTCTATTTTTAAACATTACATCATACTGCTGATAAGTGTTTACAGCTTTCTAACACTTTATATCAAGAGAAGGGTAAAATTTTAGACAAAATTGTGGGAATTGGAAGGTTGCATGTCACTTGGGCTACAACCTTTGGATATCTGTCAGCTGAATTTCTGATGGGAATAGAATAACAAGTAGGCCACTGACGATAACTCTCTCTGATGACAGCCTTTGTTGACTAGTTTATGTTGCAGACTGAAGGGGGATAAAAGCAGGTGGCAAAGCTGACATTCCATTAAAAATGATGAAAAGCCTATTGTGATGATTTGACTAGATGTAAGAGTCATCTTATTTGCATAAGGGGGAAGGGTGAAGAGAGTCACAGGGTGAAATGGTCCTTAAGACTTCTGTCAGAATGAGTATCCATTAGCAGAAAAAGAGATGAGATTGGAAAGTTCTATGAGTAGATATTACTAGCTTTCTATTTCAAATATGAAAGAATCTTAGCACTAATTTGTGCCATTTCTGGTTGTGAATATGATTTCATGTCCATATTTCATTTTAGAGAATGTATATGAAATCAATGATTTTAATTTTGCAACAGTTGATTAAGGATAATTCTTCTTACCTGGAGACAACTGAACTAATGTTTAAAGTCACTCCTAGAAAAAAATATTAATCAGCACAGGAAAAAAAAAAAACAGGAGAGCCTAAGCTAGTCTTACAAATTAAACATACAAGTATACTGATAATCTAAAAACTGAACCTGACCATTTCAGTTCAGTCGTGTCTGACTCTCTGCGACCCCGTGAATCGCAGCATGCCAGGCCTCCCTGTCCATCACCAACTCCTGGAGTTCACTCAGACTCATGTCCATCGAGTCGCTGATGCCATCCAGTCATCTCATCCTCTGTTGTCCCCTTCTCCTCTTGCCCCCAATCCCTCCCAGCATCAAAGTCTTTTCCAACAAGTCAACTCTTCGCATGAGGTGGCCAAAGTACTGGAGTTCAGCTTTAGCATTATTCCTTCCAAAGAACACCCAGAACTGATCTCCTTTAGAATGGACTGGTTGGATCTCCTTGCAGTCCAAGGGACTCTCAAGAGTCTTCTCCAACACCACAGTTCAAAAGCATCAATTCTTTGGCACTCAGCCTTCTTCACAGCCCAACTCTCACATCCATACATGACCACAGGAAAAATCATAGCCTTGACTAAGACGGACCTTTGTTGGCAAAGTAATGTCTCTGCTTTTGAATATACTATCTAGGTTGGTCATAAGTTTTCTTCCAAGGAGCAAGCATCTTCTAATTTCATGGCTGCAGTCACCATCTGCAGTGATTTTGGAGCCCCCAAATATAAAGTCTGACACTGTTTCCTTGTTTCCCCATCTATTTCCAATGAAGTGATGGGACCGGATGCCATGATCTTCGTTTTCTGAATGTTGGGCTTGAAGCCAACTTTTTCACTCTCCTCTTTCACTTTCATCAAGAGGCTTTTTAGTTCCTCTTCACTTTCTGCCGTAAGGGTGGTATCATCTGAATATCTGAGGTTATTGATATTTCTCCCAGCAATCTTGATTCCAGCTTGTGCTTCTTCCAGTCCAGCCTTTCTCATGAAGTACTCCGCATATAAGTTAAATAAGCAGGGTGACAATATACAGCCTTGATGTACTCCTTTTCGTATTTGGAACCAGTCTGTTGTTCCATGTCCAGTTCGAACTGTTGCTTTCTGACCTGCACATAGGTTTCACAAGAGGCAGGTCAGGTGGTCTGGTATTCCCATCTCTTTCAGAATTTTCCACAGTTTCTTGTGATCCACACAGTGAAAGGCTTTGGCATAGTCAATAAAGCAGAAACAGATGTTTTTCCGGAACTCTCTTGCTTTTTCCATGATCCAGCGGATGTTGGCAATTTGATCTCTGGTTCCTCTGCCTTTTCTAAAACCAGCTTGAACATCAGGAAGTTCACGGTTCACGTATTGCTGAAGCCTGGCTTGGAGAATTTTGAGCATTACTTTACTAGCGTGTGAGATGAGTGCAATTGTGCGGTAGTTTGAGCATTCTTTGGCATTACCTTTCTTTGGGATTGGAATGGAAACTGACCTTTTCCAGTCCTGTGGCCACTGCTGAGTTTTCCAAATTTGCTGGCATATTGAGTGCAGCACTTTCACAGCATCATCTTTCAGGATTTGAAATAGTTCAACTGGAATTTCATCAGCTCCACTAGCTTTGTTCGTATTGATACTTTCTAAGGACCACCTGACCATTTAACATGAAAAAAAATGAAAGAGCCACCAAAATAACTGAAATATTAAAAAGAAAGGGAGAGAGAAACAGTACCAGTAATCTTTAACATATTGTTACGTGGCAATCATTACAAAGTGAATCTCTGGCATAAGAGTAGGTAGAGAGAATAACAGAATATGATAGAAATAAGACAAAATAGGCCAGAAATAGGATAGATAGGTAGACAGGATATAAGAACACAATACAGTGATGATAGAGTACTGTAGGAGTTCTTTTAGAAAATAAAAGTGTCTTTTGAAACAGGAATCAATTTTAATTAAAGGAAAATCATGAAGAAACTCATTCAGGCCAAAAAGAATGCTTTATTTATTCAGAAACCTGATAAGAAACCCTTAGGCTAGTGAATATTTAGGTCACAGGAAGCTAATCAAGTCCTACTGCTGATGAATCAGGCTGGGGAAAATAAGATTAAATTTGATTATTGATTCTACTTTTATATTTTCCTGAGATTGAAACTTATCAGAAATGGAAATCCTTAACCCCAGCCTTAGCACATTCTTTGGTACTACCCTTCCTGGGGATTGGGATGAGGACCATTTCCAGTCCTGTGGCCAATGCTGAGTCTTCCATATTTGCTGACATAATGAATGAAAAACCTTGATGGCATCATCCTTTAGGGATGTGAGTAGTTCTTCTGGAATTTCATCACATCCACTAGCTTTATTAACAACAGTGCTTCTTAAGGCCCACTTGACTTTGTGCTCCAGAATGTCTGGCTCTGGGTGACTAACCATACCATCACAGTAATCTGGATCATTAAGAACTTTTTGATACAGTTCTTCTAAACCCAGTCCAAAGTGGGTTTAGAAAAGTTAGAGAAACTAGAGATCAAATTGCCAACATTCAGTGGATTATAGAGAAAGCAAGGGAATTTCAGAAAAACATCTATCTCTGTTTCACTTACTATGCTAAATCCTTTGACTGTGTGGATCATGACAAACTGTGGAAAGCTCTTAGAGAGATGGGAATACCAGACGATCTTACTTGTCTCCTGAGAAACCTGTATGCGGGTCACAAAGCAATAGTAGAACCCTGTATGGAACAACCGATTGCTTTAAGATCGAAAAAGGAGTGACAGGGCTGTCTGCTGACAACCTGTTTGTTAAACCTATATGCTGAGCACATCATGAGAAATGCTGGGCTGGATGAGTTACAAGCTGGAATCAAGGCAGGAAGGAGAAACATCAACAACCTCAGATATGCAGATGATATGACTCTAATTGCAGAAAGCAAAGAGGAACTAAAGAGCCTCTTGATGAGGGTGAAGGAGAGTGAAAGAGCCGGCTTGAGACTAAATATTAAAAAAACTGAAGATCATGCAATCTAGTCGCATGGCGTGTAGAAGGGGGAAAGGTGGACATAGTGACAGATTTCCTCTTCTTGGGCTCCAAAATCACTGCAGATGGTGACTGCAGCCATGAAATCAGAAGACATTTGCTTCTTGGCAGGAAACCTATGACAAACATAGACAGTGTGTTGAAAAGCAGAGACATACTCTGCTGGCAAAGATCCGTATAGTCAAGGCTGTGGTCTTCCAAGTGGTCACATACAGTTGTGAGAACTGAAGCATTAACAAAGCAGAATGCCAAAGAATTGATACCTTAGAACTGTGGTGCTAGAGAAGACTCTTGAAAGCCCCTTGGGCAGCAAGGAGATCAAACAAGTCAATAAAAAGGGAGATCAATCCTGAATATTCACTGGAAGGACTGATGCTAAAGCTGAAGCTCCAGTATTTTGGTCATCTGATACGAATATATGACTCATTGGAAAAGTCCCAATGATGCTGGGAAAGACTGAGGGCAGGAGAAAAGGGGGGCTCAAAGAATGAGAAGGCTGGATGGCATCACTGATGGAATGAACATGAAGTTGGGCAAACTCTGGGAAATGGTGAGGGACAGGGAGGTCTGGCATGCTGTAGTCCATGTGGTCACAAAGAGTCAGAAATGCCTGGGCAACTGAATAACAACAACCACCCCAGGACTTAAGCTACTTCCAAAAGTTCATAAATCATGTCTTAAAGATCTATGTCAAATCACAAAAGTTGTATATTATAGGAAATAGTATTAATATTAAATATGCTTTTTTTCATCTCAAATTGAAAATAACTTTAATAATAATTCATTCTTCTCATTTATTTTGGCCTGTAACATAAAAATATTGGCTTTTTTGAGACTAGAGTCTATTCCAATTCTCTCACTGTTTATGATAAGTTTGAATAGAAAGTAGATAAAAAGTTAACATTTTTATTAAAAGAGAAGTCTCATGGTGTAAATGGTGTTGGGCCATTTAGCCAATTAGCCAATTAGGGGAACATTTTTATTTTTATCATTTATCTATTTATATTTTTTTTGCCTTGCTGCAGCATGTGAGATCTTTGTTCCTTGACCAGGGATAAAACCCATGTCCCCTGCATTGGAAACCTGGAGTCTTAACCACTATCAGTTCAGTTCAGTTAAGTCGGTCAGTTGTGTCTGATTCTTTGCGACCCCATGAATAGCAGCAAGCCAGGACTCCCTGTCCATCACCAACTCCTGGAGTTCACTCAGACTCATGTCCATCAAGTCGGTGATGCCATCCAGCCATCTCATCCTCTGGTGTCCCCTTTTCCTCCTGCCCCCAATCCCTCCCAGCATCAGTGTCTTTACCAATGAGTGAACTCTTCCATGAGGTGGCCGAAGTATTGGAGTTCCAGCTTCAGCATCAGTCCTTCCAATGAACAGCCAGGACTGATCTCCTTTGGGATGGACAGGTTGGATCTCCTTGCAGTCCAAGGGACTCTCAAGAGTCTTCTCCAACACCACAGTTCAAAAGCATCAATTCTTCAGCACTCAGCTTTCTTCACAGTCCAACTCTGACATCCATAAATGACCACTGGAAAAACCATAGCCTTGACTAGACGGACCTTTGTTGGCAAGGTAATATCTCTGCTTTTCAATATGCTATCTAGGTTGGTCATAACTTTCCTTCCAAGGAGTAAGTATGGCCAGGAAAGTCCTATGGGAACATTTTAAATTTAAACTCTGACACTGTTCCACATATGAAACTGAATCTCACATAGACTAAAACATTAAAAGTAAAAATTAAACCATAAAAACTGATATAAGTGAATATTACAGTTTTATAGTTTTGAGAAGATTGAAGGGGAGAAGAAGGAAAAATAAGCATCCTAGTAATTGAAGGATAATTCCTTTACAGAATTTTGAGGATAATTGCTTTACAGAATTTTGTTGTTTTCTACCAAACCTCAACATGAATCAGCCATAGGCATACATATATCCTCTCCCTTTTGAACCTCCCTCCCATCTCCCTCCCCATCTCAACCCTCTAGGTTGATACAGAGCCCCTGTTTGAGTTTCTTGAGCCATACAGCAAATTTCCATTGGCTGATATTTTACATATAGTAATGTAAGTCTCCACATTACTCTTTCCATACATCTCACCCTTTCTTCCCCTCTCCCCATGCCCATAAGTCTATTCTCTATGTCTGTTTCTCTGCTGCTGCCCTGTAAATAAATTCTTCGGTACCATTCTTTTAAATTCTGTATATGTGTGTTAGAATATGATATTTATCTTTCTCTGACTCACTTCACTTCATATAATAGGTTCTGGGTTCATCCACCTCATCAGAACTGACTCAAATGTGTTCCTTTTAATGGCTGAGTAATATTACACTGTGTATATGTACCTCAACTTCTTTATCCATTCATCTATCGATGGACATCTAGGTTGTTTCCATGTTCTGGCTATTGTAAATGGTGCTGCAATGAACAATGTGATACATGTATCTTTTTCAATCCTGGTTTCCTCAGGGTATATGCCTAGGAGTGGGATTGCTGCGTCATATGGTGGTTTTATTCCTAGGTTTTCAAGGAATCTCCATACTGATTTCCATAGTGGCTGTATCAATTCACATTCCCACCAACAGTGCAAGAATGTTCCCTTTTCTTCACACCGTCTCCAGCACTTACTGTTTGTAGACTTTTTGATGATGGCCACTCTGACCAATGTGAGGTGATATCTCATTGTAGCTTTGCTTTGCATTTCTCTAATAACGAGCGATGTTGAGCATCTTTTCATGTGTTTGTTCAGTTCAGTTCATTTCAGTCACTCAGTCATGTCCGACTCTTTGCGACCCCATGAATCGCAGCACGCCAGGCCTCCCTGTCCATCACCAACTCCTAGAGTTCACTCAAACTCACGTCCATTGAGTCGGTGATGCCATCCAGCCATCTCATCCTCTGCTGTCCCCTTTTCCTCCTGCCCCCAATCCCTCACAGCATCAAAGTCTTTTCCAATGAGTCAACTCTTCGCATGAGGTGGCCAAAGTACTGGAGTTCAGCTTTAGCATCATTCCTTCCAAAGAACACCCAGGGCTGATCTCCTTTAGAATGGACTGGTTGGATTTCCTTGCAGTCCAAGGGACTCTCAGGAGTCTTCTTCAACACCACAGTTCAAAAGCATCAATTCTTCGGTGCTCAGTTTTCTTCACAGTCCAACTCTCACATCCATACATGACCACTGGAAAAACCATAGCCTTGACTAGATGGACCTTTGTTGGCAAAATAATGTGTTTGTTAGGCATCTGTATGTCTTCTTTGGAATAATGTTTGTTTACATCTTTTCCCCACTTTTTGATTGGGTTGTTTATTTTTCTAGCATTCAGTTATATGAGCTGCTTATATATTTGGAAATTAATCCTTTGTCAGTTGTTTCATTTGCTATTATTTTTTCCCATTTCGAGGATTGTCTTTTCATCTTGCTTATAATTTCCTTTGCTGTGCAAAAGCTTTTAAGTTTGATCAGGTCCCACTTGTTTACTTTTGGTTGTATTTCCATTACTCTAGGAAGTGGGTTATAGAGGATTTTGGTTTGATTTATGTCATCAAATGTTCTGCCTATGTTTTCCTCTAAGAGTTTTATAGTTTCTGGTCTTAGATTTAGGTCTTTAATCTAAGAATTTATCTTTGTGTATGGTGTTAGGAAGTGTTCTAATTTCATTCTTTTACATGTAGCTGTCCAGTTTTCCCAGCACCATTTATTGAAGAGTCTGTCTTTGCCCCATTGTATATTCTTGCCTCCTTTGTCAAAAATAAGGTACCCATAGATGCATGGGTTTATTTCTGGGCTTTCTACCTTGTTCCATTGGTCTATATTTCTGTTTTTGTGCTTGTACCATACTGTCTCAATGGCTGTAGCTTTGTAGTATAATCTGAAGTTAAGAAGGTTGACTCCTCCAGGTCCATTCTTCTTTCTCAAGACTGCTTTGGGTATTTGGGGTCTTTTTTGTTTCCATATGAATTGTGAAATGTTTTGTTCTAGTTCTGTGAAAAATGCCATTGATAATTTGATAGGGATCACATTGAATCTGTATATTGCATTTGGTAGTATAGTCATTTTCACAATATTGATTCTTCCTACCCAGGAACATGGAATATCTCTCCATCTGTTTATGTCATCTTTGATTTCTTTCATTGCTGCTGCTTCTTCTGCTAAGTCGCTTCAGTCGTGTCCAACTCTGTGCGACCCCATAGACGGCAGCCCACCAGGCTCCACTGTCCCTGGGATTCTCCAGGCAAGAACACCGGAGTGGGTTGCCATTTCCTTCTCCAATGCATGAAAGTGAAAAGTGAAAGTGAAGTTACTGAGTCATGTCCAACTCTCAGCAACCCCATGGACTGCAGCCCACCAGGCTCCTCCGTCCATGGGATTTTCCAGGCAAGAGTACTGGAGTGGGGTGCCATTGCCTTCTTTAGTGTCTTATAATTTTCTGTGTATAGTTCTTTTGTCTCCTTAGGTAAGTTTATTCCTAGATATTTAATTCTTTTGTTGCAATGGAAGCATCCTATTCTTAAAACCACTAAAAGGAATCCCAAAGGAAACAAGCAGTAGATGTAAAAACAGCAAAATTTCAATGTATCAAAAGTACAATAAAGTCAAAAGGTAAATAAACCGGGGGTAATACTCATAGCAAATGATTAAGAAAAACAATAATTTCTTGAAGCACACATAAATAATAGAATAGTTAAAACCTAATAAATGTGCAAAAAATTATCAAAATTACCCCTTAATTAACTTGTTTATGTATTAGTCCAAAAAATTGATGAAAGTGGCAAATTTCTTATTCACTCATTTGTTCTTTTTTTTTTTTAATGAGTGTCCAGTATATACCACATTCTGTGCTAGGATATAGTGATGAACAAGATAGACCATGTCCCTACCATTAGTGACCTTATAAATTAATATTGAAATGCCACTATTCAGCTATCAAATAAGCACCTGAAAGAATTATGAAGCTTAATGCTTCCTAGGGCTCAGTGTAATGGGAATTCTCTTCTATTACTAAGAAAAGCAGAAATTGTTTTAATCCTCTAGAAAAGCAATATAACAACATGTATAACATTTAAAAAAAAAAAAACCTCTTACCATTTCCTCCAGCAATTCTACTTCTAGAATGCTATTCTGAAGAAATAATCCTAAATACATTTCCAAAATACATGCAAACAGCAGTGAAATAATGCGATTGACCCACTGCCTCCCGAGTGTCAAGTGCATCACAGGTAAGGATTCACAACAGCCCTGTGGCAGTAGGTGTTACTTTTATTTCCACTTACAAGACAACAATATTGAGATCCAGAAAGGATAATCATTTGTGTAAGTTTATTCAGCTAATATGTGCATGCTGCTGCTGCTGCTTAGTCATCTCAGTTGTGACCACTCTGTGTGACTGTATGGACTGCAGACTGCCAGGCTCCTCTGTCCATGGATTCTCTAGGCAAGAATACTGGAGTGTGTTGCCATGCCCTCCTCCAGGGGATCTTCCTGACCCAGGAATTAAACCTTGGTCTCCTGCATTGCAGGCAGATTCTTTACCACTGAGCTACCAGGGAAGTCCTAATATGTGCATAACCCAGTGTTAAACCTTGGCAAATATGAAGATAAATACACCTGAAAAATCTGCACTTAACTCTAAAACAAAATGTAAAGTTTTTAACTTCAATGAATCACAGCCTTGTCATGGTGAAGGTATTTGCATAACTCAATGAAGCTATGAGTCATACCGTGCAGGGCCACCAAAAACAGATGAGTCACAGTGGAGAGTTCTGACAAAACGTGGTCCACTGGAGGAGGGAATGGCAAACCACTCCAGTATTCTTGCCATGAGAACCCCATGAACAGTATGAAAAGGCAAAAAGATATGACACTGGAAGATGAGCACCCAGGTCACAAAGTGTCAAAAATGCTGCTGGGGAAGAGTGGAATTACTAATAGCTCCAGAACAAACAAAGTAAGTGGGCCAAAGTGGAAATGACACTCAGTTGTGGATGTGTCTGGTGGTGAAACTAAAGTCTGATGCAGTAAATACAATATTGCATAGAAACCTGGAATGATAGGTGCATGAATCAAGATAAATTGGACATGGTCAATCAGGAGATGTCAAGAGTGAACATTGACATCTTAGGAATTAGTGAACTAAAATGGATGGAAATGGGTGAATTTCATTCAGATGACTGTATTTCATTCATAATTCATCTGAATTTCATTCAAATGACCACCGTGGCAAGAATTCCTTAGAAGAAACAGAATAGTCCCTAGGTTCAACAAAAGAATCCAAAATGCAGTACCTTGAGTGCAATCTCAAAAATGACAGAATGATCTTGGTTTTCTTCCAAGGTAACCATTCTTTATTACAGTAATCCAAGTCTATACCCCAAACACTAACGCCAAAGAAGCTGAAGTTGATCGGGTCTATGAAGACTTACAAGACCTTATAGCTGCTGCTGCTGCTGCTGCTGCTAAGTCACTTCAGTCGTGTCCAACTCTGTGTGACCCCATAGACAGCAGCCACCAGGCTCCCCCGTCCCTGGGATTCTCCAGGCAAGAACACTGGAGTGGGTTGCCATTTCCTTCTCCAATGCATGAGAGTGAAAAGTGAAAGTGAAGTCGCTCAGTTGTGTCCAACTCTTTGCGACCCTATGGACTGCAGCCTACCAGGCTCCTCCGTCCATGGGATTTTCCAGGCAAGAGTACTGGAGTGGATGGCCATTGCCTTCACCAAGACCTTATAGAACTAACATCAAAAAAAAGATGTCCTTTTCATCAGAGGTGACTGGAGTGCAAAAGTAGGAGGTCAAGAGATACCTGGAGTAACAGGCAAGTTTGGCTTTGGAGTACAAAATGAAGCAGGGCAAAGGCTAACAGTATTTTGCAAGAGAACACATTAGTGATAGCAAATACCTTTTTCCAATAGTACAAGAGACAACTCTATACATGGACATCACCAACTGGTCAATACCAAAATCAGATTTATCACATTCTTTGCAGTCAAGATGGAGAAGCTCTATAGAGTCAGTAAAAACAAAACCTGGAGCTGACTATGGCTCAGATCATGCATTTCTTATTGCAAAATTCAGACTTAAATTGAAAGAAGTAGGGAAAACCACTAGGCCATTCAGGTATGACCTAAATCAAATTCCTTAGGATTATACAGTGGAAGTGACAAATAGATTCAAGGGATTAGATCTGGAAGACAGAGTACCTGAAGAATTATGGACAGAGATTTGTAAATTGTACAAGATGCAGTGACCAAAACCAATCCCAAGAAAAAGAAATGTAAGAAAAGAAAATTGGTTGTCTGAGGAGGCTTTATATATATATTTTTTTAATATAAATTTATTTATTTTAATTGGATGCTAATTACTTTGCAATATTATATTGGTTTTGCCATACATCAGCATGAATCCGCCATGAGTGTACACATGTTCCCCATCTTGAACCCCCCTCCCACATCCTTCCCCGTACCATCCTCTGGGTCATCCCAGTGCACCAGCCCCAAGCATCCAGTATCTTGCACTGAACCTGGACTGGTGATTCATTTCACATATGATAATATATATGTTTCAATGCCATTCTCCCAAATCATCCCACCCTCTCCCTCTCCCACAGAGTCCAAAAGACTGTTCTATATATCTGTGTTTCTTTTGCTGTCTCGCATACAGGGTTATCATTACCATCTTTCTAAATTCCATATATATGTGTTAGTATACTGTATTGGTGTTTTTCTTTCTGGCTTACTTCACTCTGTATAATAGGCTCCAGTTTCATCCACCTCATTAGAACTGATTCAAATGTATTCTTTTTAATGGCTGAATAATATTCCATTGTGTATATGTACCACAGCTTTCTTATCCATTTGTCTGCTGATGGACATCTAGGTTGCTTCCATGTCCTAGCTATTATAAACAGTACTGCGATGAACATTGGGGTATACGTGTCTCTTTCAATTCTGGTTTCCTCAGTGTGTATGCCCAGCAGTGGGATTGCTGGGTCATAAGGCAGTTCTATTTGCAGTTTTTTAAGGAATCTCCACACTGTTCTCCATAGTGGCTGTACTGGTTTGCATTCCCACCACCAGCATTTATTGCTTGTAGACTTTTTGACAGCAACCATTCTGACTGGCATGAAATGGTACCTAATTGTGGTTTTGATTTGTATTTCTCTGATAATGAGTGATGTTGAGCATCTTTTCATGTGTTTGTTAGCCATCTATATGTCTTCTTTGGAGAAATGTCTATTTAGTTCTTTGGCCCACTTTTTGATTGGGTCTTTTATTTTTCTGGAGTTAAGCTGCAGGAGTTGCTTGTATATTTTTGAGATTAATTCTTTGTCAGTTGCTTCATTTACTATTATTTTCTCCCATTCTGAAGGCTGAGGCTTTATAAATAGCTGAGGAAAGAAGAGAAATGAAAGGTAAAGGAGAAAGGGAAAGATATACCCAACTGAATACAGAATTCCAGACAATAACAAGGAGAGATAAGAAAGCTTCTTTAAATGAACAATGCAAAGAAACAGAACAATAGAAGGGGAAGGCTAGAAATCTCTTCAAGAAAACTGGAGA
Source organism: Oryx dammah (assembly GCF_014754425.2). Classification (NCBI taxonomy): domain Eukaryota; kingdom Metazoa; phylum Chordata; class Mammalia; order Artiodactyla; family Bovidae; genus Oryx; species Oryx dammah. The sequence continues at coordinate 41,081,439 of NW_024070213.1, read as the reverse complement.
CATTAAGCGAACATTTTGTGCAAGGATGGAAATGACAAAGGACAGAAATGATAAGGATCTAACAGAAGCAGAAGAGATGCCAAGAATACATTGAAGAACTATACAAAAAAGGTCTTAATGACCTGGATATCCACGACGGTATGTTCACTCGCCTAGAGCCAGACATCCTGGAGTATGAAGTCAAGTGGGTGTTAAGAAGCATTATTATGAACAAAGCTAGTGGAGGTGATGGAATTCCAGCTGAGCTATTTCAAATCCTAAAAGATGATGCTGTGAAAGTGTTGCATTCAATATGAACAAATTTGGAAAACTCAGCAGTGGCCACAGGACTGGAAAAGGTCAGTGTTCATTCCAATCCCAAAGAGGGGCAATGCCAAAGAATGTTCAAACTACAGTACAATTGTGCTCATTTCACACGCTAGTAAGGTTATGCTTCAAGGTAGACTGTAGCACTATGTAAACTTAGAACTTTCAGATGTACAAGCTGGGTTTAGAAAAGGCAGAGGAACCGGAGATCAAATTGCAAATATTTGTTGGATCATGAAGAAAGCTGAGTACTGAAGAACTGATGCTTTTGAACTGTGGTGTTGGAGAAGACTCTTGAGAGTCCCTTGGACTGCAAGGAGATCCAACCAATCCATCCTAAAGGTGATCAGTCCTGGGTGTTCATTGGAAGGACTGATGCTAAAGCTGAAACTCTGATACTTTGGCCATCTCATGTGAAGAGTTGACTCACTGGAAAAGACTCTGATGCTGGGAGGGATTGGGGGCAGGAGGAGAAGGGGATGACAGAAGATGAGATGGCTGGATGGTATCACTGACTTGATGGACATGAATTTGGGTAAACTCTGGGAGTTGGTGATGGACAGGGAGGCCTGGCATGCTGCAGTTCATGGGGTTGCAAAGAATTGGACACGACTGAGTGACTGAACTGAACTGAACTGAACTGAACTGAACTGAACTGAAAGTAAGCAAGGGAATTCCAGAAAAACACCTACTTCTGTTCCACTGACTATCCTAAAGTCTTTGTCTGTTTGGATCACAACAAACTGTGGAAAATTCTTAAAGAGATGGGAATACTAGAGCACTTTACCTGTCTCCTGGAAAACCTGTATGCAGGTCAAGCAGGGAAGTTAAAACTGGACATGAACAACTGGTTCAAAATTGAGAAAGGAGTAAGACAAAGGCTTGCTTATTTAACTTCTATGCAGAGTACATAATGTGAAATGCCAGGCTGGATGAATTACAACCTGGAATCAAGATTGCCAGAAGAAATATCAACAACCTCAGATATGCAGATGATACCACTCTAACAGCAGAAAGTGAAGAGGAATTAAAGAGCCTATTGATGAAGGTGAAAGAGGAGAGTGAAAAAGCTGGTGTAAAACTCAACCTTCAAAAAACTAAGATCATCCATCCAGTCCCATAAGTTCATGGCAAATAGAAGGGGAAAAAGTGGAAACAGTGACAGATTTTCTGCAGCCATGAAATTAAAAGACACTTGCTCCTTGGAAGAAAAACTGTGACTAACCTAGACAGGGTTTTAAAAGCAAAGACATCACTTTGCAAACAAAGGTCCATACAGTCAAAGCTATGGTTTTTCCAGAAACCATGTTCGGATGTGAGATATGGACCATAAGGAGGCTGAGCATTGCAGAACTGATGGTTTCAAACTGATGTTGGAGAAGACTCTTGAGAGTCCCTTGGGAAGCAAGGAGATCAAACCAGTCAGTCCTAAAGGAAATCAACCCTGAATATTCATTGGAAGGACTGATGCTGAAGCTCCAATACTTTGGCCACCTGATGAAAAGAGCCAAAAACTGAAATAGACTGTGATGCTGGAAAAGACTGAAGGCAAAAGGAGAAGGTAGAGGCAGAGGATGAGATGGTTAGACAGCATCATTGACTCAATGGACGTGAATTTGAACAAATTCTGAGAGATAGTGAAGGACAGAGGAGACTTGTGTGCTGCAGTCCACGAGGTCATGAAGAATGGGACATGAGTTAGTGACTAGACAAGAATAACAAGGAATTTTACTGAATACAATTATTTTTGTGCATCTGCTCTATCCAACATGAAATATTATATTACTAGGCTTCAGTAACATTCTCTGACAATCTTGTTTTTTTTTTAATATTTATTTATTTATTTGGGTCACACTGAGTCTTAGCTGAGGCATGTGACTTGTGGGATCTTTAGTTGTGGCTTATGGGAGCTAGTTTTCTGACCAGGGATTGAACCCGAGTCTCCTGCATTAGGAGCATGGCGTCTGTATCAGGGAAACTTTATCTCCAAAAGCAGCTGGAGCAGAGTAGTAAGAAATCAGTTGACTTCAAAAGTATTCTTGTTGAATTCAACCTTATTTTTATATTAAATATATTACTCAATCTCCATGATAACCTCTATGCATTTCAAATGAGAGTATAATACATGGATTCTTAATAGAGAAGAGATCAATCAGCCCCATCTAAGATCACCATTACAATAAACAAAGAAGACCTTGGCAGTGAGTCTTTAATTAATAATACTTAGGCTGGAGAGCCAAGTGGTATCCACTCGATGTTTCCCAGAGGGAAAATCAGGCTGTGTGCTTAGAGGATGTCACGTAGGTGTTTCCTGTTTTACTTCAGGCAGCTATCTTCAAAGAAGCAGCCCAGGGGGAGAGACATGCCTTCCAGTACTAGAATTAATTATGTATTCATTTTATTCCTCCACATTCTAACAGAGGCTGATTTGCAGAGTGGTGCTCAATAGAATGGTCATTCTTGAAGGAGAAATTTTGCAGCAAATTAAGATACAGCACAGAATTTTCATTTCTCTTTGCCACAGAGTCTAAAAAATTGTGGTTACATATGATGATCTACATATATACATTGAAAACATTTGCCAACTCAGTAGAATTTCTATCAATCTGAAGCTTAATGGTGGATTTGCCCATTATAATTAGAATTAGGTAGTAACACTGTCTGACCTTGGAGTGTCATTGCTCTTCTCTGCTGACTGACTCCAGCAGAAACAGTGATGCAAAGTAAATGGATGGGTGAGTACATCATAATAAGATGGGCATCACCAACTATTTGGCTTCTGAATCTTACTAATATTAATCATATATTCTGTTCTAATGGCAAATGCCCCAAGAAGATTAGGATATAATAAAAAATTGATTACTAGCAAAAGCTAGAGGGCTTCCCTGGTGGCTCAGTGGTAAAAAAAATCCACCTGCCAATGCAGGAGACACGGGTCTGGTCCCTGATCCGAGAAGATCCCATATGCTGTGGAGCAACTAAGACTGTGTGCCACAACTACTGAGCCTGTGCTCTAAAGCCTGGGAGCCACAGCGACTGAGCCTGAGCACCCTGGAGCCTGTGCTCTGAAACAAGAGAAACTACTGCAGTGAGAAGCCCATGTACTGTAACTAGAGAGTGAGCCCCTGCTCTTCACATCTAGAGAAAAGCCCCTACAGCAAAGACCCAACATAGCCACAATAAATACATAAAATGAAAAAAATATATTTTAAAAGCTACATATTTATTACCTTTATTCTTCTTTCTTTCTTTTCTTGTTTAGTGGTGTAGAATATGTATTTCCAGTAGGGGTTGGTATCACCTCTGTGGTAACCTGAATAAAGGCCTCCAAAAATATCTAGGTCCTAATTCCTAGAGTCTGTGGATGTGGTAGCTTATGTGGTAACAGAGGCATTGCAGATGTGATTAAGTTAAGATTTTTGAGTCAGAGAGATTATCCTGGATTCAGACGGTAAAGAATTTGTCTGCAGTGCAGGAGGCCTCAGTTTGATCCCGGCATCGGGAAGATACCTGGAGAAGAGAATGGAAATCCACTCCAGTATTCTTGCCTGGAGAATTCCATGGACAGAAAAGCCTGTGTGGGCTACAGTCCATGGAGTCACAAAGAGTTGGACACAACTGAGGGAGTTAACACACTTATCAGAGGGAAGCAGAGGAAGATTTGACACAAAAGAGGAAGGTGATATGACACTGAAATAAGATGCTATGATGCTGGCTTTGAAACATGGAGAAAGGGGCCATGAGTCAATAAATGCAAGGGGTGCAGTCCTAGAAGCTGGAAGAGGAGAAGGACATTCTTTTAGCACCTCCAGAGGAAGTAGAGCCCTGCCAACAACTTAGCCCAGTGAACTGCAGACTTCTGTCCTGCAGAAGTGTAACACAATAAGTCTGTATTTTCATTAAGATACCAAATATTAAGTATTTCATTACAGTATCTCTCAAGAATTAATACAGCCCCCAAAGGGGTAAAAATTAATTCTTGGGGAAGTAAAACAATTCATATATTACAACAGCTTGTGATCTTCTCAAGCTCAACACTACCCTACAAAAACTTATTCCTCAGTATTTTGTTTTGTGGCAATCAGGGGAAAAAATATCTGAACTGCTTTTTTTTTTTTTTTCCTGTGCTGGGTCTTCTTTGCTGCACACAGGCTTTCTCTAGTTACAGAGAGTGGGGGCTACTCTCTAATTTCAATTTGCAGACTTCTTATTCTTGTGGCTTCTCTTGTTGTGGGTCGAGGACTCTAAAGCTCAGGCTCAATAGTTGTGGAACTTGGTCTTGCCCAATGACACGCGGGATCTTCCCAGATAAGGGATCGAACAGGTATCCCCTGCACTGTAAGGTAGACTGTTAACCAAGGAAGAGTCTATAACCAAGGAAGCCCCCAAACTGCTCTTTAAGGAGTTGAAAATGAAAAATATGTTGTGAAACAATAGTTCATTGGCAAGCACTGTCAAAGACAGTTTGATTCAAATATTGATGCAACACTTTTATTACTCTCAAGGCCCATTTCATCACCATTAGCAGTTAGATAATGCTATTAGACAAAAAAAGCATTGCTACCTTGACACCATTAGACAAAATAGATATTACTATCTTGACAGGTTCTTCTATACTTTCATTCTAACAACAGAATTTACCAATCCAGAAAAGGCTTGCTGACCACTTCTTTGTGCAAGTAGCCAAATCTCTACTTCATTTTTAGACAGGCGTTCTCTCCTATACTCCACAACAAGACACAGGAATAATTTGGCTCATAAATAGTGTCAATCTATTAATGTGTATGTTTGAAATTGTGTGCCAAAGCCATTACAAAGTATATTTTAATATTCCAAATTTTAAAAATGTAACACAGTAAGGTTTATGACTATTGTGACAGCCTCGGAAGAGATTGTTTAATCATAATCCTACCTTTGGCATAATTGTTTTAGTGAAACCAAAACTCTACCAGAAACCTATTTCTAATGTACTTTTAGCATTACTGAACAAATGATGATGAAAAAGCTATATAAGTAGTTAACCAGTGGATAGCCTTTCTTATGGGATACATTCAGCTTTCACACAAATTGAAAGTTAAAAATCTGGGTATATTAATGTATCCAGTATGATTCAGTCTACAGTATTTTTAAAAATATCTTTATTGATTAAGCATTAAAAAATATAAGTCAAGATACATATCAACATTCATTATATAACTAAGCTCACTCATTAATTTGCTCTTTCTGCCTTGCTCAAATAAAAGTTTCCTGTAACCTTCAAGAAATTAAGTTCTGAGTAGATTCAGGTATTGTTGACTGTTAGATTAAGCTATAAATTCCCTTAGGAGCATTAAATGCCTGAATAGAATCTTAATCAGGCTAGATCTGCCAACTAGGGTCTTCTTTGGAAAGAGGTCAAGATGTAAAAAAAAGATTAAAATTGTCCACTCAGCATTCTAGCAGACACGCTGATTGTGCCTTACTATGCCTTCTACCCACTCCACACAGGGAGCAAAATCTGAGCCTGGGGTGGGAGAAAAGTTCTGAAACAGAATCAAGCTATTTATAGTCCAAGAAACAGTGTGGACAAAATGGATTGTGCACTGATCTTTATTCTTATGTTCCAAGAGGTAGAAGTCTGGTGTTTGACCATACATAATTCACAAGACAGGAAAGAGAAGGGAGGGAGGGTAGGTAGGAGGAGGAAAGAAGGAAGGAAAGGAAAGGAAAGGAAAGATAGCTATCTATATATTAGATACATAATTCATATATATAACCTATATATATATGATATACACATCAAGTATATACCATACCAGTTCTACATTTTAAAAAAGTAGACTGGCTTTCGCTGCTTTTTTTTTTTTTTAATGCTGAATGATAACTGATAAAACCCGATTACCTTAGAAACTGTAAAGAAACTACACATGAATATTTAAAAAAAAAGATTTTATTTTTTAACCCATGCCAGCTCCAGAGTTGCCATTTCTGCCTCCTGCCCCAAGGGCATCCTAGGTGGCTCAGTGGTAAAGAAACCACATGCCAAGCAGATTGGGTTTGATCCCTGAGTTGGGAAGATCTCCTAGGGAAGGAAATGGCAATGCACACCACTAGTCTTGCCTGAAAATCCCATGGACAGGGGAGCCTGATGGGCTATAGTCCATGGGGTCACAAAGAGTCGGAAATGACTTGGTGACTAAATAACAACATCCTGCCCCAAGCAAAGCTCCCTCACCATTTCTAACATTAGCTTGACCGTGGTGAAGTTTCCCATTCAATTCTATATTTGGTACTAGTTTAATGACTGGCTGTTACACAGGAAGTTGATCCAATTGTCGTTATCAGGCCAGAAGTTTATGCCTCTTCTTACTGTCTAATGCAGAAAGAAATGATTCACAAATGAAAATGGTAGTATTTTGAACCTGTGTCCTAATGCTGTTCAACATCTGGATACTTGATGCAACATTTACACATGCCTTCAATTTTGAAGGTTTCCCCAGAATGTTTGGGATTAAAAGACTAAAATCATTTTTGACTAAAGATCAACTGATGTTGTTTTGAGAGCTATTTAAAAGTTGTTCTGTTATTTCTCATTGACAAATACAACAACTCAACTGTCTAAATCATTAGGGAAAAAGTATTTTCAACTCTTAAAAAGAGAAATTATCTGAAGATGACCAGAATCTACTTGCTGGCTATAAGGATAACCCAGTAGGAATGTGGCAAGTGACCATCAGCACCTTCTAGAAACAAACATGGCAGAGCTTTCAAAATTAAAACAAACAAACAAACAAACAAAAAACTGGTTTTCTGACTTTAAAAACAAAGAGAAATTAAATGTATATGCTCCTTACAATAAGGCATGCATTTTAATCAGTATTCACTGACTCCATGAGCATATGGGATTACAGCAGGCATGATGATTTTACTGATATGAATAATGCACTCCTCAATTAATGGAAACCTGATTCTCCCTTGGGGACACTGTTTCCCCTGCAACTCTCTCGAGCATGGACCTAGAGGTGAGATGGGTGCTCCTCTTGCCTCTCATGGTTGTTTCATTCGTCCTCCTTCTCCTTCACCCCTAAAACTACCTGCTTTAAATCTCATGTCATCATGAGATTTTTTAAGTTAGCAAATGTATATATTTTAAAAACCAAATTAACACTAACTTCCTCAAGGGACAGGGTAACAGCAGTAGGAGAGGCTCAGACACTGCATACTATCCACTGCTCAGCACTGTTCTTGTCCCTTATCAAACACCAACTCATTCCCCCTCATTTTTCCAAGACTTTAGCTCCTGGTTCACTGCCAATGTTTCCTGAACTTCTGGTCTTAATTCCTAGTATTCTCAATATGCATAAAGAAGATCTCAATTCCTGGAATTCCTCCTCTTGGGGGATGCGCTCCTGTCAACCACTCATTTCCAAGATCATGCCTTAGTGACTCACGCTTTTCTAAGTAATTATGTCACCACTTCTCTATCCTCAAATACCCCACACCCCATCTTCCCTCTCAGCTGCTGACCTTGCTTCCTTCAGTGAAATAACTGAAGCAACCTGAAAAGAACCTGCAAAGACTCTCTTCATTCAAACCTGGGAGGGTACCAGCGAGGCATCCACAAACTCCTCTTTCCCTGGCTATCTACCATAGAATAATGAATACTTATGTTCACATTTAAATATAAATGTACAGGAATGTATATGGCAGCTCTATTTGTAATTGCCAAAATCTGAAAATAACCCAAGTGTTCTTCAATAGGTGAACTGATTAAAAAGTAAAAACTGGTATATGCATATGGTAGTATTTGACAGTAAAAAGGAAGGAACACAAGTGGCATACAACTAGATGAATCTCAGAGGCAGTATGCTGCGGGAAAGAACCCACTCTCAAAGGTTACGCACCATACAGTTCCATTTACACGATATGCCTGAAAAGACACAACTACAGTGATAGGAATTAGATGACTGACCGTAGAGACTGAAGAGGGGATTTTATGACTGCAAAGGAGTAGAAGAGGAGATGGGAGATTCGGGGGGTGAGAAAACTTCTGCATCCTAAGTGTGGTTACATAAATCTATATTTGTTAAAATTCACAGAACTACCCACACATACATTTAAAAAATTAGGTGACCCTGTAATTTTAAATTAATCCTATAAACAAACTCATTAATGTAGATTTTTATTCCCAAAGGCACAATGAAATCACAATAATTCAAAAGTGAATTGTTTGAATATTGTTGAACTTTCCTTTCAAATTCTTGATGATGGTAATATGATGGTAATAGGGATGTCTGTTTACTGCAGCTCAGCAAGTGTGGGGAAGAAGCAAGGACTCTTACCCATGCCTGGTTTAGGAAAACAGTCTGACTGCTTGGTGGACAAGTTGTTAGCCTCTCTGTCTCACCCGTAAAGGGGGGACAGAAACAGTACATGCCTCATAGGTTTAAGAGAATTAGGTGAGATAATTGAAGGGATGTAAAATGCTGAGTATCGTGCTTGGTACATGATAAGCTCTCATAAATGTTAGTTAGGTATCATATTATTTAAACCAATTAAAAAGAGTGAGCATTCTTTTAAAATTAAATTTAAAAGATCACTTTTTGACACTTTTACAACATTCCAGGGAGGTATGAGGTCCATTCCCAACAAGTACAAAGAGAAAGACAGAAACTGGAATATTTCAGGGAAATAACTTTTCAGCTATGGCCAAGCCATGCCTTTACAGAATGGAAAATCATCATTCATTGGAAATGTCAATCTTATTCAGCTGTGTGTAAATCCAGCTCTCACTGACCAATCATTTAACCAGATCTCAGAGACCATAGGAAAAGCTTTGCTATTATTGGAGGCCTTAATTTAAATAGTTCAACTTCTCCCCACCAGTAAGCACATTCAATGTTGTACTGAGAAATAATGCAGTGACCCTTTTGAGAACCAGCCAGGTACAGCAGGCTATTTACACTGATAGTATTTTAAAACACCTAGAAGACTCTCCTCTTGCAACCTATGGGCTTTTAAACATGTGATGTTTCTTATTTCGGTGTCAGGATGTCAGCCATTACTTCTTGCTGTCAGAAGGTGCTGGGGCCTTCTGACAGTAGACCCCAATACATCTTTCTACATTTACTGTTTCCATCTTGCCGTGTGTAAATAAGTCTGATTACCAAACTTGGAGACAATAAATAACACTAACATAGTCCTCTACTTCTTGTGAAGCACTTTCATAAAAAATATAAATATAAATATCATCAGAAGTAGGAGAGGTGTTATTATAATGTTTATGTGGGAAAATGAGAAGTTTAATCACACATCTGATTGATTAGATGTTTCTTGCTTAGTCACAGCAGGTACCATCTATCTGTGGTTTTAATGAGACTAAGATGAGGGTAATTTACTGTACAAAATGTTATATGTTTTTTTAGTCCATGTGAGCTGCTCTAACAATAACACAATAGGCTAGGTGGCTTAAACAGACATTTATTTCTCATAGCTCTGGAGACTAGGATGTCTAAAATCGAGGCACCAGCAGATTCAGTGTCAGGCGAAGGTCCACTTCTGGTTCAGAGACGGCCATCTTCTTGCTGCGTCCTCACACAGTAGAAGGGGTAAGGGAGCTTCTCTGCAGTATTTATAGAGTCTCATTCATGTGGGCTCCACTCTCATGACCTAATCATCCCCAAAGGCCCTACCACCAAACACCATCACATCAGGGATTAGGTTTCAACACATTAATGCTGGGTGGACACAAACATTGAAGTCGCTCAGTCGTGTCTGACTCTTTGCAACCCCATGGACTGTAGCCTACCAGGCTCCTCTGTCCATGAGATTTTCCAGGCAATAGTACTGGAGTAGATTGCCATTTCCTTCTCCAGCGGATCTTCCCGACCCAGGGATGGAACCCAGGTCTCCCAGATTGTAGACAGACGTTTTACTGTCTGAGCCACCAGGGAAGTCATCTATAGTACATCTTGTCTAAAACACAGCTCACTATCTCTGGAGATACTAAGGTATAGAAAAAAAGAGTTTCTGTACACACTGAGTTGCCTTAGCATTGAAAACAACCACTCATTGTTGAAGTTTTGTTCACTGATGCTTTCAGGTACCCAAGCATCTGACTCATAGCAAGCACTGAAGAGACCTCTGTTGAATAAATTAATGTATGATTTCAAAGTAGAAAATCTAAGAAGATGAAAACCCTAATATAAGAAACTCAAACCCTACATCCAGCAGTTCACATTTTCAAAAATTTCCAGTGGGGTAAAGACAGTCCATTCTATGTGGTTAAAGAGCAGACACACATTTTTAAGAGACACTGGATGTCAGTCTAAGAGGGTAATAACCAGGGTGCTCAGGCATCCTGAAACCATGTCACACGAGGAAGTGCTAGTGGGTCTAGATACGTTTAGTTTGAAAAAGAGAAAATAAGACTGCTCTTTCCAAATATTTTAAGTTGTTGGACATGGGCTAAAATTGTCAAGTGGAATAGAAAACTTAAAAAAAAAAAATGTATTCTCTGTAGATCCAGTGGCTAGGAATATGACCAGTTAGTGAAAATTACAAAGCATCCATTTTTCACTGAACAAAACAGGGCAGTTTAACAATTGGAGCTGCCAAGCACCAGGATGGGCAGCCTTGGGAGGGAGCTGGAAGACAGGAGTGAACAGTAATTTAACATCTCCTATGTGCCCGGCGTTGGACATAGGACCTGTATAATGTATAGGACTTTACATTAGTATTACCATCTCCAGGTCAGAAGTGAGGAAAGTGACGCTTACAGAACAAAAGTGACTTGTCCAATATCACACAGTTGCTAAGTGGCACATCTGGAATTCAAACCAGAGGTAGCTAACTCCTAACATAAGTTATTTCTGTTCAGTTCAACTCAACAAACATTCTGTTTTTAATGTCTGCTTTTGACCAGGAACTATACTGAGTCCCGGGAAATACCAAGATAAATGACAGACAGAAGACAGTCCCTTCCTTGGAAAGATTCTGAGTTTACCATCTCCACAGTGCTAGAAGTATCTGAATAAAGGCTACATGACCACTAGTCTTTAATGGAGACTGGAGAAAGAATTACTGATCTGGGAGTAGTCTTTATTAAATAATCATTTAAGGTGCCTACATGCCCAAATTCATAGATGTGGCTATAATAGATTTCTGGAAATTGAGCTGGTATATTATAAAATCTGGTTATTCCACTGAGGGGAAAATGGAGCTTCAGATGTGATAAAAATCAGATGAATTAAGCAACTTTTGAAATATAAAATGACCATATCCTAATGTTACCAATAGGTAACATTTTGTTACTGGACTTGAAGGATTAACACTTAATTTGATTAACTCCCATTTGGTCCTTTGATTGGGTGACATTTTTCCTTTATACTCCCTGTCCTTAAAAATCTTATTTACTTCCCTGGTGGCTCAGATGGTAAAGCATCTGTCTACAATGCAGGAGTCCTGGGTTCGATCCCTGCGTGGGGAAAATTCCCTGGAGAAAGAAATGGCAACTCACTCCAGTACTCTTGCCTAGAAAATCCCATGGAAGGAGGAGTCTGGTGTCCATGGGGTTGCAAAGAGTTGGGTACAACTGAGCGACTTCACATTTTCACTCTTTAAAAACACATACAATAATTCTGTTTAAAATGTCTAAAAATGAGAATTACATGGAAAATCTAAGTTAGGTTTTACAGTCACACATAGTGCTGGAGCTTTTCAACAACTAAAGCAATAATAAAAACATATTGTAATTCCTACCATCTGATTCATATCTCAACAGAAAGAATTTTCAAGGCAATAAATTCAGAGAGGTATTTATCTAATGTTTCTTTAACCTAAGAATATGGACTTACATAATAAATGATATCTTCAATGATATTTTAATGGAGGATTCATCAAGTTATTAATGATAACATTTTATGTTTATTATATATTCACAATACAACAAAATAATCTTTAACAAATACTCCAAGTATAATTCTAAAACTTTTAGCAGAGCTGAGACTAGAATATTGATTTTCTGACGCCTAATTCAGAAATGCTTCCGTTTTTTTTTTCGCTATACTATCCTATACATACCTCATATAGAAAAGAATTTGGCCATGGAATTACAGATACACACACACACACGTGCACGCACACATGCATGCAAATGTGAGTGTAAAATGTCCATAACGAACACAGCACACATACAAACACAGGTACCTTTACCAGTATTAATGATTCTATTGAAATTAGAGATTAGTTCTTTTAGTAAATAAAAATAATTGCATTAATTAACTTATCAAATTCACACAGCATCTGTCAAGCTGATGATTTACTATGCTTTACATTGGTTATCTTTGTCTACTTTTCATGGTCCTATCACGTCTCTCTTTCAGTCACTATGCACCCATCCATACCCAGAATACAAAAAGACAAATAAAACTGAATCTACAATAAAAACAAATCTGGGATTTCAATTTAACACAAGTTATCAAAAGTCTATATCAACATACCAAGAAATAGAATTTATTCCTTTTCTCCTTTTTCAAATGTACTCAACCCTGCATGCTAATAATAATTTTATTAGTGACATTAAAACCTAAGGTCTGCATGAAAAACAGCAGGGTTCCAGGGTATAGTAATACCACTCACTAGCTTTCAGCCCATCAGAAAGAATATTAACAGATACACTGTTGGCACACTTAGAAAACCAGGAAACTGACCATCTGTTTTTTTCTTTTGGTTACTGACAAACCCAAATGGCTATAGTGCCTTGAGCTGTTTTAGATTGACAAAATACATAAATTCGGATGTAATGTTATTCTCTTACTGCAAATCAACTATCAAAAATGCATAGAAATCAAAGGATTATAACCAAGTAATCATTCAGCAATTCCCCAAATTGTGAGCCTTATGATACTCCAATACCAGCCAAAAAAAAGTCTAAATTAATGTTTCTTAAAGTGTGGTCTCTTTGTGCTGTGAACTTGTTAGAAATGCAAATTCTTGAATTCCACCTAGATTTTGAATCAGAATTTTAGGGGGTGGAGCACAAGACTAGGTTTTGATGAGTTGTCTAGGTTTCTCTGGTGCTCACTAAAATTTGAGAAATGATCTGAATGAAGGGATTCTCAGCATTTTGTTTCCTTTATGGCCTCAGTTCATTTCTACCTTGCATGCTCATTCATAACCAACTCCTGTTGCTTATCATAAGCCTACTCCTTGGAAACTGCAATCAAGCGCAGTGTAAGTGAGGATGCTCTGTCAATCCCCATTGTCTTGCATCAACAGAAAAACACCTATGGATACCCTTTTCTCAACCTTTGCTATTCTTTCCTCAGCTGCAACTGCCACACACAAGATGGGGTGTGCAGCTTTCAGAAGATCCATCCAACTGGCAACCAAAACCACCCAACTCATTGGTTTCAGTCCTTCTATACAAACCACCTGCACATGGGTACCCAAGGCACAGGTTGCCCATGTCACAGCCCCCCTGCCAACCTGCTATGTGAGCCTGCTGTTCATGGTGGCTGAGGGACCTGCCTGTGGATGTTTGGGGTTTTGCTTAATCCAGGAAGGTAGCTTATGGCACCTTGAGTCCGCTTGGAGGAGGAGGTTTGGTACTCCAAAGGATAAGTAAGTGATGATGAAAACCCAGCACATACAGATGCGACAAATGAAGAACTGGAGATGGGCTTTGTTTTTAACAATCATTTAGGAAAGTGAGGCCGAGTGTCCTGAAGACTCTCATGTTCTTCTCAGTACCCAACACTTCATTCCCCTTGGTTGGCTCCTTTCTTTGTCTCCAGAGTCATACTGCTATATTTGGGCATGCCTAAAGGCAACAAACTAGGTGAAGCAGATGCTTTACTGTCAATATTCACTGACTTCATCGTAATATAGACGCAGGCTAATGTAAATTATTGATTAAATTTAAGTAAATTTTGGGCAACTTATATCTCATAATAATAAAACTTTACTTGTAATACTCCCCTAATTTCAAGAAAAGGGTATCAGTGGGTTGCTTTGGATCCTTTTCACAGTATCAAATAATTTTTTCATCCAATGTTTTTCTATTATTATGCTCGGTTAATGAGCCTACTTGGTAGTGTACCCAGCATTTGTTCATTAACCTCCACTGCACTGGTGTAGGAATTAGAGGATACCTGCACCTCTTCTACAGCTTTCTTAATCGAAAAATGGAGTGAACAATTTAATATGAAGTTTTCAAAACTACTCCTAAAAGGGTAGTGGATGAAGCTGCTTTTGGTTATTTCTGTCCCCAGGATCACCTCCTCCGCGCAGGACAGAATGACTCTGCCACTCTGAAACCATCTGGCATGAGACGCTGCTAAGTACAAAGCTGAAGGGAAAGAGTGAGTTCAGGGGAGGCCCTGGGAATGAAGAAGGCTCCTAATCTGATTCATACCCGCTATAATTTGCTGCTTGTCTACAACCGGCAAAACAGTTTATGGTTCTCTAACGCCAGACTCTCAGACTCCCTCAAAACACTCCTCTGCCAGTCTCTCTCCCTCAGTGAGCAGAGTCCTGTGCTAACACCGCTGTCATTTTGAATTAGTGCTGACACTGAGCATAAGAACCAACCATTCCTCTCCACATTGCATTGAAACAGGTAAAGGGAAGGAAGTGTTAAGGTCACTATATTTTTTACACACCTCTGCAGAAAGAGCAAGACCAGGTCCCAAGTACTCCATAAATAAAGGCTTTAATTCTCAACGAATGATAAGAGAGAGCAAAGCTCACCTCAGAACAAGCTTTCATTTCACTAAAAAAGCAGAAAAAATTGCTAGCATCGACATTATGTGCTTCTTGTTTACTACAGCCCCTCTGCTTAGTGAGAAAGGTTTACTCCTCTGTCCTAGCAGGACCTCTCTTCCTCCTCCCACAGGGAATCTGTTTGCTATTTGTTTACCTCCTTGAGATCCTGCACGACAGCTGTGAGCCTCTCATTTTCTGCCTGGACATTAGTGACCACAGCCCGGCTCTGTTTCAGTTCGTTCTGCATATCCAAGATCTTCCCCAGATAGTAAGCTTCCTTTGATGCCGACTCCTGCAGAAGCGTTTCCTCCCGAGTCTCTCCATCCTCAGCCACCTTACGGTGGATGGAGAAGGACTGCCCAAACGCCTGCAGAAGATTTGGAGAGAGAAAGAACACAAAATGAAATGCACCGCTGCACTACTCAACTGAACTGGGAACATGATTCATTTTGCTGGGTGTACAAGAAAAGCTATTCAACAAGACTTTCAGAAGCAAAAACTACACGGTTCATGTAACAGGCTAGCAGCTCTCACTGACACTTGAAATGATTCAATTTAATAAGGAGAAAGAAAAACTTTAAATATTTTGCTAAAATATAGATATAATGTGCTAAAACGTGAAAAAACATTACTGCTTGTTTTATGTTACCATTTTTTAGACAAATCCTATCAAGGAATAGACAGCTAAGCACTAATGAGACCATAAAAATTCATATTCTAATTTTCAGTCTAGAAAAAACATCCCCAAAATAATTTTCGAGAAAGAACATGATAGTTTCATTAGCTTTCTAATACATTAGTGGTAAGAATATAGCAATTACAAACAATACCTTTAAGAGAGAAAACTACCAAACAGCATTCAAACTTCTGGTACCACAAAAAGACACTAAAATGCGATCAATATATAAGAAAACATATCTATGTACAAAGAAATTAAAAAAAACTAGAAATTAACGAAATTGATAAGCTACAGTTGGTGAGTGGGAACGGGGTAGAAAGAATGAGGGAATGAAATGCTATACAACAGGTCACATTTCATAGGAGTGACACTTTTTGAGATTCTCTTATCATATCATTCTGACTCTTAGCACTACAGCATATAGTTTCACATTTTGTTGTTCAGTCCCTCAGTTGTGTCGACTCTTTGTGACCCCATGGACTGCAGCACGCCAGGCTTCCCTGTCCTTCACTATCTCCCAGAGTTTGTTCAAACTCATGTCCATTGAGTCGATGATGCCATCCAACCATCTTGTCCTGTCATCCCCTTCTCATCCTGCCTTCTTTCCCAGCATCAGGGTCTTTTCCTGTGAGTCAGCTCTTTGCATCAGGTGGCCAAAGTATTGGGGCTTCAGCTTCAGCATCAGTCCTTCCAATGAATACTCAAGATTGATTTCCTTTAGGATTGACTGGTTGGATCTCCTTGCAGTCCAAGGGACTCCCAAGAGTCTTCTCTAAAGCACAGTTCAAAAGCATTAATTCTTTGGTGCTCAGCTTTCTTTATGGTGCAACTCTCACATCCATACATGACTACTGGAAAAATGATAGCTTTAACTATATGGACCTTTGTTAGCAAAGTAATGCCTCTACTCTATAATGTTTCATGTACCTCCCAAATAAATAATAATTAGGATCAACCTCTATGTGACCAGGGACCCAATGAAACACAAATAGTAACAAATGGACCCAGTTGTACTACAAATGAACAACATGACTACATTGAAAGGAGTTGAGAAAAAAGATCTAACCTGAGTAATTTTGGAAATTGGTATTTTTGCTATACATTGTAAAGCTAAAGACAAAACGAATTGTACCCAAACACTATAGTGTATTTAGTAAATTTGTTTCTCACGGGGATTATAGAGGCACAGTTCTAAAACTTCTTTACGTGTATAGTAGGTTTGAGGAAATAAGTAAACATATTATGGATAATGAAAGTCAAATTTCTCCCTGCTGGAGAAAGGCATTACAAATAAAGAAAGGTAGAAGGAAACTAGTGGTATTAAGTTGTAATTAGAAGTATCAGGATAGTCTTTAATAGGGAAGTAGTTCAATAGATGGAGAGACAAAGGTGCTTGTGTGTGGTTGTGTACACAGATTTTCTAGCTCTGTCAGCAAACCTTGCAGCCAAATTTTGTTTCTAAATATCAATCCTCAATTAAAAGAACTAGGGCTCTTTGAAGAAATGACTGAGTCCCTCGCTGGAGCAAAAAGAACTTGGTAAAAGCTGTGGGTCCAAAGAGTAACAAAATGCTTTTAAAAAATGATGTGGATATGTCAAAGGACACAAGAGTCTAACTAAAGAGGCTCCCAAATGGCCAAATCTGGGATAATTGGGGGGAACAAAATAGTTACAGTAGTGAATTATAATCCATAGAACAAAATCAATATTCATGAGTCTACATTGATGTAATAACTGAATAAATAAGGGAAGAAGGAACAGCTTTTCTTCACAGTAGAATTCTAATAATTTAATTCTAACAGAAATAAGATACATCAGCATTACTTGGCATATACCAAGTAATAATTATTGCAGGTAAAGATTATCAATGAAATACATGGAATATAAAATAATAGGCAAAAAATATGATAAGAAACAGGATATTTGCATAGTCCTAAAGCATTTTCTCCCAAGATATTTATTAATTCCACTGGGAAAAGCAGTAACTTTGTAATGGAGTAACCCAGTAGATCTTAACTAAGTGACCAAAACTTAGTTCAGCAGCAACAAGACATCCTGACATTGTGTACCCTCTAATCAACACATGAGGTGGGCACAGGGTCATTTCTGTGATATTCTTGCCAAAAATGCATAAGCCAGTTTTTACCACAAGAAAGCATGAAGCAAATCAAAATGGAAACATTCTACAAAGTAATTGGCCAGGACCCTTCAAAAGTATTAAGGTTAGGAAAAAGAGAGAAAGACTTCTCCAGACAAGATGAGACTAAGGAAACATAACAATTAAATGCAGTAGAGGAGTCTGGATTGGAGCCTGCCCTGAAAAAAAGATATTAGTAGGACATTTGGCAAAATCAGAATACACTCTTAATATTGGCTAATAATATGTAGCAATCTCAATTTCTGGTCTCCATAGTTGTACTCTGGTTACATTAGGGTAGCTCAGACGGTAAAATATCTGCCTCCAGGTTCAGTCCCTGGGCTGGGAAGATCCCCTAGAGAAGGGCATGGCTACCCACTGCAGTATTATTGCCTGGAGAATTCCATGGACAGAGAAGCATGGCGAGTTACAGCCCAAGGGGTTGCAAAGAGCCACGCATGACTGAAGCGACTCAGCACACACACACACACACACACACACACACATACACATTTTAAAATTTCAAATGCTATTAAATGATGCTTCTGGACTGTGTACAGATCATGAAGAAATAAGGCTGGAATTAACAGAGAAGGATACTCTTGGTGTTTGGCTTCTTCTGTCTCAGGACAGAAAGACATACTTTATTGGAGTAGCCAAGAATCTACATGTGATAATAAGCATATAGACTTATGAAGAGATGAAAATTAACTTTGCAGGTGCCACTGACCTTGCTTTTCCATTGGTAATGTTCAGATTCTGTGAGAGCAATTCTGAATTCATTACTCATTAAAAAGCCTTTGGAAAGATATCTGGCAGCACATCTCTCCATGGTGACCTGGGGACATCTTCAGTAGACCCTCACCCTGGCAAAGGAACCTTCACTATATCTTCTTCTTAGTTTAGTTACTAAGTCATGCCCAACTCTTTTGCCACCCCCATGGACTACACCCCACCAGGCTCCTCTGTCCATGGGATTTTCCAGGCAAGAGTACTAGAGTGGATTGCCATTTTCTTCTCCAGTAGATCTTCCCGACTGACGGATCGAACCTGGGTCTTCTCCATTGTCAGCTGGATTCTTTATCACTGAGCCACCAGTGAAGCCTGACTATAATATACTTAAGTACTAGTAAAATTTAAAATTAGCGTGAACGCTGTGTCAAGCACCTCAGCCTGCCTCTTTTTCACAACTACTATGTAACAGAAAACTTCTATGTAACAGAAAACTTCCACAGGCCATTTTCTTAACTCTGCCCGAGTAAAATCAATAGATTAAGGCAATCTATGCTTCTCACATTATTCTCAGCAAACAGGCAATGCTCCCTTGGTGGCTAAATTGACCCCTAAGATCTTAACAGCAAGTGTACTCTGGATCCAGCACCAAAGGAAATAAAACATTTCAGTCATATACACAGAACAGATCTTCAAAATACAGTCAAGAACTGAAACTGAAAATACAAATTGATGAATTCATTTTTGACAAGTTCATCTTTGATGAATCCTTAACTCATATTTATTACAGCTCAGAAATTTTAACTGAGCATTTTCATGAGGAATGTGCACTTTCACTAGGCCTGATTTAAAACCAGTCTAAGTATGGAAGGTTATCCAAGAACATTTATTATGGTGTAAATTTTTTTTTTAACTTGAAATATAAAAATAACACCAATCCAGCACAGGCTACAGATGTTCCATCATCTACATTTGCAAATTCTTTGAGAACTAACACGACTCAGAAAAATCTGCATTAAAGGACAATGAAGGAGAAAATACTATTTTACCCAATTCCTAACTATTGGTAACTGGAACTGGCCATGACAGCCAGCTGACAACTATCATGAGGCTAATTGTTGAAGCTGATTTACCAGGCCTGTGTAGCTCTGCCAGGTATCTCCCTCCTCCACCACCATTCCAAGTAATTCCTGACAAAGTTGGACCCAAGAGAAGAGAAGCAATCTCTTATAAGACTATTGAAGCTGCATGCTTGGCAGAAATCACAAAACTAGCTTTGCTATTTATAGGCAAACCTAGGGCAGTCATGTTTCCAGTTATATTTTGTTCAGATAGCAAATTCTTTTTAGGCACTGCAGTCATTTCATAGATGATCTTTATCTGAAATTCATTTGAGATAAACTGACATTTCTATACAATTTTAGAATGTACTAGGATTTCTCATCATATGTGTAGCTATAATTCCACAATTATCACCTTTAATATAGTGCATTGCAGTGTATCAGTTGATTTCAACTGTAGGGCAGTTTAAATCCATTTAGCTATATAATAACTATACCTTGCTTTCTTATTCTACTCACATGACGTCTTAATCCAAAGAAAACTGGTATTTTCTACCTTCATATTCAAGACAATATGTTAACTATAAAGTGGAATTTTCATGCTTCTTGTCTTTCATAATATGAAAGACAAAGTTCAGCTAGTATATTTAATAATATCATATTATCTCTCAAATATGATCCTTGGTCACAGGATTTTCATTCTTTCATCTTAAAAATTGTGACAAAATGGTATACTAGGTTATTGAAGGACATTAGACAAAATATTTTTACTTGAAATGCTAAAACTTGTTCATACATTTGTTTGTTCACTAAACATTTACAGATAACTATAAACAAGCATTGCTTGAGACACTGAGGATTCAGCAATATTTTAGAAAAAAAATCTCTGCTATGAGGAGAATTCTCAGTTCAGTTCAGTCACTCAGTCGTGTCCGACTCTTTGCGACCCCATGAATCGCAGCACGCCAGGCCTCCCTGTCCATCACCAACTCCTGGAGTTCACTCAGACTCACGTCCATCCAGTCAGTGATGCCATCCAGCCATCTCATCCTCTGTTGTCCCCTTCTCCTCCTGCCCCCAATCCCTCCCAGCATCAAAGTCTTTTCCAATGAGTCAACTCTTCGCATGAGGTGTCCAAAGTACTGGAGCTTCAGCTTCGGCATCATTCCTTCCAAAGAAATCCCAGGTTGATCTCCTTCAGAATGGACTGGTTGGATCTCCTTGCAGTCAAAGGGACTCTCAAGAGTCTTCTCCAACACCACAGTTCAAAAGCATCAATTCTTCGGCGCTCAGCCTTCTTCACCATCCAACTCTCACATCCATACATGACCACAGGAAAAACCATAGCCTTGACTAGACGGACCTTTGTTGGTAAAGTAATGTCTCTGCTTTTGAATATGCTATCTAGGTTGGTCATAACTTTTCTTCCAAGGAGTAAGAGTCTTTTAATTTCATGGTTGCAGTCACCATCTGCAGTGATTTTGGAGCCCCAAAAATAAAGTCTGATACTGTTTCCACTGTTTCCCCATCGATTTCCCATGAAGTGATGGGACCCGATGCCATGATCTTTGTTTTCTCAATGTTGAGCTTTAAGCCTACTTTTTCACCCTCCACTTTCACCTTCATCAAGAGGCTTTTTAGTTCCTCTTCACTTTCTGCCATAAGGGTGGTGTCATCTGCATATCTGAGGTGATTGATATTTCTCCCAGCAATCTTGATTCCAGCTTGTCTTTCTTCCAGTCCAGCATTTCTCATGATGTACTCTGCATAGAAGTTAAATAAGCAGGGTGACAATATACAGCCTTGAGGTACTCCTTTTCCTATTTGGAACCAGTCTGTTGTTCCATGTCCAGTTCTAACTGTTGCTTCCTGACCTGCATACAGATTTCTCAAGAGGCAGGTCAGGTGGTCTGGTATTCCCATCTCTCTCAGAATTTTGGAACACAAATAAATCAATAAGTGTGTGGTATAATGCTAGAAAAATTTAAAAAGAAAATGAAATCCAGGGTAAGAGCATAAAACAGCACTGCGAAATAGAACTTCCATCAATGATATATCTGTGTTGTCCAATATAGTAACCACTGTCCACGTGTGGCAAAAGAGCTCTTGAAATGTGGCAATATGACCGAAGAAATAAGTTTTTAATTTTATGTACTCTAACCCATTTTGGAGAAGGAAATAGCAACCCACTCCAATATTCTTACCTGGAGAATACCATGGATGGGTCGCAAAGAGTCAGTCACGACTTAGCGACTTCACTCACTCAACCCATGTTAGATCACAGTAATCCAAGTCTATGCCCCAAGCAGTAATGCTGAATCTGAAGATGAGTCATTCTATGAAGACCTACAAGACCTTATAGTACCAGCACCCAAAAAAGATATCCCATTCATCACAGGGGACTCTAATGAAAAAGTAAGGAAGTCAAGAGATACCTGGAATAACAAGCAAATTTGGCCTTGGAGTACAAAATGAAGCAGGGCAAGGGTAATAGAGTTTTGTACAGAGAACGCACTGGTCATAGCAAACACCCTCTTCCAACACACTGGTCATAGCAAACATCCTCTTCCACAACACAAGAGATGAGTCTACACATTGACATCACTAGATGATCAATACTGAGATCAGATTGATTATATTTTTTGTAGGCAAAGATGGAGAAGCTCTATACACTCAACAAAAGACAAGACCCAGAGCTGGCTGTGGCTCAGATCATGAATTCCTTGTTGCCAAATTCAGACTTAAATTGAAAAAGGTAGGGAAAACCAGTATACCACTCAGATCAGTTCAGTTCAGTCACTCAGTCGTGTTCCTACTCTTTGAGACTCCATGGACTGCAGCACGCCAGGCTTCCCTGTCCATCACCAACTCCTAGAGTTTACTCGAATTCATGTCCATTGAGTCGGTGATGTCATCCAACTATCTCATCCTCTGTCATCCCCCTCTTCTCCCGCCTTCAATCTTTCCCAGCATCAGGTCTTTTCAAATAAGTCAGTTCTTCGCATCAGGTGGCCAAAGTATTGGAGGTTCAGCTTCAGCATCAGTCCTTCCAATGAATATTCAAGACTGATTTCCTTTAGGATGGACTGGTTGGATCTCCTTGCAGTCCAAGGGACTCTCAAGAGTCTTTTCCAACACCACAGTTCAAAAGCATCAGTTCTTCAGTACTCAGCTTTCTTTACAGTCCAACTCTCACATCCGTACATGACTACTGGAAAAACCATAGCCTTGGCTAGATGGGCCTTTGTCAGCAAAGTAATGTCTCTTTTTTTTAATATGCTGTCTAGGTTGGTCATAACTTTTCTTCCAAAGAGTAAGCGTCTTTTAATTTCATTCATGTATGACCTAAATCAAATCCCTTAAGGTTAGACAGTGGAAGTGATTAATAGATTCAAGGGATTAGGTCTGGTAGACAGTGCCTGAAGAACTATGGATAGAGGCTCTTGACATTGTACAGGAGGCAGGGAGCAAGACCATCCCCAAGAAAAAGAAATGCAAAAAGGCAAAATAGTTGTCTGAGGAGGATTTACAAGAGCTGAGAAAAGAAGAGAAGCCAAAGGCAAAGAAGAAAAGGGAAGATATACCCATCTGAATGCAGAGTTCCAAAGAATAGCAAGGAGAGATAAGAAAGCCTTCCTCAGTGATCAATGCAAAGAAATAGAGGAAAACAACAGAATTGGAAAGACTAGAGCTCTCTTCAAGACAATTAGACATAACAGGGGAACATTTCATGCAAAGACAGGCACAATAAAGGACAGAAATGGTTCGGAGCCAACAGAAGCAGAGTATATTAAGAAGAGGTGGCAAGAATACACAAAAGAACTGTACAAAAAAGATTTTCATGACTCAGATAACCACCATAGTGTGATCACTCATCAAGAGCCAGACATCTTGGAATGTGAAGTCAAGCGGGCCTTAGCAAGCATCACTATAAACAAAGCTAGTAGAGGTGATGGAATTCCAGTTGAGCTATTTCAAATCCTAAAAGATGGTGCTGTGAAAGTGCTTCACGCAATATGCCAGCAAATTTGGAAAACTCAGCAGTGGTCACAGGACTGGAAAAGGTCAGTTTACATTCCAATCGCAAAGAAAGGCAATGCCAAAGAATGTTCAAACTACCACACAGTTGCACTCATCTCACATACTAGCAAAGTCATGCTCAAAATTTCCCAAGCCAGGCTTCAACAGTACATGAACCATGACCTTCTGGATGTTCAAGTTGGTTTTAGAAAAGGCAGAGGAACCAGAGATCAAATTGCCAACATCTGTTGGATCATCAAAAAAGCAAGAGAGTTCCAGAGAAACATCTACCTCTTCTTCTTAACTACACCAAAGCATTTGACTATGTGGATCATAGGAAATAGATTATGACACATTAGCCTCAAAAGCTTCTGTATACCCTTCCTTGATCCTATCTACCCTGCGGTACCCCAACCTGTCTTCAGAGAAGCAACACCCTATTTTGTATTTACCATTTTCTTGCTTTTCTTTATACTTTACTATATATCTATGTATTTGGAAGCAACAAATAATTTAATATTGCTGTTGTTGTTCAGTTGCTCAGTCGTATCCAACTCTTTAAGACCCCTTAGACTGCAGCACACCAGGCTTCCCTGTCCTTCACCATCTCACGGAGCTTGCTCAATCTCATGTCCATTGCATTGGTGATGCCATCCAACCATCTCATTCTCTTGTCATCCCCTTCTCCTCCTGCCTTCAATCTTTTCCAGCATCAGGGTCTTTTCCAGTGAGTCAGCTCTTCACATCAGGTGGCCAAAGTATTGGAGCTTCAGCTTCAGCATCAGTCCTCCCAGTGAATACTCAGGACTGATTTCCTTTATATTAACTGGTGTGATCTCCTTTCTGTCCAAGGGACTCTCAAGAGTCTTCTCCAACACCCCACTTAAAAAGCATCAATTCTTTGACATTTAGCCTTCGGTATGATACAACTCTCACATCCATACGTGACTCCTGGAAAATCCATAGCTGTGACTATATGGACATTTGTTGGCAAAGTAATGTCTCTGCTTTTAAAAATACTGTCTAAATTCCATATATATGTGCTAGTATACTGTATTGATGATTTTCTTTCTGGCTTACTTCACTCTGTATAATAGGCTCCAGTTTCATCCATCTCATTAGAACTGATTCAAATGTATTCTTTTTAATGGCTGAGTAATACTCCATTGTGTATATGTACCACAGCTTTCTTATCCATTCATCTGCTAATGGACATCTAGGTTGCTTGCATGTCCTGGCTATTATAAACAGTGCTGCAGTGAACACTGGGGTACACGTGTCTCTTTCAATTCTGGTTTCCTCAGTGTGTATGCCCCGCAGTGGGATTGCTGGGTCATATGGCAGTTCTATTTCCAGTTTTTTAAGGAATCTCCACACTGTTCTCCATAGTGCCTGTACTAGTTTGCATTCCCACCAACAGTGTATGAGGGTTCCCTTTTCTCCACACCCTCTCCAGCATTTATTGCTTGTAGACTTTTGGATCGCAGCCATTCTGACTGGCATGAAATGATACCTCATTGTGGTTTTGATTTGCATTTCTCTGATAATGAGTGATGTTGAGCATCTTTTCATGTGTTTGTTAGCCATCTGTATGTCTTCTTTGGAGAAATGTCTGTTTAGTTCTTTGGCCCACTTTTTGATTGGGTCTTTTATTTTTTCTGGGATTGAGCTGCAGGAGTTGCTTGTATATTTTTGAGGTTAATTCTTTGTCCGTTGCTTTGTTTGCTATTATTTTCTCCCAGTCCAGGTTTGATGCATGATACAAGGGTGCTCGGGGCTGGTGCACTGGGATGACCCAGAGGGAAGGGATGGGGAGGGAGGTGGGAGGGGGGGTTCAGGATGGGGAACACATGTACACTCATGGTGGATTCAAGTCAATGTATGGCAAAACCAATACAATATTGTAAAGTAAAATAAATAAATTAATTTAAAAAATAAAAATAAGTAAATCAGTTTATATAAATGAGTTTTGGGATACTCCAATGCTAGGAGGTCCGTTAGATTTGAAATAAGATGTTCATGAACAATATAACTTGTATTAATCTTTAATCCACAATAAATCAAGGAAGAAACAAGATTGTCACTGCATAAAAATAAATAAATAAATAAAATATTGTCTAGGTTTGTCATAGCTTTGCTTCCAAGGAGCAAGTGTCTTTTAATTTCATGACTGCAGTCACCATCTGCAGTGATTTTGGAGCCCAAGAAAATAAAGTCTCTCACTGTTTCCATTATTTCCCCATCTATTTGCCATGAAGTGATGGGACCAGATGCCATGATCCTAGTTTTTTGAATGTTGAATTTAAAGCCAGCTTTTTCACTCTCATCTTTCACTTTCATCAGGAGGCTCTTTAGTTCCTCTTCACTTTCTGCCATAAGTATGGTGTCATCTGCATATCTGAGGTTACTGATATTTCTCCCAGAAATCTTGATTCTAGCTTGTGCTTCATCCAGCCCAGCATTTCACATAATATACTCTGCATATAAGTTAAATAAGCAGAGTGATGTACTCCCTTCCCAATTTTGATCCAGTCCATTGTTCCATCTCCAGTTCTAACTGTTGCTTCTGGACGTGCATACAGGTTTCTCTGGAGGCAGGTAAGGTGGGTTGGTATTCTCATCTCTAAGAATTTTCCACAGATTGTTGTGATCTACACAGTCAAAGGTTTTAGCATAGTCAATGAAGCAGAATTAGGCGTTTTCCTGGAATTCTCTTGCTTTTTCAATGATCCAATAGATGTTGGCAATTTGACCTCTGGTTCCTCTGCCTTTTCTAAATCCAGTTTGAACATCTGGAAGTTCTCCGTTCATGTACTGTTGAAGCCTGGCTTGGAGAATTTTGAGCATTACTTTGCTAGCATGTGAAATGAGTGCAGTTCTGTGGTAGTTTGAACAATCTTTGGCATTGCTTTTCTTTAGGATTGGAATGAAAACTGACCTTTTCCAGTCCTGTGACCACTGCTGAGTTTTCCAAATTTGCTGGCATATTGAGTGAAGCACTTTCACAGCACCATCTTTTAGGATTTGAAATAGCTCAACTGGAATTCCATCACCTCTACTAGCTTTGTTTGTAGTGATGCTTTCTAAGGCCCACTTGACTTCACACTCCAAGATGTCTGAGTCTAGGTGAGTGATCACACCATCTTGCTTATCTGGGTCATTGAGATCTTTTTTGTATAGTTCTTCTTTGTATTCTTGCCACATCTTCTTAATATTTAATATAATTTTCTTTTAAAATTTGCATAATGGAATCATTCCATAGGCATTCTTTTGCAATTTGCTTTTTAAACTCAACTTTCAATTCCTAATATTAAACCATTTTGATAAATGTAGCTATTATTGATCTATTTTCATTGTTATATTATTCTGAATAAGTATATACCTCATTTTAATATTCCTTTCTGCTAATCCTAACAATGGATGATTGGATCCATTGCATCCAGTTATTTTGCTGTCATAACCGTGTGCATATCTCCCTGGTTAGTACTTATCAAAATACATTTTGGGAAGGAACCGTTTTATTTCCAATCATTGGGGACTAACACTTTTGCAAAATACAATAAAAATGTACTACTGTAACCATGTATCTATGACATGACCCAACGATGTCCATATAGATTTGTACACAAATGTGTACACCTTTATATGTAATAGACAAAAACTGAAATGTCCACCAACAGATGAATGAACAAAGAAATTGCAGTATATCCATAAAATGGAATATTCCTCAGAAGTTAAACTGAATGAACTATTGATACATGCAACATGGTTGAATTGTAAAATAATTATGCTGAGCAAAAGAGGTCAGACAAATCTTATCTACAGTGACAGAAAGCAGATGAATGGTTGCCTTGGAGAGGGGTGTGGGTGGCGGGGAGCTGGCGGAGCTTAAGGAAGCAGTGAAGCAGTGTGGAAAGGAAAAAGGAAGGATTATGATGGTACACAAAACATTTTAAAGACTAATGGATAGATCCATTATCTTGTCTGTGATGATGGTTTCACAAATGTATACATTCCCTGGTGGCTCAGAGGTTAAAGAGTCTGCCTCCAATGTGGGAAACCCGGGTTCGATCCCTGGGTTGGGAAGATCCCCTGGAGAAGGAAATGGCAACCCACTCCAGTATTCTTGCCTGGAGAATCCCATGGACAGAGGAGCTTGGTAGGCTACAGTCCACGGGGTCACAAAGAGTTGGACATGACTGAGTGACTTCACTTTCACTTTCACTTTCATACATATGTCAAAATTCATCCAGTTGTACGCTTTAAGTATGTGCAGTTTGTTGTATGTCAATTATACTTTAATAAAACTATATAAATAATAAATTACTAGAAAAATATTAGAAGAAAAGCACAGAATGCAAGCCCCAATGATTTTTTTAAAGACTTCCTTTAGAGTGGTTTTGGTTCACAGCAAAATTGAGAGGAAAGTACAGAGATTTCCCAAATACTCCCTGCCCTCCGACACGCATAGCCTCCCCAACCAGAGAGCTACTTTCATTACAACTGAAGAACCTACACTAACACGTCATCATCACCCAAAGTCTACAGTTTACATTAGGGTTCACTCTTGGTGGTGTATATTCTGTGGATTCAGACACAGCCATAATGACATACACCTACCATTATAGTATCATACAGAGTAGTTTCACTACCTTAAAAACTCTTTCCTCTATCTGTTCTGCTATACCCTCCAATTCCTGCCAACTACTGACTTAGTCCCAGAATTTTGCCTTTTTCTGAACGTCATATACTTGGAATCATATGGTATGAAGTCTTCTCATATTGGCTTCTTTCATTTAGTAATGTGCATTTAAGTTTCCTCCATGTCTTTTCTTGGCTCACCTCTCATTTACTTTTAGCACTGAAAAATATTCCATTGTCTGGATGTACCACAGTTTAGTTGTTCATTCACCTTACTGAAGGACATCCTTGGTTGCTTGCAAGTTTTGACAATTATGAACAAAGCTGCTATAAACATATGTGAGCAGGTTTCTATGTGGATATAAGTATTCAACTCCTTTGGGGAAAGCCAAGGATTATGATTAGTAGATAGTATGGTAAAAGTATGTTAACTTTTGTAAAATACCACCAAACTGTCTTCCAAAATGGCTGCACCATTTGGCTGCAATTAGTGAGTTCATGTTGTCCAACTATCCATTTTTTTATTATTATTATTTTATTATTAGATTTAACAGTCAGGAAATTACACTTCAATAAGTTTAACCAGAACAAATGTAACATAGGGATTAAAAAAAGATTACAAAATCTGTACCGTTATTCACTGAAGATGTGATTAATACAAACTAGACCTTGACAAAGACCTGTAGAAGATCATGTCCAAAACGGCACTGGTCCCCAGATATACTTTGAATAGTGTTATCCTCAGCCACATGTGTATGAGTTTCCCTAGCAGTGCTTCTCAGTTCTAGGGGCCATTGGAATAACCTGGGAAGTTTTTCAAAAACAAAGACACACAGACTCCAACCCCAAATATTCTCAGTTAACTAATTTGGGATAGAGATTCTCAAACATTCTTGGTTCGTGATACACTTGGTGTCTCAAAACTTTTTTTTTAATGGCACCCCAGGGCAAAAGAAATACCAAACAAGTCCATTTACTAAATAGTTCCGAACAACTTACTAAGTCTTCGTGTCCAAATGAGGCACTCTGTGTGTTAGTAGCTCAGTCGTGTCTGACTCTTTTCAACCCATGGACTATAGCCCACCAGAATCCTCTGTCCATGGAATTTCCCAGGCAAGAATACTGGAGTGGGTTGCCATTTCCTTCTCCAAAATGATGCACAAGCTGTCTGAAAAACTAATGTGCAAAAACTGAAAGAAAAAATATTTTAGTTTCATTCTTAAAAAACCACAATTGCTTAGGTATGGTATACGTGCACCTGTTTGGCTCTGCACAACTTCTCAAACCCTGGAATCAGAGTGGACTAAGCCATCTTCATTTCCCGTTCCACAGTGATTTTCCTATGGTTTTCCTATCTGCTTTTTATTTAAGCAACCACTGAAAGATCTAGTTTTGCAAAATACTGCAGAGTAGAAAAGAATGGAGCAAGTCTAACAAGGAAACTGTGACCTGAACCATCTTGAGTTAGTAGTTCATACAATGTCCAGCAGAGTGTCACAGTATTCTCTCGAACATGTAAGATACCCCACAGTCCTCTGTGAGTTTGTGGTAGTGCCCCTGGGCATCTACAGACACAATCTGGTAACTACACATCTGGGGTAATGTCCAGCCAAACTATTTCTGATCAGCTCATTTTTAGATTCTAACACAAGGGTTGACCCTGATGATCAGAAAAGACCATGATGCTGGGAAAGATTGAAGGCAGGAGCAGAAGGGTACAACAGAGGACAAGATGGTTGGATGGCATCACTGACTCAATGGATATCAGTTTGAGCAAGCTCTGAGAGATGGTGAAGGCCTGGCATGTTGCAGTACATGGGGTCGCAAAGAGTTGGACATGACTAGTGACTGAAAAACAGTGTTTTTCGATTCTAACATAAGGGTTGAGAATCACTATTCTAGAGTGTGGGCCAGGAGCTAGATCATACACAGCTTCAACTCTTCCTAACAAGACTGCAGGGTTGTTAGGAAGTGGCTGCCCTGATTCACAGTGCCACCAGCGTCTAAGAGTTCCTGTTGTTCCATGTTCTTACTGTTGACATTTCGACTTTAATGTTTTTCCTGCTCTGGGGAGTGTGACATAGTGTGACATCTGGCGGTTTTAATTTGAAAGTGAAGTGAAATTGAAGTCGCTCAGTCGTGTCTGACTCTTTGTGGCCCCATGGACAGTAGCCCACCAGGCTCCATTGTCCATGGGATTTTCCAGGCAAGAGTACTGGAGTGGGTTGCCATTTCCTTCTCCTAATTTCTAATGAAACTAAAGTACTTAGTATTTAGTATAAAGTATTTCATATTTTATTGACCATTCACATTTCCACTTCTGTGTAATTTCTATTCAAGGCTTTTTCCAATTTTCAACAGAGTGCTTTTTACCATCTTTAATGATTTGTCAGCCATATGCAAAACAAATATCTCTCCCCAGAATTTATGGCTTGATTTTTCACCCATATCGCAGCATCTTTTGATGAAATCATTGTCTGAAGGACAGTTTCCTGTATCTTTATCACTTTTCGGTTACATGGGTGTCAAATACTTTCTGACAGTTCATGGTTTCCACCTCTCCCAGCTCTTTTTAGTGATATCTTTTAATGAAGTAATACCCTTGATTTTAAAGTAGTCCAATGACCAATCTTGCTTTCTGGCTAGCACTTTTTCCATCTCATTTAATAACTTTACATCTGCCAAAGTCAAAAAGCTATTCTATATTTCTGCTTATAAAACTTCTATGCAGAGTACATTATGCAAAATGCCAGGCTGGATGAATCACAAGCTAGAAGCAAGATTGCTGGAAGAAATATCAATAGTCCCAGATATGCAGATGATACCCCTGTAATGGAAGAAAAGTGGAGGAACTAAAGAGCCTCTTGATGAAGGAAAAAGAGGAGAGTGAAAAAGCTGGCTTCAAACTCAACATTCAAAAAACTAAGATCATGGCATCCCTTCCCATTATTTCAAGGCAAATAGATAGGGAAACAGTGGAAGAGTGACAGGCTATTTTCTTGGGCCCCCAAATCACTTTGGACAATGACTGCAGCCACGAAATTAAAAGATGCTTGCTCCTTGGAAGGAAAGCTATGACAAACCCAGACAGCATATTCAAAAGCAGAGACATCACTTTGCCAACAAAGGTCCATATAGCAAAACTATGGTTTTTCCAGTAGTCATGTATGGATGTAAGAGTTGGACCATAATGAAGGCTGCTGCTGAAGAATGGAGGCTTTAGAACTGTGGTGCAGGAGAAGACTCTTAAGGGTCCCTTGGACAGAAAAGAGATCAAACCAGTCAATCTTAAAGGAAATAAATCCAAAATATTCATTGGAAGGACTGATGTTGAAGCTGAAGCTCCACTACTCTGTCCACCTGATGTGAAGAATGACTCACTGGAAAAGATGCTGATGCTGGGAAAGATTGAGTCCAAGAGAACGAGGGGATGACAGAGCATGAGATGGCTGGATGGCATCACCGGCTCAATGGACATAAGTTTGAGGGAACTCCGGGAGTTGGTGATGGACAGGGAGGCCTGGCATGCTGCGATTCATGAGGTTGCAGAGTCGGACATGACTGAGCGACTGAACTGAACTGAACTGACTTTAGGGTTTATATGGTACCTCTGTTTTCTCATCTGCAATATTACAATATCCCATTTACTTTAGGAAAGAGCTTTTGAAAAGTACAATACTGTGTTTCCTGAGGAAAGGCTCATCAACTTTTTTCCTTGCCAGCATTTTCAGTATAAAATAATTCAAACATACAGACAAGTAGAAAGAATTGTGGCATGAACTCCACTCTGTATATCACACCTAATTTCTATCATTTCCATCACACTCTTCATACTTTAAACCATCTTATTTTTTTGATGCATCTGTTGCAGAC
Source organism: Oryx dammah (assembly GCF_014754425.2). Classification (NCBI taxonomy): domain Eukaryota; kingdom Metazoa; phylum Chordata; class Mammalia; order Artiodactyla; family Bovidae; genus Oryx; species Oryx dammah. Next base: position 41,049,245 of record NW_024070213.1, on the reverse strand, counting down.
TTCAGTATCCTTTATCTGCAAACATTTCAGCATGCACATCCATTAACTAGAGTTCAAAGTTTATTCATTGTTCTTTTATTGAGGTGACATTTATATTCAATGAAAAACACAAATCTTAAACAGGACAATTCTGAGTTTTGACAAATGTATACACCTGCAAAATTTGAACCCCTGTTGAGAGGTTACCATAACCCCAGAAAAAACTCTCTCCTATTCCTTCCTAGTCATGCACCATCCACACTGTTCAGAATTTTTCACTCTAGTCTTACCTGTCCTAGAATTCCATCTAAATAAAATCATACTGTGTGTCCTGTATATGTATGTGAAAGACTTCGTTTGCTTTAAATGTATTTTAGACTGATTCATATGTTCATGTAAATAAGTAGGTTGTTACTTTTTACTGCTGAGTAGTATTCCATTTGGAAACACTATTCTGTTGAACACTTGTTTCAGTGTTGGCTTTGCAGATAAAGGTGCATTGAATGTTGCTGTTGTTATTCTGTCATTCAATCATGTCTGACTCTTTGCAACCCCAAGTAGTTCAGCAAGCTAGACTTCTCTGTCCTTCACCATCTGGAGGAGCTTGCTCAAACTCATGTCCATTGAGTTGGTGATACCATCCAACCATCTCACCCTCTGTTGTCCCATTCTCTTCCTGCCTTCTATCTTTCCCAGCATCAGGGTCTTTTCCAATGAGTCAGCTCTTCACATCATGTGGCCAACATACTGGAGCTTTAGCATCAGTACTTCCAGTGAATATTCAGGGTTGAGTTACTTTAGGATCGATTGATTTGATCTCCTTGCAATCCAAGGGACTCTCAAGAGGCTTCTCCAACACCCCACTTCAAAAGCATCAATTCTTTGGTGCTCAGCCTTCTTTATGGTACAACTCTCACATCCATAAATGACTTCTGGAAACACATGGCTTTAACTACTCAGACCTTTGTTGGCAAAGTAATGTCTCTGGTTTTTAATATGTTATCTAGGTTTTTCATAGCTTTTCTTCCAAGGAGCAGGCGCCTTTTAATTTCATGGCTATAGTGACCACCTGCAGTGATTTTGGAGCCCAAGAAAATAAAGTCCATCACTGTTTCCATTGTTTCTCCATCTATTTGCCATGATGGGTGCTATGAATATATGTGTTCAAAAGAAGAAGGGGTAGATTGTACCAACTAAACTTTATCATTAAGTTATTTAAACCTTGAAATATCTCCATCAAACTGGATGTCTCTTCTAAAGTACACTAATGGCAATGAGAACAACATGTTTCCTAGAAAAGGAGTGAATCCACATTGACTCCACTGACACATTGAAATTTAGTCAGTGAATACATAAAACCCAGGGGTTTTCCCTTTATGTAAGTGATATAATGATCACTTCCTATATGATCAATGCAAAGACATAGAGGAAAACAATTGGATGGGAAAGACTAGAGATCTCTTCAAGAAAATTAGAGATAACAAGAGAACATTTCATGCAAAGATGGACACAATGAAGGACAGAAGTGTATGGACCTAAGCAGATTATTAAGAAGAGGTGGAAAGAATACAAAGAACTATACAAAAGAGATCTTAATGACCCAGATAACCATGGTAGTGTGATCACACACCTAGAACCAGACATCCTGGAGCGCAAAGTCAAGTGGGCCTTAGGAAGCATCACTACAAACAAAGCTAGTGGAGGTGATGGAATTCCAGCTGAGCTATCTCAAATCCTAAAAGATGGTGCTGTGAAAGTGCTGCACTCAATATGCCAGCAAATTTGGAAAACTCAGCAGTGGTCACAGGACTGGAAAAGGTCAGTTTTCATTCCAATCCCAAAGAAAGACAGTGCCAAAGAATGTTCAGACTACCGCAAATTGTACTCATCTCACACACTAACAAATTAATGCTCAAAATTCTCCAAGTTAGGCTTCAGCAGTACACGAACTGAGAACTTCCAGATGTACAAACTGGATTTAGAAAAGGCACAGGAACCAGAGATCAAACTGCCAACATCTATTTGATCATAGAAAAAGCAAGAGAATTCCAAAAGACTATCTACTTCTGCTTCATTGACTATGCCAAAGCCTTTGACTGTGTGGATCACTACAAACCGGAAAATTCTTAAAGAGATGGGAATATCAGACCACCTTACCTGCCCCCTCAGAAACCTGTATGCAGGTCAAGAAGTAACAGTTAGAACCAGACAGGGAACAAAGGACTGGGTCAAACTGGGAAAGAAGTACGTCAAGGCTGTATTTTGTCACTCTGCTTATTTTACTTATATGCAGAGTACATCATGGGAAATGCCAGGCTGGATGAAGCACAAGCTGGAATCAAGATCGCCGGGAGAAATATCAATAGCCTCAGATATGCAGATGATACCACCCTTATAGCAGAAAGTGAAGAGGGACTGAAAAGACTCTTAAAAAAAGTGAAAGAGAGTAAGAAACTGGCTTAAAACTCAACATTCAAAAAATGAAGACCATGGCATCCGGTCTTACCACTTCATGGCAAATAGATGGGGAAACAATGGAAACAGAGAAAGACTTCATTTTCTTGGGCTCCAAAATTACTGCAGATGGTGACTGCAGCAATGAAATTAAAAGACACTTGCTCCTTGGGAAAAAAGCTATGACAAACCTAGACAGCATGTTAAAAGCAGAGACATCACTTTGCCAACAAAGGTTTGGATAATCAAAGCTATGGTTTTTCCAGGAGTCATGTATGGATGCGAGAGTTGTACCATTAAGAACGCTGAGTTGATGCTTTTGAACTGTGCTGTTGGAGAAGACTCTTGATAGTCCCTTGGACTGCAAGGAGATCAAACCAGTGAATCCTAAAGGAAAGCAATCCTGAATATTCATTGGAAGTACTGATGCTGAAGCTCCAATAGTTTGGCCACCTGATACAAAGAGCCAACTCATTAGAAAAGACCCTAATGCCCGAAGATTAAAGGCAGGAGGAGAAGGGATAACAGAGGACAAGATGGTTGGATGGCATCACTGACTCAAGGGACATGAGTTTGAGGAAGCTCTGGGAGATGGTGAAGGACAGGGAAATCTGGTGTGCTTCAGCCCAGGGGGTCGAAAGACACGACTAAGTGACTGAACAACAAAGAGGTGATATATATAAGTATTTTAAAATATAGTTAATACAAAAATCAGAAAATTTACCGCTTGTATCCCCATCCTTACAATACAGGCAAATTGAGGACCTTGAAATCTTAGACAACCATTGCTTACCAGTCCCCTAGATATCCTGAACACTTCTGACTTATCGGGGTTTGGGCCTCAAACTAGGATCTGGTCTTCTACCCTTGAGTACTTGGCTCTACCAAAAAGACTATATTTGCCCAGGCCAGCAGTCCCAAATGTTCTGACTCCCTTAGCTCTCCTGAGGTTTCTAGTTTTTCTTTTTGTTGCTAGAATGAGATAAACTATAAGAAATCTTGGGATCAAAAGTATGGGACGACCACTGTACCCTAATTGTTGTTTCTGATCGATGTTATTTCTGATAGTTCATTTCACCGCCTTTGGATAGGTTAGAACCTAGTCTCTTTCTACAATAGCTACTAGTCAAACTACAGAGACATTAATTCAGCATAAGGAAAAATATATGTGCTCAGCCAGCAATGTCAAAAGAGACTGCTAAGCAGAATATGTCTGCCCAGAAGCAAAACTCAAACGTTCACATTTTATGAGAAAAATAATCCAGAAAGAAATTCTTCAATTTTTCTTATAGATTCTGTTTTTTGAACAAAATATGTATAAAAAATAGGTAAATTGTTTTCCTGTGTCTTTGCATTTAAATGTAGATAAAAGGCAATTACTTCCTAAGCCATCATAAATTATATTCTGGGTTCACAAGTATAACAATAATAAATTTCATATTCCTTTTCCCAATTAAAAAATCATATCTATCTCCAGTGGAAAAAAAATTTTTCTGCTAACTTTTCCTCCCTTCTTTTCTTCGTTTCTACCACCCTTCCTTCCAGCAAACATTTTTGAGTGCCTATGCTAGCAGCAGCAGCAGCATGCTATTTATGCACAAAATGTCTGAAATGTCAAGAGCTCATTACACTGTATGAAGAAATTTGGTGGTTTTATTTATATGCAAGTTTATCCCTTTAGAAGATATCATGTGAAGCCATTCATACAATTCAGCTCAAGAAAATGAACTGAAATCAGCTCAGGCAGTGACCTCACTATAATCCCTCTAAATAAGAGGGATTCCCCAAGGAAATTATTTCAGTTCAGGGCTCAGAAAAGGAAAGCTTTGTTTCAGGAGAAAGAACTATAGAAGGAAGGTCTTCACTCAGGAAAAGGGTTATTTGACACTATTCCAGGAGAATAAATACAGTAGGCTTTTTTGAAACCTAAAGAAGAATGAGGGAACATTTCTGATCTTGCAAAAAGCAGTATTGACCTGGAGTTATCAGTATGAACTGAATTTTCTTATAATTTAGTTGTGACTAGGAATGTAAAAGAATAGATCAAGTGACCTTTATTTCTAATCTCAACCTGCAACCAAGACTAGAAAAATACATAATTTAAGAAACTGTCTCCAACCTGGATGGAAGGGCCTTTTTATCAGGTGGCACGAGGGGTAAGGAACCCACCTGTCAATGCAGGACATGCTAGAGATGCAGGTTTGATCCCTGGATTGGGAAGATCCTCTGGAGGAGGAAATGGCAACCCACTGCAGTATTCTTGCCTGGAGAATCCATTGGACAACGGAGCCTGGCAGGCTATCGTCCGTAGGGTTGCAAGAGTTGGACACGACTGAAGTAACTTAGCAGCAGCAAGAAAAGAAAAACGTTTCTCAGACATGTTTTCTTTACTCTGTACGTGGGCACTTAGGACTTACTGGTTAACAAAGTGAATGAAACATATGCTTTACGTGTGTCTTCTCCCCACAAGAAGCAATGTGATCTTTCAGTTGAAGGTTTTAAAATTGCCTCAGTTTATTAAAGACTTTAAATATAAGACATGATACCACAAAACTATGAGAAGAGAACATGCAGGCAAAACATTCTCTAATGTAAATCAGATCAATGTTTTCTGAGGTCAATCTCCTAAGGCAGTAGGAAAAAAAAGGAAAAATAACAAGTAATCTCAAAAGAGACTGCTAAGCAGAATATGTCTGTTCAGAAGCAAAACTTAAATGTACACATTTTAGGAGTATAATAACCAGAAATTATTCAACTTTTCTTATAAATTCTGTTTTTTTGAACAAAACATGTATAAAATATAGGTAAATCTGTTTTTCTGGGACCAAATCAAACATATAAGTTTTTGTACAGCAAAGGAAACCATAAAAAAACTGAAAAGTCAACCTACAGACTGGGAGAAAACATTTGCAAATAATGAGACTGACAAGGACTGAATTTCCAAATATACAAACAGCTCATACAACTCGATAACAAAAAATATCAACACAATTAAAAATAGGCAGAAGGTTTACACAGACATTTCTTCAAAGTAAACATACAGATGGCCACAAAGCACATGAAAAGATGCTCAACATCACTAATTATTAGAGAAATGCAAATCAATGCTGCAGTGAGGTACTATCAAACTCTGGTCAGAATGGCCATTGTTAAAAAGTCTATGAGTAACAAATGCTGGAGAGGGTGTGGAGAAAAGGGAACCCTTCTATACTTTTGGTGAGAATATAAATGGGAACAGCCATCCAATTTATCCAACAGCCAATAAACTGGAAATCAGTATAGAGGTTCTTCAAAAAACTAAAAATAGAGTTACTATATGATCTAGCAATCCCACTCCTTGGCATATATCCAGACAAAACTATAATTCAAAAAGATACATGCACTTCAGTGTTCACAGCAGCACTATTTACAATAGCCAGGACATGGAAACAACCCAAATGTCCATCAACAGATGAACTGATAAAGAAGATGTGGTATATATATACATATACACACAATGGAATACTAAACAATAACAAGAAGAAAATAATGTCATTTGCAGCAACATGGATGGACCTAGAGATTATCATACTAAGTAATAAAGTCAGAAAGAGAAAGACAAATACCATATGATATCCCTTACACATGGAATATAAAATAAGACATCAATGGACATTTCTGCAAAACAGAAACAGACTCACAGGCATAGAGAACAGGTTTGTGGTTGCCAAAGTGATGGGTAGAGACAGATTATGAATTTGGGGTTAGCAGATTCAAACTATTGTATATAGGATGGATAAACAACAAGATCATACTATATAGCACATAGAACTATATTCAGTATCCTACAGTAAACCATAATAGAAAAGAATATGAAAAAGAATGTATATATATGTATAACTGAATCACTACTGTACAGCAGAAACTAACACAACATTCCAAGTCAACTATACTTCAATAAAAAAATCAATTAAAAACTGATTCAGCCTAAAAAGCATTATTTATGATAACAAATAACATTATTTCCTATTTTGCATCTAACTTGCCAAAGTCACAAGCTGGTAAGTGGCCTGGCCAGGATTCAAAGTCCAGTGAATTGTCCCATCCCAGAGCTGGTGCATCAACTGTCCCATACTGTGTATAGCAGAACTGCAGCAAGAGGTTAGACTTAAGGAATATAATAAGAAGCATTAATAAAATAACATGAAACTTTTGCTATGAACTTATAGGAAGTTAAGAAATGCTGAAGTAGCTTAAGCAGAGAAAGATATGAGCTTGTTTAGGCTAAACTAGAGCAAAATCATCATCAAATGATCTCTGCCCTAGTTTGCAATTGTAGAAGGGCCTGTGAGCTACCTATACAAAATGTACTCTTCTCTCTTCCATAGTAAGAAATGCTGATGTTATTTGGGGTGGCAATGTACCCAACTACAAGACTACTTTTCTTAATCTCCTTGGCTCCTAGGGATATTCAAGGAAATGTAAGCAGAAGTCAAACTGGTAGAAGCCAGGAAATCTCTTCCAAAGGCAGCTGTATCAGTTGAGAGATATGCACTTTTGCCATTCCATTTTCTTTCAGCTTGGAATGTGGACATGATGACTGGAGCACTAGGAGCATCTTGTGAGCATGAGGAGACTTCTGGCAAGTAAACTGGCACTAAGGATTGTAGACAAGAAGATAAAAAGGATCCTGGGTCCCTTGTGACTATGGATTTGCCATATTAGGCCTGAACTACTCACCTCTGGACTTTTATGTTTAAACTGCTCCTGCTTGAGTTTTTTCCATGAAAGACTGCTGAATCCTAGGTGATTACATCAGATTACAATCAGATTACATATATATATCTTACACAATTTTTAAACTTTTAATTATCCTCAATACTTTCTTGCCAGAAATATATAAGAACTCTTAATAAATTTTATTCTAATTCACAATAACTTCCTTTTTTTCTTCCATTTATTTCTCTCTACAACTCATCCCTACTAGCATCAACTTCATTTCTTCTTAAAGACTGAATTCCTCTCAGTCCTACTCAGGAACATAGTAACACTGACCTTTCACAGGGTTCATAGTATATACTATTAATAGGAAAAAACTGAAATATCAGTAAAGGCAGCAATGAAAGGTAGATGCAGAAGTCAACAGCTTGACTCATGATGTCAAAGGGAAAACAGATCACAGGAAATTAAAGTTAAGAATCTCGTCCAGAAACACAGGTTCAGTAACTGATGAAACCAGGGCTGAAACATAAAGACTCCTTTATGATGTTGGTTCTCCAGTACTGTTGCCTGGAAAATCCATGGACAGAGAAGCTTGGTAGGCTGCAGTCCATGGGGTCGCTAAGAGTTGGACACGACTGAGCGATTTCACTTTCACTTTTTACTTTCATTCATTGGAGAAGGAAATGGCAACCTACTCCAGTGTTCTTGCCTGGAGAATCCCAGGGACGGGGGAGCCTGGTGGGCTGCCGTCTATGGGGTCGCACAGAGTCAGACACAACTGAAGCGACTTAGTAGCAGCAGCATGATGTTGGTCTTAAAGGATGCTGCTGACTGAACCAGCAAGAAGGAAGTGGAAAGAAGTTGAGGGTGACAGGTTTAGTAAAGGCCTTGAAGGGAGGGGAAGAGGGTAAAGAGTTCTTGCTACAGACCATCAGAAGCCATGAGAGTGGTGGCTAATTTAAGAAAAGCAGAGCCTGGCGAAGTACAAGGAACTAAAGGGGTAGTGTGAGATAATAAAGTAAGTAGGCTTAGTGGTACCTAAGCATGGGAAGGATGTGGGTGGTAAAACAGAATAACAAATGGGAGCACCCAGCTACAAAGCAGGGTATTAAGACAGTCTTGTCAAAATGCACAATTGCTGTTGTTTTTTTTTTTTTTTTTTAACCAAATAATGCAACATTCATCTCTAACCCTGTTCTGAGTATGGAGGACTTTCAGCCTCCTCATGAATTTTTTTTTCAGTACTTTTGGAGCAGTTTTCAAAATGTATTACTCTTATAACCATTCCTCTCCCAAAATGTATTTACAAGTCTGTGAGAATTTCAAGGACATTTTGGTCCTTTACCAAAAATCATCATTATAAAAGATGTTTTTAAATATGATTCACATTAGGTATTCAGAGATTTGTTTTACAGCTAGATGATATAGGTGGAGGCCAGTCAGACTACTTATTTAGGATAGAATGTTTCTAAGACTATAAATCCTAACTCATGCTGGTGAAGGCTCGCTCTTTCCTATGGCTGATTTTTATCTTGTCATCATAAAAAGTGTCTTAACTAGTTTGTAGCAAGTTACTTTGAGATATCTAGACTTCATAAGGTTAATTCTATTTCTTGGGAAATACAGTCATTAATTTTGAAGGTATACATAACCAATTGGCTGTCAAGAAAGCTGTCTTTGGCTTTCTATATGTTCCCTCTTTGGTAACTGCTGAAAATTCCTTTAAGAAAACATTAAAAGCTTTTTCTCATGGGCCTGACTGCAGTTATTTGATAATCATAAGCAGATTCTTTTCTTTGAACAAATACTAATATGAGGACTTCCCTGTTGGTACACTGGATAGGAATCTACCTGCGAATGTGGGGGCAGGAGTTCAATCTCTGGTCCAGGAAGATTCCACATGCTACAGAGCAACAAAGCCCAAGCACCACAACTACTAAATCTGTGCTCTAGAGCCTGCAAGATGCAACTAGGGAGCCCAAAAGATACAGCTACAGAGCCCACACGCTACAACGATTGAAACTCACATGCCTAGAGACTGTGCTCCATGAAGAGAGAAACCACCACAATGAAGCCTGCACACAGCCTGCTTGTCGCAACTAGAGAAAGCATGCCCAAAGCATCAAAGGCCCAGTGAAATAAAAAAATAAATACTAATACGAACTTTTCTTCCACAGGCCCAAACGTTTTTACCCCACCCCTACTACCATCAATGACTTTAACTTTTGGCCAGAAAAGAGAGAAGTGGTATTTGAGGTAAGGACATTAAAGATATAAGTAAAATCTCAGATAGGAGAAGATGCTTTGCTTTGAGTGACAGACAGCTTTTCCTGAGATGGTGGCTGGTAAACTGACGGCTGGTAAACTGACAGCTGGTAAATTTCTAATGTCGATCATATGTGGTTGGCCTGCCAGATGTTAGTTAACTGTCAACCCATCTCACACTTCCTTTTGATTTTAAGTCACCACATCTCACCTTAGTATCAAAATGGACAGGGCAGGGCAGGAAGTAAGGGAACTGGGGGGAGGAAGAGAAAGAAAATACAAGAGGCTGGTCAACAGTGAGGGGGGAGGCTTGGAAATTGAGTGTGTACACTTTGTACATTTCTTTTAACTGAAAATCCATGTTTTTTCCAGTCTATATCAAATGCTTCCATATCAAAATGGCCATGTCAAAGCAATAGATGTGAATGTCATGGAACACTTTCTCAGGGCACATTCCAAGTTCTAACTTCATATCCTCAACAAGCCACTCTCAGATCTGTGATTAAACCTCCTGAGGAAAAGGTGTGAACCTAAAGACAAAGCTTTTCCTATTGAGCTTCATGAAGAAATAAAAACCAGAAACTTGAGAACAGTTTAATTTAGCCTTAGTGAAAATTAATGAGAACTCATGAATAAGAAAGGTATTTAATGAGAAACTTCGAGAAAAATAACTCAGGTTATTTAAAAATTCAGAGTACTTTCTGAAGAGCATGTTGAACAAAGAACACTTAAGCAACAGGCACAAACTTCTGCTCTAAGTTTAAATTTGCACCTGTTCTGTCTCTTGTTGAAAAAGTAGCTCTTAACATTCGGGAAGTAATGTCAGGGAATCTCTGGGGTCTGTAATTTCAAACTACAAAGTCTTTAAGCTTTAACTTTACTCTCCTCAATGTTATTTGACAGCCTGGATCAGAGGAGGGTTTGGGGAAGAATGGATACATGCATATAAATGGCTGAGTCCCTTCACTGTTCACCTGAAACTACCACAACATTGTTAACTGGCTGTGTCCGTGTGCAGTCGATTCAGTCGTGTCTCTTTGTGACCCTATGCACTGTAGGCCATCAGGCTCCTCTGTCTATGGGATTCTCCAGGCAAGAATAATGGAGTGGGTTGCCATGCTCTCCTCTTGGGGATCTTCCCAACCCAGGGATTGAACCCGTGGCTCCTGCACTGACAGGCAGATTTTTACCACTAGCACCATCCACACAAAATAAAAAATTTAGTTTGGTGACAAAAAAAAGAGTATGTATGTCTGCCATAGAAAACTGAATTTCTTAGAATGTATATTATAGACAAGTGGTTGTTTATTTAAGATTATAAACTACATTTGACACAGGAAACTGATTTTGCTCAGCTACCTTGTTACAATTAACTCAATGGCTATGACTTCACTCATCTTGTTATAATTAACTTCATGCATACACAAACAATGTAGAGTCTCATGCCAGACATGAAACACACGCTAGACTCACATACTAAGATGTTTTCCTCCCAGGTAGATAATAAAAAAAGATAGCATCTACAGTAGATTCACGTTCAAGACCACAATGCATATCATCCTTCCATGTACTTGTCAAGTTGTTTATCCAGGTGAATGATATATTATTCTAATAAGAGAGCTGTTTGCCCAGGTGAGCAAACTGTTTGTCCTGATAAATTGATTTGCAAGAATTCTGTAAAGCAAACAGTGGAGTTATTTATTAATTTACTGTCTCATGTCTCTGGGCAAGAATCTTCTGGAGTAAAGAGTCAAGTCATGTTGACATGGGTGGGCTCATTCTAATACCTCCCTTTCCACATGTGAAAATAAATTGTTAAGGAGGAAAAGGGGGACTGAAACAGAGATATGTTCAACCCTATAGTTTTAGAGGTTGATGAATAGCCCAGAAAGAATGAAGAGACAGAGCCAAAGCAAAAACAACATCCAGTGTGGATGTGACTGGTGATGGAAGTAAACTCCAAGGCTCTAAACAGCAATGTTGCATAGAAAACCTAGAATGTTAAGTCCATGAATCAAGGCAAATTGGAAGTGGTCAAACAGGAGATGGCAAGAGTGAACATCAACATTTTAGGAATCAGTAAACTAAAATGGACTGGAATGGGTAAATTTAACTCAGATGACCTTTATATCTACTACTGTGGGCAAGAATCCCTTAGAAGAAATGGAGTAGCCATCACAGTCAACAAAAGAGTTTGAAATGCAGTACTTGGATACAATCTCAAAATGACAGAATTATCTCTGTTCATTTCCAAGGTAAACCATTCAATATCACAGTAATCCAAGTCTAGGCCCTGACCAGTAATGCTGAAGAAGATGAAGTTGATGGTTCTATGAAGACCTACAAGACCTTCTAGAACTAACACTCAGAAAAGATGTCCTTTTCATTATAGGGGACTGGAATGCAAAAGTAGGAAGTCAAGAGATACCTGGAGTAACAGGCAAATTTGGCCTTGGAGTACAGAATGTAGCAGGGAAAGGCTAACAGAGTTTTGCCAAGAAAATGCACTCATCATAGCAAACGCCCTTTTCCAACAACACAAGAGAAGACTCTACACATGGACATCACCAGACGGTCAGTATTGAAATCAGACTGACTAGATTCTTTGCAGCTGAAGATGGAGAAGCTCTATAGAGTCAACAAAAGACCGGGAGCTGACTCTGGCTCAGATCATGAACTCCTTATTGCCAAATTCAGACTTAAATTGAAGAAAGTAGGGAAAACCACTAGACCATTCAGGTATGATCTAAATCAAATCCCTCATGATTATACAGCGGAAGTGACAATAAATTCAAGGGATTAGATCTGATAGACGGAGGGCCTGAAGAACTATGGATGGAGGGTCGTGACATTGTACAGGAAGCAGTGATCAAGACCATCCCCAAGGAAAAGAAATGCAAAAAGCAAAATGGCTGTCTGAGGAGGCCTTGCAAATAGCTGTGAAAAGAAGAGAAGCAAAAGGCAAAGGAGAAATCGAAATATAGACCCATTTGAGTGCAGAGTTCCAACGAATAGCAAGGAAAGATAAGAAAGCCTTCTTCAGTGATCAATGCAAAGAAATAGAGGAAAACAATACAATAGGAAGATCTATAGATCTCAATGGCAACCCACTCCAGTACTCTTGTCTGAAAAATCCCATGGACGGAGGAGCCTGGTAGGCTGCAGTCCATGGGGTTGTAAAGAGTAGGACACAACTGAGCTACTTCACTTTCACTTTTCACTTTCATGCACTGGAGAAGGAAATGGCAACCCACTCCAGTGTTCTTGCCTGGAGAATCCCAGGGAGGGGAGCCTGGTGGGCTGCCGTCTATGGGGTCGCACAGAGTCGGACACGACTGAAGCGACTTAGCAGAAGCAGCAGCAGCAGAGATCTCAAGAAAATTAGAGATACCAAAGGAATATTTCATGCAAAGATGGGCACAATGAAGGACAGAAATGGTATGGAGCTAACAGAAGCAGAAGATATTAAGGAGAAGTGGCAAGAATACACAGAACTATACAAAAAGATCTCAATGACCCAGATAAGCATGATGGTGTGATCACTCATCTAGAGCCAGATGTTCACAATGTGAAGTCAAGTGGGCCTTAGGAAACATCACTAGGAACAAAGCTAGTGGAGGTGATGGAATTCCAGTTGAGTTATTTAAAACCCTAAAAGAAGAAATGGACTAGCCATCATGATCAACAAAAGAGTCCAAAATGCAGTACTTGGATGCAATCTCAAAAACAACAGAATGATCTCTGTTAGTTTTCCAAGGCAAACCATTCAATATCATGGTAATCCTAGTCTATGCCCCAATCAGTAACGCTGAAGAAGCTAGTGTTGAACGGTTCTATGAAGACCTACAAGACCTTTTAGAACTGACACCCAAAAAAGATGTCCTTTTCATTATAGGGGACTGGAATGCAAAAGTAGGAAGTCAAGAAACACCTGGAGTAACAGGCAAGTTTGGCCTTGGAATGCGGAAAGAAGCAGGGCAAAGACTAATAGAGTTTTGCCAAGAAAATGCACTGGTCATAGCAAATACCCTCTTCCAACACCACAAGAGAAGACTCTACACATGGACATCACCAGATGGTCAACACCAAAATCAGATTGATTATATTCTTTGCAGCCAAAGATGGAGAAGCCCTATACAGTCAACAAAAACAAGACCAGGAGCTGACTGTGGCTCAGATCATGAACTCCTTACTACCAAATTCAGACTGAAATTGAAGAAAGTAGGGAAAACCGCTAGACCATTCAGGTATGACCTAAATCAAATCCCTTATGATTATACAGTGGAAGTGAGAAATAGGTTTAAGGGCCTAGATCTGATAGATAGAATGCCTGATGAACTATGGAATGAGGTTCGTGACATTGTATAGGAGACAAGGATCAAGACCATCCCCATGGTAAAGAAAGGCAAAAAAGCAAAATGGCTGTCTGGGGAGGCCTTACAAATAGCTGTGAAAAGAAGAGAAGTGAAAAGCAAAGGAGAAAAGGAAAGATATAAGCATCTGAATGCAGAGTTCCAAAAAATAGCAAGAAGAGATAAGAAAGCCTTCTTCAGCAATCAATGCAAAGAAATAGAGGAAAAGAACAGAATAGGAAAGACTAGAGATCTCTTCAAGAAAATTAGAGATACCAAGGGAACATTTCATGCAAAGATGGGCTCGATAAAGGACAGAAATGGTCTGGACCTAACTGAAGCAGAAGATATTAAGAAGATGTGGCAAGAATACACAGAAGAACTGTACAAAAAAGATCTTCATGACCAAGATAATCACGATGGTCTGATCACTCATCTAGAGCCAGACATCCTGGAATGTGAAGTCAAGTGGGCCTTAGAAAGCATCACTATGAACAAAGCTAGTGGAGGTGATGGAATTCCAGTTGAGCTATTTCAAATCCTGAAAGATGATGGTGTGAAAGTGCTGCACTCAATATGCCAGCAAATTTGGAAAACTCAGCAGTGGTCACAAGAAAAGGTCAGTTTTCATTCCAGTCCCAAAGAAAGGCAACACCAAAGAATGTTCAAACTACTGCACACAATTGCACTCATCTCACACGCAAGCAAAGTAATGCTCAAAATTCTTCAAGCCAGACTTCAATGGTTTGTGAACTGTGAACTTCCAGATGTTCATGCTGGTTTTAGAAAAGGCAGAGGAACCAGAGATCAAATTGCCAACATCTGTTGGATCATAGAAAAAGGGAGAGAGTTCCAGGAAAACATCTACTTCTGTTTTATTGACTATGTCAAAGCCTTTGACTGTGTGGATCTCAACAAACTGTGGAAAATTCTTAAAAGGATGGGAATGCCAGACCACCTGACCTGCCTCTTGAAAAATCTGTGTGCAGGTCAAGAAGCACTAGTTAGAACTGGATATGGAACAACAGACTCATTCCAAATCGGGTAAAGGAGTACGTCAAGGATGTATATTGTCACCCTGATTATTTAACTTATATGCACAGTACATCATGAGAAATGCTCGGCTGGATGAAACACAAGCTGGAATCAAGACTGCCGGGAGAAATATCAGTAACCTTAGATATGTAAATGACACCACACTTATGGCAGAAAATGAAGAAGAACTAAAGAGCCTCTTGATGAAAGTGAAAGAGGAGAGTGAAAAAGTTGGCTTCAAACTCAACAGTCAGAAAACTAAGATAATGGCATCCAGTTTCATCACTTCATGGCAAATAGATGGGGAAACAATGGAAACAGTGACAGACTTTATTTTGGGGGGCTCCAAAATCACTGCAGATGGTGACTGCAGTCATGAAACTAAAAGACACTTGCTCCTTGGAAGAAAAGTTATGACCAATCTAGATAGCATATTAAAAAGCAGAGACATTAAATTATTTTGCCAACAAAGGCCCATCTAGTCAAAGCTTTGGTTTTTCCAGTCATGTATGGAAGTGAGAGTTGGACTGTGAAGAAAGGTGAGTGCCGAAAAATTGATGCTTTTGAACTGTAGTGTTGGAGAAGACTCTTGAGAGTCCCTTGAACAGCAAGGAGATCCAACCAGTCCATCCTAAAGGAAATCAGTCCTGAATATTCTCGGAAGGACTGATGCTGAAGCTGAAACTCCAATACTTTGGCCACCTTATGCAAAGAACTGACTCATTTGACAAGACACTGATGCTGGGAATGATTGAATGCAGGCGGAGAAGGGGATGACAGAGGATGAAATGATTGGATGGTATCACCAATTCCATGGACATGAGTTTTAGTAAGCTCTTGGAATTGGTGATGTACAGGGAAGCTTGGCATGCTGTACTTCATGGGATTGCAAAGAGTGAAACATGTTTGAATGACTGAACTGAACTGAACTGAACTAGTCCAAGCTCATAAATTCACTGTGGAAGGAATTGAGACTCAAAGAGTTTAAATAACCCACCCAAATTCATATAGACATATAGAGAGAGTGGACAACACAAATATCTAGATATTTTGCTCTGAATCTAATGTTCTTTCATTGCATGACTCAGCTCCTTGATATAGTCCTTTAAAGTAGAAAAACTTAGCCTTTTATAATACTTGTAAACAGTTCCCAGCATTGCAAGCACCTCTACAAATGTAATACAGAAATTTAAGCAAGGTTATCAACTCTAACACCTCACATACTTCACAATGTGAAACTCAGAAATGAATGTGAAGTCTCATTCATTTTACATTTATTTTATGTCACTAAAGACCACATTTATCCTTTGGGGAAAAAAGGTCCATTCCACCATTTGCCCTTCTGCACTTTACATTTGGAAGCTAATTAACATATACCCTTCATATTAATTTGTACTAGAAAAGAACTTTGACTAGTACTCTAATGTCACAACCATCACAAATGAAACATTATATAAAGACATAGTTATTTTTGATGCTCGCTTTTATGGCGTCTAGTCATCCAGAAAGTGTCTAATTTAGACAATGTGTTGGTTTTATGTTTGGATTGCTGAGATAGTGGTAAGATTTATAATACATCACATAGCCAAAAAATCTTTCTACTCTCAAGGATATGTGGTCCAATAAGGTAGCTATTCGCCACCACATGTGGCCATTTAAATTTAAACTAATTAAAATTAAATAAAAAATTTAAATCAATTCTTTGTTCACATATTTATATTTCTACAGTAGAATTGTTCATGTACATTAGCCATTTTGGGGGGTATGTTGTATTTGGCCACTTTGCTACAAAATGTTCATCACACCAGTAAATGTGTATCATTAAATAAACCCAGAAAGCAAGGTTATATTGATAAAGATAGCGTAACACAGAACCATGGAACCACAGAATCTCATGTCTTACTCAACACAACAAAGGTTCACTTGTTCTAAACCATAGTTCAAAGTAGATGTTTCTGGACAGATGGTTCTCCTGGATACTGTCTCTGAGCAGTGATTTGAAGAGACAAGCTCCTCTGTATTCACCTAGTCAACACTGAGAAAGAGAGAGAGAGAGGAAATGGATTTTGTCAAATGTATGGGAACTAGGTCCAAACATGCCACATGCCACTTCTTCCCATAATCCACTGGGCATAAATAGTCTCCTGGCCCCACACATATGTAAAGGGGTTGAGAAAGGTTATCTTCCAATAGACTGAGAAAGAAAATAAAATGAGGTGGTGAGTATATAGGGCTATCTCTGCCATAGAAGTCAGATACATTCAGATCTTATCACACAAACAGATGAGAACTTATTTACAGCAAGTCTCAAGATTTCATAACTGTAATAGACTATGTCCTTATTCAAATGTATTCATTGCCCCTCACCATGGAATAATTAGACATCCCTGACCCCCTGACGCCAAGCCTCACTGTTGCTCTCTGTAGGACTACACATCCCCAGAGCAGCCGTCTGACTGGGTGTGGAAATGTGTGAGGTATGACGCGCATCCCTTTCAAGCAGAAGCTTTAAGATGTGTCACGTTGCCTCTTCTTCTCCCTCAGAGAGGGACTGCTCCTTCTGCTCATGTCTCAGAATGACACTGACGTATTAACAGAGTCTTAAATTTCCTGCAATGGAGGTACAGCATGAGAGTTAAACCTTGGTTGTTTCAAGTCTCTAAAATGCTGACGTTTGAAGAAAATTTAATGGGTTCATAAACTTTTCACACAACAATGAAAATCAAGAAATCAAGAGGATTTAGCTATCTAATTTATCTACTTATTTCCAAAGTGTCAGACAAAAGGAGTCTTATAGCAAAAGGATTTTTATCATTCTCGTTTTGCTTTTCTACAGTCTAAGTCTCTTTGCTATTATTTTAAGCAAATTCTCCTTAGGTATTCACCTAGGATGAAAACAACCATATTTCATATAATACTTTCGTTACAGTCAATTACTGATTATTCAAGGCCACAGAGTAGCAAGAAATCAGTGTACAGTGTACCATGAAATCAAATCAATAAATGTTTTCTCCATACAAGGCACTGCACTGGATACCATCAGAGTGACTCAGATGGCAAAGTGTCAGCCTGCAATGTGGGAGACCCAGGTTCAATCCCTGGGTCAGGAAGATCTGCTAGAGAAGGAAATGGTAACCCACTCCAGTATTCTTGCCTGGAAAATCCCATGGACAGAGGTAGGCTATAGTCCATGGGGTTGCAAAGAGGAGGACAGGACTGAGTGACTTCACTTTACAAGAACCTAAAATGTCAGCCTTCTTTTCAGCTAATAGCAAAATGGCCTCAAAACCTGTAGAAACACAGAAAATAAGAAAATTTACAGATTTTTTTTCAAATCCATTGAACAAATAAAGCTCTGTGGATGATAGCCACAAAATTTAACGATAAATTATAATAATACTTTTAATTCTCCTTCATTTCCAACCTTTTGGTTTTCTCAAAATAATTCTAAAATTTCTCATGAATGGAAATACCACATATCTCATGTATTTTCCATGCACAGTGCCAGACAGTGGGGACTGCAAAGATCCTTTTCTTTGGGAATGAATCATCTGCTTAGGACAGAAATTTACATAAATAAAAACTGGAAAGCTATAATACAGAATGTAATTGTCTGTCCCTTAGAAAATTGAGTTTTTCTCCTTCCCATAAAATCACAAGGGTATATTCAGATATCTACCACCAACCTCTTTGAACCTGGGCTTCCCTGGTGGCTCAGCAGGTAAAGAATCCACCTGCAATGTGCGAGACCTGGGTTTGATCCCTGGGTTGGGAAGATCCCCTGGGGAAGGGAACGGCTATCCACTCCAGTATGCTGGCCTGGAGAATTCCCGGGACTACAGTCAATAGGGTCGCAAAGAGGCGGACACAACTGAGAGACTTCCGTTTTCAATAACTTTTCCTTGAACCTGACTGTTAATGAACATTTTCTTCTACACTGATATCTTTAAATTCTCCTTTATTTGGAATGGAGTAAGTTTAACTAGATCTAACAAGCATACACCGGCAATTTTTCATTTGCAGCAGCTAATTAAAAACAGCTGCAACATTAGTCTTTGTAAACAGAATGCATCTTCGAGCAATTACTATCATAATTCCACCAGACTCCAGGGTCTTACAGTGCAGAAACATCAGCAAAATACCTCTTCCTCTGCAATCTGCTGCAGGGACTTCTAGCTTTGCTTTTGTTTTGGCTAAACTGATGAGGTACAAATAAATGTAAAAGGCAAATTTAATGACACTAAGTCCGACTCTTTGTGACCCCAAGGACTATAACCCACAAGGCTCTTCTGTCCATGGAATTCTCCAGGCAAGAATACTAGAGTGGGTTGCCATTCCCTTCTCCAGGAATCTTCCCAACCCAGGGATAGAACCCAGGTCTCCCAAATTACAGGCAGATTCTTAACTATCTGAGCCACCAGGAAAGCCCAAAATTACATAGGTCAGTGTCTTTTTTTCTGTTAGAATTATAACAAGTACATACTAATAATAAGCAAAATTTGCTAAGAAAACTGAATCATATTCCAAAAGCCAGTAAGTAAAAAATATTTTCTTTATAATTAGCTTAGCTGAATTTGAAAATGTGCTAAAACATAATCCTTCCTATAATGCATAAGATAACCAGCTGTCGTGTTGCATTTATATGCATAAAATGAAGGGCTCCTAATAGTAACTTCAAATGATTTCAGATGTTAATTAGAAAAAAAATCAAGTCTAAAAAAAATTCTTTTCATTTTATAGCCAGAATGACTATATACCTTGGCAGAGGATGAGATGGTTAGATAGCATCACTATGGACATGAATTTGAGTAAACTCTGGGAGAGAGTGGAGGACAGAAGAGTCTGATGTGCTGCAATACACTAGATTGCAAAGAGTCAGACACAACTTAGTGACTGAACACATACACACAGCATTCAATTTGACAAATTAATAAAAAGTAGAATCTTTCATAAACTCTTTACTTCTTTTATACATCTGTTCAAATGCTAAAAATATTTCTAAATTCACTTCTGATTCTACTGTGAAAGATAATATTTCAACTTCTGGAAAAGATGGATTAAAAACATTTTTTTTCTACCTCCTGAAACTCCTCTAAAGCTACAGTAGAAAAAAATTTTAAATGTGTATGTATATATAGATACATATATACACACACAAATATAAAAGAATGTGATAGGAAACAACAGCAACAATCTGTTAAAAGCTGGGATACACAGGAATGAGGAGTCTCTGACATCCCAGACTGAGAAAGCAAATATCTCTTAATAACATTAACGACAGAATGGAAAAGACTAGAGATCTCTTCAAGAAAATTAGAGATACCAAGGGAACATTTCATGCAAAGATGGGTTTGATAAAGGACAGAAATGGTATGGACCTAACAGAAGCAGAAGATATTAAGAAGAGGTGGCAAGAATACACAGAAGAACTGTACAAAAAGAGCTTCACGACCCAGATAATCATGATGGTGTGATCACTCACCTAGAGCCAGACATCCTGGAAAGTGAAGTCAAGTGGATCTGAGAAAGCATCACTACAAACAAAGCTAGTGGAGGAAACGGAATTTCAGTTGAGTTATTTCAAATCCTGAAAGATGATGCTGTGAAAGTGCTGAATATGTCAGCAAATTTGGAAAACTCAGCAGTGGCCACAGGACTGGAAAAGGTCAGTTTTCATTCCAATCCCAAAGAAAGGCAATGCCAAAGAATGCTCAAACTACTGCACAATTGCACTCATCTCACATGCTAGTAAAGGAATGCTCAAAATTCTCCAAGCCAGGCTTCAGCAGTACGTGAACTGTGAATTTCCAGATGTTCAAGCTGGATTTAGAAAAGGCAGAGGAACCAGAGATCAAATTGCCAACATCTCCTGGATTGTGGAAAAAGTAAGAGAGTTCCAGAAAAACATCTATTTCTGCTTTATTGACTATGCCAAAGCCTTTCACTGTGTGGATCACAATAAACTGTGGAAGATTCTGAAAGAGATGGGGATACCAGACCACCTGACCTGCCTCTTGAGAAATCTGTATGCAGGTCAGGAAGCAACAGTTAGAACTGGACATGGAACAACAGACTGGTTCCAAATAGGAAAAGGAGTACCTCAAGGCTGTATATTGTCACCCTGCTAATTTAACTTCTATGCAGAGTACATCATGAGAAACGCTGGGCTGGAAGAAGCACAAGCTGGAATCAATATTGGCGGAAGAAGCATCACTAACCTCATATATGCAGATGACACCACCCTATGGCAGAAAGGGAAGAGGAACTAAAAAGCCTCTTGATGAAAGTGAAAGAGAAGAGTAAAAAGGCTGGCTTAAAGCTCAACATTCAGAAAATGAAGATCATGGCATCTGGTCCCATCACTTCATGGGAAATAGATGGGAAAACAGTGGAAACAGTGTCAGACTTTATTTTTTGGGGCTCCAAAATCACTGCAGATGGTGACTGCAGCCATGAAATTAAAAGACGCTTACTCCTTGGAAGAAAAGTTATGACCAACGTAGACAGCATATTGAAAAGCAGAGACATTACTTTGCCGACTAAGTTCCATCTAGTCAAGGCTATGGTTTTTCCTGTGGTCATGTATGGATGTGAGAGTTGGACTGTGAAGAAAGCTGAGCACCAAAGAACTGATGCTTTTGAACTGTGGTGTTGGAGAAGACTCTTGAGAGTCCCTTGGACTGCAAGGAGATCCAACCAGTCTATCCTAAAGGAGATCAGTCCTGGGTGTTCACTGGAAGGACTGATGCTGAAGCTGAAACTCCAGTACTTTGGCCCACTCATGCAAAGAGTTGACTCATTGGAAAAGACTCTGATGCTGGGAGGGATTAGGGGCAGGAGGAGAAGGGGACAACAGAGGATGAGATGGCTGGGTGGCATCACCGACTCGATGGACATCAGTCTGAGTGAACTCCGGGAGTTGGTGATGGACAGGGAGGCCTGGCATGCTGCAATTCATGGGGTCGCAAAGAGTCGGACAAGACTGAGCGACTGAACTGAACTGAAGGACATGAAATAATGGATGTTAAGAAAATGTGTTCAATAAATGTAGTTTTATTATTAATAAAATGTTTTCAAACAGTGACCTTTTGGAAGATGGCATGATATTTGATTTAGCAGGACGCTTAGGAGGAAAATGTAACCTCTTGATATCAGTTGTGAATTACTGAAGGAAAGGCTCTATTATAGACTCCTCTAGGGGACTGTGTACTGCAACAGCATGAGGGTAATCTTGTGTAGGAAACCCTTTGCAGAAGGGAATGAAGAGACCCAAGGGAAAAGTATCTTCGGAAATCTGATAAAAGTTCAGAAACAAAAAATATGACCACAGGAATTATCAAGAGAGGGCCTCACTCCAGAATCATAAGTAGATGTGTACCAGGTACCTTTTATAAGGCATCTGAGCCCCTCTTTAGATGGACAGCTGTATGCAGCTGCCACTTTTGCAGAAGATATCAGAGAAGACACCCACACTTCCACAAGGAAGGTGGGAAAGCAGACCTGGAAGGCAAATCTGAGTGGGTGACCTCAAGGTCCAGACAGAAATCCTCAGGGTTCTCTGAGCACACTAGAGGTATCAGGCCAAACTGATAGCTCGAAGCCCACATCTGGACATCTCCAGCTGTGCACCGAATAAGAGAAAGGATGAATTTGGAAAGAAATTCTGGTTTGGGCTCAGTGAATATACAGGGCTTTGCTTCTTTGCCTGGTAGAGGGGAATCCTCCACTTCAGGTTCCCCTTTAGTCCTACTATAAAAATATGGATTACTTCAGCTTGATACAAAAACTGCATATATACATATATTTTAAAAAAATCAGTATTATAGCTATTAAAATATTTTGCTTATTTTCATAGTTTTAGTATCAAGAAAGTAGAAATTTAAATTCCTTTACTATTTAACTTACTGTTGGGATTCAGTACATGCTATCTGAAAATATGGTACCTTGGTATATCAAATATTTTAGGATAAAGGAGTTTAAGAAAATGACAGAGGCAGGGAAGGTCATAAAACTTTCATGTGAGACATGCCCTTCTTACATGGGCAGAAAGGCACATCCTTCATTCTGGACACAGAGGGACCCAGAAGAATCCAAAGAAACAGTCCTTGCCAAGTTTCCCCCAGCTTACTTCAGTAATCTCATACTCTGACCCCCACCATATTTCTCCACAAATGTTCACACTTCATCAGACTTACTCAAAACACTGTGTATTATAAAAAATACTCAGGTATAATAGTTTCTATGGGTCTTCACTTCCTGATAAACATATCACATAAATAAAATTTGTATTCTTTTCTCCTGTTAACCTGTCTTTGTTAGTTTAATTTTCAGACCCTGTCAGGGACCCTAAGAGAGTTGAGGAAAGCTGCTTTTACCCCTGTACTATCCTATCATTAGATTTTAAGCACTGGCACAAATAGGAAGAAAAATAATTTACTTCAAAATATGTTTAACTTTAGTTAATATGGATTGATAAAAACACCAATAACACAAAGTTTCTATCTTGCAATGTGCACATCATCTAGAAATTTCTTTTATCATTTATTTAAAATGTAAGTATTTTCTTGGAATTGTTTCTGGTGGAAATGGCATCCGGAATCTTGTATAAATGGCTTTCTCTGCAGAATTGCTTTATCACTTGAGGTGTGGCCTGTGGTTTCTATTAAGGCACAAACAGATTACACAGAAAAATGCAAAGCACAGTCCGTTCACTTGTGGAGTAATCCCTCTTAAAGAATTATTTACTTTTCAGTGGGCTTAAAATAACTATGAAGTACTTCGCATTCTACTGGTTAATATTTTACACTCTCCAAAGCTTATTCCTGTCATATGAGGAAAGAAGTGGCTGCTCTGTTACAAACAGTGTGCTGCTTTATCTAAGAAACGATTTTAGTGGAAATGCAGCCCCTTACACACAATGCAAGACAAAGCCTCACCCATCCCAGGGGAAAGGTGTTGAACTGAGAGAGCCCCAGATGTCAGCCTGCAGTGCTCCAGAACAGTCACCGCAGTAACAGAGCAACTCCCTACATCAGCAGTGGGGAGGGCTACCTGCTTTTTACCAACCTGACCAGTTCCCAGGCTCCTGCACAGATGTAGAGACCACTGAGAACCAATCAGGGCTTCCCCAGTGGTACAAGTGGTAAAGAACCAGCCTGCCAGTGCAGGAGATGTATAAGAGATGCAAGTTTGATCCCTGAGTCAGGAAGATTCCCCTGGAGAAGGGGACGTCAACCCATTCCACTATTCTTGTCCGGAGAATCCCTTGGACAGAGAAGCCTGGTGGGCTATGGTCCACAGACTCGCAAAGTGTTGGACAAGATTGAATCAACTTAGTACACATGCACGAGAACCAAACCTGCCTGACTTCTCAATATTTCAAAGTCATGAGATTCATGCTTTTGTGGTCTCTCTACTAGACAGTATATCCTGGAGTATCTCCAGTTTGACTCAAACTGAAGTTAATCAAATTTAAATAAAATCCAATCTTAAATTTCTATAAATCAGGGGTTGATTTGCTGACCTGGCAAACAGATTAGTTCCATTTAACCCTGATCCTGCCCTATGTCACCTTTGTGTCCTTTTCCCAGGAACTGAACCTTAAGTCTCAGTGAGAACTGCAGTCAAGACTTATAATCACAACAGGCAGGCAGCCAGCTCTGCAGTCAGTGGATAATACTTTCGCCATGACCTGCTCTTTTTAAAGCTCCTGTTTTGATCTCTTTGATGCTGAGCCCATTCTCACATTTACAATGTACAATTGTGATCTCTTGATATTATGAATCAGAATTGCTCTGAGTTCTGAGTGACACACAGAAGTTATTCTTCTCCTCAAGCAGCTTTCTAGACAAATTAAAGATATGACTAAATCTAAATGACTAAATGAAATTACAGCTATACCAGGAAGAGTATAATTCAGGTAATATAAACTACAAGTGATTTAGTAGTTCATATCCCTAGAAATGACTTTTGTGCATTTTCTCTATAAAATTAAACAAACAAACCAAAAAATGCCCACCATCATAAACCACATTAGCATATATATATATGTCTACTTTGTAAACTGGATCATCATATGTATACACTTCTGCAATCTAAATTTTCATTGATATACATTCTTAATCATTAATGCTGTTTCCAAATTTTTACCATTATATGAAGTTATTTTATATAAATGTTTAGACTCTTTTAAAATCACTTTTTTTCAATATATTTTTACTCGTTTCCCTTAAATAAAAACTCAGCTCCTTCCCTCTTCTCCTTAGCCATCCTCACTCCTCCAGCCAGAAAACCAGGATTAGCATCCCAGTGGACAGGTTTGAATCTTTTCCCTTACCTGTAAGATGGTAAACACTCACCTACAAATTGGTACTTGCCATTTACCTCCACAAGGATCCAATTAAGAGCCACTGCAGCTGCTGACCTTCAACACCCCCTGAAAGGAGTTCAGGGTGGAGATCAGGAATGAGGCACTCTGTGCTCTGGGAAATACTGGCAGAACAGGTCTTCAGATAGGTAGATATTTTCAGGAGACTACATTATGAGTCCAATTCTTAACATCTCCTAGTATCTAGAAAAGCTCTAAAATCCTTCAGTGGCATCTGCTCCTCATGACTAGCATTAACTTTCACAAAACTAGCAGAAACCTTCTGCAAAGAGATGTGTGCCTGATTGCATGTACTCCTCCTTTACCAAAATTATATATACACTGACCTTCCCTCCTATCTCTTTGGAGCAGTTTCTCAGAGCTACCTGAAATGCTGTCTCCCTGGCTACAATCCTCAGCTCCGTTCAGTCATTCAGTTGTGTCCAACTCTTTGCAATCTCATGCACTGCAGCATGCCAGGCTTTCCTGTCCATCACCAACTCCTGGAGCTCACTCAAACTCATGTCCATCAAGTCAGTGATGCCATCAACCAGCTCATCCTCAGTCATTCCCTTCTCCTCCTGCCTTCAATCATTCCCAGAATCAGGGTCTTTCCCAATGAGTCAGTTCTTTGTATCAGGTGGCCAAAGTATCTGAGCTTCAGCTTCAGCATCAGTAATTCCAATAAATATTCAGGACTGATTTCCTTTAGGATTGACTGGTTGGATCTCCTTGCAGTCCAAGGGACTCTCAAGAGTCTTCTCCAGCACCACAGTTCAAAAGCATCAATTCTTCAGTGCTCAGCTTTCTTTATAGTCCAACTCTCACATGACTACTGGAAAAACCATAGCTGTGACTAGATGGACCTTTGTTGGCAAAGTAATGTCTCTGTTTTTGAATATGCTGTCTAGGTTTATCATAGCTTTTCTTCCAAGGAGCAAGCATCTTTTAATTTCACGGCTGCCGTCATCATCTGCAGTGATTTTGGAGCCCCCCAAAATAAAATCTGTCACTGTTTCCATTGTTTCCCCATCTATTTGCTATTAAGTGATGGCACCAGATGCCATGATCTTCGTTTTCTGAATGTTGAGTTTTAAGCCAGCTTTTTCACTCTCCTCTTTCACTTTCATCAAGAGGCTCTTCAATTCTTCTTTGCTTTCTGCCATAAATGTGGTGTCATCTGCATATCTGAGGTTATTGATATTTCTCCCAGCAATCTTGATTTCAGCTTGTCCTCATTTTGCCCCAAATAAGACTTAGCTCACTTAAATGCACTCTCATGTGTATTTTTTAAGTCAACAAAACAAATGCATATTAATGCTTGTCTTATAAAATTTGTTTTATATTATGTACATTTTCAAAAATATACATAGCATATTTACTCAGCAATTTGCTTATTTCACTAAAAAATAAATCCTAGGGGGCTTCCCTGGTGACTCAGTGGTGAAGATCCATCTGCCAGTGCAGGAGACATGAGTCCGATCCCTGGTCCAGGAAGATCCCACACGTCAAGAAGCAACTAGGCCCATGCACAACTACTGAGGCTGTGCTCTAGACCTGTAAGCCACAACTGCTGAGCCCTTGTGCTGTAACTGCTGAAGCCCTCAAGCCCTAGAGAACGTGCTCAACAACAAGAGACGCCACTGCAGTGAGAAGCTTGTGGACCTCAACCAGAGAGTGGGCCCTGCTCTTCACAACTATAGAAATCCTAGGCAACACAAAGACCCAGTGCAGCCCCCACCAAAATTAATTAATTTAAAAAAATATTCAGAAACTATTCTTAATCAATAGATAAAGATCTAGCTCATTCTTTTTATTACCCGTATAAATTCCATGCTATGGATTTTATTCAACCATTCTCTTACTGATGGGCTTTAGATATTTTTTAATTCTTAAAATTAAGAAAAATAACATAAAATTGACTTTGTATACATACACTTGACTCCTGGTACTTTAGGATAGATCCTTTTTTTTTTAACTGTAAGAAGTTTCATTTTATTGGAATAATGTGAACAGAAAAACTACCCATAATATTAATAATGAAGAATATAAAATTTAGCTGGAGTTTTAATCCAAACATTACTATTACTACTATTACTGTATACACTAAATCTAAATAAATAGAAATCTAATATGTAAAAGGGGAGAAAATGCACAGTTTAAGAAAAATATACAACGTTAAAGAAAGAGAATTGTAGAAAATAAAGAATATATGCCATCTTTAAATTACTCTTACTTAAAAACTATGAAAAATAAAGCGTTTTTTCTTTCCTATTGTAAAACATTTTTACTAGAAACCAGGAGCATGCAATACAAGAAACTTTTATCTACATGTAGTAAACTTTAAGCTTATAAACATTAATGACTCCTTTTCAAAACAAATATCTCATTAACTCTTGGACTTGTCCATTTTGGAAGATCATTATCATTTCTATTATAAATTTCTTAAAAGATGCTACTCTTTAATACTTACTTCACTCATTCTCCTTATTCATTACTAAACAAAATCCTAGTGTTTATTACACTATAAAAATAATGACCTGATAATTAGAATTTTGACCATGCCAAAGCCTTTGACTATGTGGATCACAATAAACTGTGGAAAATTCTAAAAGAGATGGGAATACCAGACCACCTAACCTGCCTCTTGAGAAACCTGTATGCAGGTCAGGAAGCAACAGTTAGAACTGGACATGGAACAACAGACTGGTTCCAGATAGGAAAAGGAGTACATCAAGGCTGTATACTGTTACCCTGCTATTTAACTTCTATGCAGAGTACATCATGAGAAACGCTGGGCTGGAAGAAGCACAAGCTGAAATCAAAATTTCCAGGAGAAATATCAATAACCTCAGATATGCAGATGACACCACTCTTATGGCAGAAACTGAAGAGGAACTAAAAAGCCTCTTGATGAAAGTGAAAGAGGAGAGTGAAAAAGTTGGCTTAAAGCTCAACATTCAGAAAACGAAGACCGTGGCATCCGGTCCCATCACTTCATGGGAAATAGATGGGAAAACAGTGGAAACAGTATCAGACTTTATTTTGGGGGGGTCCAAAATCACTGCAGATGGTGATTGCAGCCATGAAATTAAAAAACGCTTACTCCTTGGAAGAAAAGTTATGACCAACCTAGATAGCATATTCAAAAGCAGAGATATTACTTTGCCAACAAAGGTCCATCTCATCAAGGCTATGGTTTTTCCAGTGGTCATGTATGGATGTGAGAGTTGGACTGTGAAGAAGGCTGAGCACTGAAGAATTGATGCTTTTGAACTGTGGTGTCGGAGAAGACTCTTGAGAGTCCCTTGGACTGCAAGGAGATCCAACTAATCCGTTCTGAAGGAGATCAGCCCTGGGATTTCTTTGGAAGGAATGATGCTAAAGCTGAAACTCCAGTATTTTGGCCACCTCATGCGAAGAGTTGACTCATTGGAAAAGACTCTGATGCTGGGAGGGATTGGGGGCAGGAGGAGAAGGGGACGACAGAGGATGAGATGGCTGGATGGCATCACTAACTCCATGGACGTGAGTTTGAGTGACCTCTGGGAGTTGGTGATGGACAGGGAGGCCTGGCCTGCTGCAATTCATGGGGTCGCAAAGAGGCGGACACGACTGAGTGACTGAACTGAATTAGAATTTTATTATAATGTTATTTCAAAACAATCAAAAGCCTGGATATGTACTGTCACTTTATATGCTAATCAGAGGTAGCATTAATTATTCAAGAACTCAGTGTTCTGATTTTAAGACTGTCTCACTCACTCCCAATATCAAATTCAACTCTTACATGGCATAAAAGTCATGAAAAATATAAAGCTACTCCAACATAAACAAAAATGAAAATTATTAGATCACAGATCTTAGATATATGATCTAATAACTGTATATATTATTAGGTTTTAGATATTTCCCAGATAGCGTTCCCAAAAGGCTGTAATTCCCAAAAGTAATTCACATTCCCTCCAGTAAATATGAGTGTGTTCTCTTCTTAAATTCTCACCAGCACCAGGTATCATCATTTTTTTGCTAATTTGACAGATAAACAATAGTATTTCAATATTACTTTAATACACAGGTTTTTTTACTAAAACTAAGGCTGAGCCTCTTTTCATGTTTGTTGGTCATTTAGATTTCCTTTTCTGTTGAATCCTATTCCTATTTTTTGTCTTTTGTAAGATTTATTTCAGGGATGCTAAAATAGTTCATTTTCAGGAACTCTACTAACATAATGTACTATATCAACAAAAAGAGAAGAGACACAAAAAGACACTGAGAGATTCCCACAGTGTTTTGGTAAAACTCGGCAGTTAAGAAAAATAGGGAAAGCTTAAAATTTTAAATATAATAAAGACAATTTACTAAATGCAAACATCATACCAAATGATGCATCAAAACCATATCCACTAAAATTAGCAACAAAACAAGAATGACAAATATCATCATTATGACTGAATTTTTAAGAGGTTCTATACAAGAAAATAAATACTCAGTTTTTGTTCAGTAATTCAGTCGTGTCCAACTCTTTGCTACCCCATGGACTGCAACACACCAGGCTTCCCTGTCCTTCACCATTTCCCAGAGTTTATTCAAACTCATGTCCAAAGAGTCAGTGTTGCCATCCAACAGGGCTTCCCTGTTGGCTCAGATGGTAAAGAATCTGCCTGCAATGTGGGAAACCCAGGTTCAATCCCTGGGTCAGGTAGATCTCCTGGAGAAGGGAATGGCTACCCACTCCAGTATCCATTCTTTCCTGGAGAATTCCATAGACAGAGGATCCTGGCAGACTACAGTCCACGGGGTTGCAAAGAGTCAGACATGACTGAACGACTAACACTTTCATTTTCACATCCATACATGA
This sequence comes from Oryx dammah, assembly GCF_014754425.2. NCBI lineage: Eukaryota > Metazoa > Chordata > Mammalia > Artiodactyla > Bovidae > Oryx > Oryx dammah. Next base: position 41,019,232 of record NW_024070213.1, on the reverse strand, counting down.
CTACTGGACAAACCATAGCTTTGACTATATGGACCTTTGTAGGTAAACATTCAGTAAAATATTGTAAAAGATAAAATTATATATCAGGAAATTGTACAATTATTTAGAAAACCAAAGACATGATATTTCAAAAACTGTGATCCTTTTTTAAAATTAATTTTCATTGGAAAATAATTACTTTACAATATTGTGATGGTTTTTGCCGTACAGCAACATGAATTGGCCACAGGTATATACATGTGTCTCCCCCATCCCAAACTCCCCTCCACCGCCTTCCCTACCCTATCCATCTGGGTTGTCCCAAAGCACCAGTTTTGGGTACCCTGCTTCATGCATTGAATTTTCAATGGTCTTCTAGTTTACATATGGTAATGTACATGTTTTAATGCTACTCTCTCAAATCATCCCACCCTTGCCTTCTCCTACTGAGTCCAAAAGTCTCTTATTTACATCTGTGTCTCCTTTGCTGCCCTGCATGTAGGATTGTCGGTACCGCCCTTCTAAATTCCATATATATGCATTAATATACAGTATTTGTCTTTCTCTTTCTGACTTACTTCACTCTGTAAAATAGGCTCTAGGTTCATCCACCTCATTAGAACGGACTCAAATGCATTCCTTTTTATAACTGAGAATCCCAACCACAACTTCCTTATCCATTCATCTGCTGATGACATCTAGGTTGTTTCCATGTCCTAGCTATTGTAAAGAATGTTGCAATGAGACACAAGAGATGCATGCATCTCTTTCAATTCTGGTTTCCTCAGGGTGTATGCACAGCAGTGGGATTGCTGGGTTATATGGCAAAAAACTGTGATTCTTATAGAATTTTGTAAGGTGACTTAATGTCACATATATATCAGTAGGTACCATACAAGTGTCTTACTACTACTACTACTACTACTAAGTCACATCAGTCGTGTCCAACTCTGTGCGACCCCATAGACAGCAGCCCACCAGGCTCCGCCGTCCCTGGGATTCTCCAGGCAAGAACACTGGAGTGGGTTGCCATGTCTTAGGACCTAGAAATAACACTCTTGCCTATTTACAAAAGAAAAATAAAATCATGTCCATCAAAAGACTTATACAAGAATGCTTCATAGTATCTTTGTTCCTAATAACTATAAACTAAGGTCCATCGATAGGGAGACTGATAAACAAAATGTGATGCATTCGTAAACCGAAATACTCTCAGTAGTAAAAAAAGAACTACTGAGATAAACATAGTAATACTGATGAACCTCAAAAACCTTATGTTAAGTGAAAGAAATCAACACAAAAGAGCAGATCTCTATGAGTTGGTTTATACTATATTCTAGAGTAGATAATACCAAGCTATAACGATAGGAATAGAAACAGTAATTACATCGGAGGGGCAAGAGACAGGGGGACTTCTAGACGATGGGCATGTTCCATATCTTGACTGACACACTGGTCACTGAATTGTAAACTTAAGATCTGAGTACTGTGGCATGTAAACTATACCTCAATGCAAATAATATCTCAATCATACATTAATAAAATTGGGAGGAAAAAGTTAAAGGAGAAACTGAAAAACTGGTATTGCATATAAAACGGTGTAGTCACTTTGGAAAACAGTTTGGTAGTTTCTCAAAAACCAGAAAATGAACTAGCAAGTCTATTCCAAGGTACCTATCCAAGAAAAATGAAAACATGTCTACGAAAAGACTTGCATGTCAGGATTGTTCACTATAAACAAAAAGTGGGAACAACAATCCAACAACTAATGAATGAATAGGCAAAATGTGGTATATCCTTTCAATAGAATATTTTTAGCAACAAAGGAAGAAAGGACTGCTACAACACATGCCACAACATGTATGAACCTTAATTAACATTATGCTAAGTGAAAGAAGCCAGTCACAAACATCACATATCATATGATCGCATTCATATGAAATGCCCAGAAAAGGCAAACCCAAGGAAACAAACCCCAATGGCTTGGCGGTAAAGAATCTGCCTGCAATGCAGTAGCTGCAGGACATGCGGGTTTGATCCCTGGGTGGTAAAGATCCCCTGGAGGAGGAAATGGCAGCCCACTCCAGTATTTTTGCTGGGGAAATCCCATGGACAGAGGAGCCTGGTGGGCTATAGTCCATGGGGTGGCGAAGAGTCAGACACTACTGAGCACACAAGGCAAAAGATACATAAAGATCCAATAGAGAAATAGTATACCAGGAAAAACTATTTTTGAGACAAAGTTATAATATTCATAATAGACAAAGAACATCTATGAATTATGGGAGAAAACAATGAAATAGCCAAAGGAAAAATGTGATGATGCCTTTTTATGTCAACCATAAACAAGATAAAAATATGTTCAAGATTATTATGCAAAAACTGTTTTAAAACTCTGTGGGAAGAAGCAGACAGTTTCTTTGTGTTTTCTTTTTTGATTTAATACAAAAACAGTTTTTGAAAATCTTGGTGAGGGATAATTTGTGGAATAAGTGGTTCCTACAGACTTCACATTCCTTTATTCAATATTTATTGAATCCCAAATATGTGCAAGTTTCTTAAGAAATGTTTGATGGCAGCTTTATTTAAATAATTTTTCAGAGGGAAACTAAAATGAAAAAAGTGGCTAATAATTTCTAAAGAGTTGGTAAGAATTGCGTATGGAGTGAGAGATTACTTTAGAGTTGATCTAATTCTGAGCTACTGCATTTGTAAGAAAAGAGGCAACACTCTAAAGTTAAAATTAGGTGAGCATGACTCCCTAGCTGTTTTCTGTTTACTTTCTGTCTTTTCCTTTCTCTCTCTCCCTCCCTTCCTTTCTCTTATTTTCTTTCTTTTTACTTTCTGTCTTCCTCCATCCTTTTGCCCTTCCTCCCTTCCTTAAGAAAGCATTTATAAAAATGACCTTGTAAGCTAAAGTTCTCATTGATAGCTGAGAAATAAGTCAACACTAAGCTTATCTCCGGAGAAGGCAATGGTACACCACTCCAGTACTCTTGCCTGGAAAATCCCATGGACGGAGGAGCCTGGTAGGCTGCAGTCCATGGGGTTGCTAGGTGTCTGACAGGACTGAGCAACTTCCACTTTCACTTTTCACTTTCATGCATTGGAGAAGGCAATGGCAACCCAGTCCAGTGTTCTTGCCTGGAGAATCCCAGGGACCGAGGAGCCTGGTGGCCTGCCGTCTATGGGTCACACAGAGTCGGACACGACTGAAATGACTTAGCAGCAGCAGCAGCAGCAAGCTTATCTCAACAGCAGTTAGTTTTGAGATAGCTAATCAGGTAAGCAAGATAGAGCTTTAAGGAATTTAAGGGGAAATTAGTACCTAGGAGTTAGGCAGCTGATGGCAATTAGAGCTCTGTTCTAAATGGTGTAGCAGCCCTGGCCAGAGAGTTGAGAGCAGAGGTAGGTAGTAAATTCATGCATTTTATGTTGCTGGTATTAGTTGGATTATGCTGTCATAACCCTACAGCGTAACCATATAGGCATATCCGTACCTGGTGATGCTGGCTGAAAAACTGAACAATGCATAATTAATGACAATAATCACAACAGACAATGACTTGGCCTAGGGCATAGTATAGAATAGAGATTAATATAATTAATGTCTAGAACATAAGCACCTTGAGGGCAAAGACAAGGCCTGTCTTATTTAGCAGTGTATCCCCAATTTTGGTGCCGGCAAAGCACATGAAGGAATGAATAGATATTCTGTCCTACCCACCAACCATTCACAAAAGCATAAGAGCATTAAACACTTCAGACTTCTCTATACAGGAAAGAGGTAAGAAGGCCTGAGCCTTGGGACTTCTCCACCCCTTCAAAAGATGCGAAATGGTGGGTAGGACTAACGGTGGGCAGGAGGTTGAGTGAGAAGAAGGTGAATGGAGTCAGATCTACTCTAAGAAAGGTCTGGACTCTGACTCTGCCACTGCCTTTTCTCTGAAAGGGCTTTTTCTTCCACAGCAAAGTGCTATGATCTGAGATTCAAGTGTGAGTTTAGGGATAAAGAAGCAAAGTAGCTTGCTGGCAAGTCTATTTCCCATGAAAAAAGACTCTAAGGTTTTTGGGTAAAGAAACCTTGTCTTTCCCTCTGTTTATCACCAGTACCTAGTATAAAAGAAAACCAATCCTTCCCGCTCACAAAGATCCCAGCAGCAGTGGTGACCCCAACTAACAATGATCCACCAGCCACTGACTCTGTCCTCGTTGGACAACTGGTTGTTCTACACTTACCACATGGACACAGATAAAAGCCAGCCCGTAATGAATATATTAGCAATCAGTCCTAAGTAGAAACAAATATTAAAATAAGGAAGGGAGGAAGGCAGGGAAAACTGATGCAAACAAGGGAGAAAGGAAAGAAAAGTCTATCTTAAAGACTAGTGCTCAGTTCTAGCAGTTTCAGTACTTTAATTTTAAAAATACAAATACATAAATAACAAAAAAAGAAAAGCATTTACATTGCTAGCTCAGCCATAACATAACTGTGATGTAAGCCTTAGTGTTTATTCCAGATGGGGAAGAACAAAGGGTACCCTGAGTGAGGCACCGTAGAAAAAAAGTGAAAAGAAAAAAGAAAAAAGTACTGACTGCTGCGTGTAGATCTTAAGTTATCAAGGAAAGGAAAGCATCAAAATCTTGTTCTATGCGGGAATACTATGTATCACACTTCCTAGGGACCTAATTTATGATGTGATTACATTTTCTAAATGACAGTCAAGTCTTAACTTCTAGTTCTTACCACATCCCTATCAGGAGTTGGTCGTGGCCCTGAGAGTAGGCTAACAGACCTACCCTGCCTGGAGCACCGCCAACCATGCTGGCAGAGGGAGAAGAAACATGGCACATTGTGTGAGCTCCCAAGGCTCCCACCTGAGAGGGATGTCTGTCTCACATTTCATAGGTCCAAACTAGTCAAGGTGCCATGTTTGAGCTCAGCAGGGCAGGAATGTACAATGTTCCTATAGAGAGGCACCCACAGAGAGGGTCTTCTTCCATAGTGAACATCTTTGTTTTGATCTCAGTCTCAAAAAGGAATTTATCATTTTACTATTTTAAGAATGAATCTGGGTGATTATTTGAAATCTTATATTTGAAGGACAAGTCACTTAACTTCTGTGGGCCTCAATTTGCCTGAAATACTGTGACTGGACTAAATCAGGGTTTCTAACCTCAGCAGTATTGACATTTGGGTGTGAGAGCTTCCCTGCATATTGTGGGTGTTTAGCAGCATTCCTGGCTGGCCTTTACTTCTGGATACCAAAGCTCCCAACCCAGAAGTGACAACCAAAATGTCTCCAGACATTGAGGGCTAAATCCTCTTTTATGTCATTTCAAATTCTCAAATTCAATGCTCCACTAACCTATGTTTAAACCAATAAGACTCTTTGCCAAGTTTCAGGCATACAAAATATGCCAGTCCAGGAAAGTAGTAACTACAATCTGTAAACAACATTTTGAAAGTGAGGCTTCACTTGCTGTAAACACAAAATATAGATCCATGAGCCTTCTATTATGCTAACTAAAGTTCTGTAACCTTTAAAAAATAAAGTACACTACAAGGAAATGAGCAAACAATATTTCTGCACAAGGCGGGAAACCAGATCCTTTTATGTGAGTAATCCTTAGGCTCTGTCCCAAAAAGGTTTCAAACGTTTAAGTGGTTTAGACATATTTTATTTACTGAATTTATATCCTGCCTTAATTCCAAAAAGCATCTGTGGCAGGTTTCAAAGAAGCATAGATAACAAAAGTGGAAATAATATAATAAAAATAGAGGGAAATATGTAATGATCAAGAAGAAACAAATATTCTAGTCCTAGAAGTCAGCATCATTTCTGCGATTGTGCGTAAATTGTAGCTCAGAATTTCAGGATGTCTAAGTAAAAGTCAGAAATAAAATAATTATATAATTTGCATTATTTGTTGGTAAAGAATCCACCTGCAAAGCAGGAGACCCAGGTTCAATCCCTGGGTCAGGAAGATCCCCTGGAAAAGGAAATGGCAACCCACTCCAGTATTCCTACCTGGAGAATTCCATGGACCGAGGAGCCTGGTGGGCTATAGTCCATGAGGTTGCAAACAGCTGGACATGGCTTAGTGAGTAAGCACACACAAGCACACATTTGCATTGTCAGACAGAGAAGAAAAATTATTCTCTAGAGAAACAAGGTTTTATTTAGGATTAAACTCAGAGAGATGTTTCATCTGAGAAGGACTCATATTCTATGGTTTCACAGGGAAAGGTGCTTCTTGTATAATAGCTGAATATAATTTAAAAACATAACTTTTAAACACAATTTGGTGAAGGTATTTCTTTGGGAAGCTAAAGCAACATGAAGAGCTTTCCATAAAAGCTTCCAGTGACCCAGGCGATCCAAGGATGAGATGTCATTTGCCTACAAAAGTGGTTTTCAAAATGTGGTTGGTGGAGAAAACTTTTCTTCAGAGAGAACCTTCTAGAGAAGTCAGACTGAGGTAAAGCTGCACTTTCCCTCCCATCACTGTCTGTCCTTCTCGGAAGGCTCCTGTAACAGAATTCAAAAGGCACCAACCTAGAGGATAGAACTTTAAATGCCTAGAATGGATTTAACAATTCAACAAATATATGTTATGTTCCTGCTAAGTATCAGAGTAAACACTGTTGTATATATTATTATCCTTAAAATATTTTTTTCAGTTACACTTTTAATGAGAAAAGTGACAGTTCCCAGTACAATTCCAACACAGCTTGAAGTGCTAAATAAGCCCAGATGCTTAGACTTAATCACTGAGCCCACTTGTATCACAGAACTGAAAGCTCCTGACCAGGATTCACTCCAGGTGCAGGCAGTCCCATTTCCTTAAAACAGACAGGGCACAAAGTCAGGATTCTTTTCACGAATCTATTTTGGATCCACTCAGGACCTAACCTAATGATTGTTTCACATAAAAATCGCTACATTGCTGAGAGTTGCTGAGGCAATCTGAGCCTAAAAAGTTTTCGACATTAATGTTACCAGCGACCATTCACTGCTTTGACTTTCTGGCTCCTGTCAGCCAAATGCCAAGTAACTGTTCTCATCTCAGCCTCAAGGACTGCCTCCCTGACCCTTCTCCCTCAAGGTCAGGCTAGAACCACCCTGAGCAGCTGGCTTTCATTCCCTGCCCTGAGTCCCTCACCAGGCCTTGTTCCTCTGTCCTGAATGGGGTCTTTTAAGCAGAAGGCTCATCAAGGCTGTCTTAACAGGTAAGTAGAAAGCAAGGGGCTTGCATAAAAAACAACGGGGCTTTCCTGGTGGCTCAGAGAGTAAAGAATCTGCCTGCAATGTGGGAGACCAGGGTTCGATCCCTGGGTTGGGATTCCCTGGAGAAAGGAATGGCAACCTACTCCAGTATTCTAACCTGGAGAATTCCATGGACAGAGGACACTAGTGAGCTACAGTGTATGGGGTTGCAAAGTGTCCAACACAACTGAGCAACTAATGTTGCTCATACACACACACACACACACACACACACGCGCGCGCGCACACACACACACACACACAAAACAAGGAACAAAACACTGCACTGGGGAAACGGAACTTTGAAACCTTCACCCTCCCTCCTACCAAGAATACAAAAGTATGCATTCTCAGATTTATTTTATGATTCAAATGTAAATTCGAGGTCCTCTTTGAGAAGAGTGGGAGAAAGGTGTTTGACCAAGAACTATAACTTGGCAAAGCTTAGTCATGTGTTAGTAGCTAGTTCTAAATAACATTACGTAATCTGATGTTACTGTCAGCATGAACAAGCTACAGAATGCAATCCTGTAACTGAACTAAATAACACAGAGCAGTCTGATACTTCTCATTCACACACTGAAAAGTGTCTATCAAAATTATCTTGGCTTTATCAAAATTAGTATTGCGAATTTCTTCTTTGTAAATAGGTTAAATACATAGACATTAAAAAATATATCCAGGGACTTCCCTGGTGGTCCAGTGGTTAAGACTCTGCACTCTCAATGCAGGAGGCATGGGTTCCAACCATGGTCAGGGAACTAAGATCCCACATGCCTCTCTTTGTGTCAAAAAAAAATTTTTTTAATAAAAAATAAAACCCAACTTTCAATAATAATAGCAAACACTTACATAGGCCCTACTATAAGCCAGACATTATTTAGAGGGAAGAACATACATTTATTTACATAAATATAAATACATGCCATCTCCTTTAACCTTAACATTATTGAGTACATTATTATTTCCTTTTTAAATGTGAGGAAACCAACCCACAAAGAAATTAAGTTATTTCCCCAAGATCAAAAAGCTTATGAGTGGTAGCCCTGGGATTGGTTTGCAGACATTTGGTTCTGTTCAAAACGTCCCTAAGTCATTTGGTCCACACCAAAATGTCCTTGATATTTAGTCCTGCTCAAACCCCTTGACAAAGGCCAAATATGCTCATGGACATTTGGACAAAATTTCAAGCACTTTTTTGGCATGGACCAAATGGATCACGGATGTTTTGGACAGAACCAAATGTCCTGCAAGGCTGGGATTTGATGCAAGGAAGCTGGGCTGCAGAATCTGTGCTTTTAACCACTATGAAAGACCCTCTCTGGATTTCACATGTGACCTAACATTAGGAAGATCCATGTCAATAAGAATGACTCTCAGCTACTTCCTTATAACTGCTGCTACTGCTAAGTCACTTCAGTCGTGTCCGACTCTGTGCAACCCATAGACAGCAACCCACCAGGCTTCCCTGTCCCTGGGATTCTCCAGGCAAGAACACTGGAGTGGGTTGCCATTGCCTTCTCCAATGCATGAAAGTGAAAAGTGAAACTGAAGTCGATCAGTAGTGTACGACTCCTAGCGACCCCATGGTCTGCAGCCTACCAGGCTCCTCCATCCATGGGATTTGCCAGGCAAGAGTACTGGAGTGGGTTGCCATTGCCTTCTCTAGGTGCCCATAAAAGGAGAAATATTTTTAAATTCTAAGCAAAACATGAATACTTATGAATAACTTCAACCAAGCCAGGTCCTGTAATCTATTCTCCAGTCTGTCATAAATGCATCTTTGCTCTTCTATTTCAGAATATTGGTAAATATTTTACTTCTCATTTTTATTTCATTCCAATAACACAGCTTTTATACACTTATGAATTAGGTAGTAGCTGAAAATATCTGATTATTTTGTGATCTACATAACCTAGACTTGATTCTGGAAAAGAGAAAAGAATACCTAGAATTTAAGAAATGGAATCTGAAGCATTCTTTTGAATTTATTTAAAACAAGTTATTTTCTTCTTATAAAAATAATGCATGTTATGGTAGATATTTTAAAAATACGACCTGAGAAAAACAAAGTTAAAACTTATGGCCCAGTGATAACCAATGCAAACACTGTCAATTTTATTTCTATGCTGAAACCAGCTACCACTTACTTGGAATTTAAAGATTGTAAGGCACCATGCCAAGCCCTTATGTTTTCTTCTTAAATCTTCACAAAAACCTACAAGGCAAATATTATTATTATTCCCATTTTGGAGGGTAACTGAGGCTTAGAGAAGCCTAGAAATCTCAGCCAAGTGTTCCAACCTAGGACTAGAAAATTGCTAATACAATGAGTCCAAAAAGGCAGACACCCCACCTACAACCCCGCTTTAGGCACTGTGTTGGACAGAGGTTTAACAAATGTGGTTAGCTATCATTCTCCCCCAGTTTTATCCCTTTTTTCATTTAAACACAGGTTTACTTTAGCTCAGGATTTCTCAACTTGGGCAGTAATGACATTGTTGGCTGAATGACTCTTTGTTGTGGGCCCTGTCCTATGCAATGCAGGACTTTGGATGCTTAGCAGCATCCCTGGCTTCTACCCACTAGATGCCAGTAGTGTTGCTCCCCTAGTTGTGAAAACCAAAAATGTCACCAGACGCTGAGGAAGGGAGGGGGTGGACAAAATAGCCCCCAACTGTTATAGCCTGATTTTAAGATAGTCTGTTAACTGAAATAGACTATTCTCATAAAACTAATTCAATAAAAATTACCTACAAATCTCCTTTTATAAAGGTGCCCTTCAGAATTCTTAAAGGGGTCCACATGTACTTCTCTCTAGTTTCTAGGTATTCTGCATCATTTTACAGTTTAGTTTTTGACTAGTCGAATCCTTACAAATCTTCAAATCAGTCAAATTATAAATCAGCTTAAGGCTAACTGCCAAATCTTGAAAAATGAACTTTAGCCAAGTATCTCCTCAAATACCTTTATAGAAATCTGAACAGTCAACTCCTGCAGTCTCTTTTCAAAGAGACTTCTAGTAATTCCAGTTTTTGTTCTCATAATATTCTACGAGTATATATACTCTCTCTATACATTCTATATCATGAGTTTATATATGCATGAACCCCATTCATCTTTACTGCAGTTCCTGAGTCTGAAATGAAATACAAGCTCCCAAGGAATGCTTTGTCTAACCTATTATGGTCCCCTTTGGATCTTTCTTAGTAGACAGAGATTCCTTGGTGGCTCAGAGGTTAAAGCATCTGCCTGCAATGTGGGAGACCTGGGTTCGATCCCTGGGTTCGATCCCTGGGTCAGGAAGATCCCCTGGAGAAGGAAATGGCACCCCACTCCAGTATTCTTGCCTGGAGAATCCCATGGATGGAGGAGCCTGGTGGGCTACAGTCCACGGGGTCGCAAAGAGTCGGACACGACTGAGTGACTTCACTTGGATCCTTCTTAGGGAAGATCTCCCTCTGGTTCAGCAAAAGCAGGGTAGTGTCATCTAATTATGCCCTGATGATCCTAGACTTGCCATTTCCCCTACACTGTCAAGATGCACAGCTATTAGGGAGCTCATTAAAAATAATTTAGATTAAGAGCAGAAACACTGACAATTAGCTCTGGTGACCTTCTAAAATTCATTTTACCGCTTGATTTTTTTTTTCCCACCGCAGCAGTCAGATTGTTTTCTAGAGTGTTAATGGATTCACTTTTGTCCTTTGAGGCCCTTGAAGAACAATCTTTTTCTCTTTAACTATCAATGTGCTATTGAATGGGATTTCTGAATCCATACAGCAATTTTCCCCCTTTGACCCTCAGAACTAAGGAACAGAGATAAAGACAGGTTATATTTGGCTTTCTCTAAGTACCCTAATTGCCCCTATAACAAATACCATAAAGTTTCATTTAACAACAAGGTTTTTCCCAGTCCGTTCACTTTCCTCCATGCAGTGAACATCTGTAGTCTAAAATACTGACTTCTTTGATGTCAATAAAAAAGAGAAAAAAGAAAACATAAACTATGTGGTAGTAAACTTTCTTTAGTCTCTCACTTTTGAACCACCTATTCTGATTTATCTTCAGTTTACACAGTGGAAAGAACTGATTGTTAAGTGCACTCCTGATAACTGGTGCATAATAGCCTGGCCATTAAAGCCACCAAAAACAAAAACAAAAACCTGTAATAGTAAATCAGTATCATTGATAAAACAAGATAAAGTCTGTAAATTATCAGGGTAATTAACAGAAGCTGCTATAATAGACAAACCTGTAAATTTCAATGGTTTAACTCAACAAATGTCTATTTTCCACTCAGGTAAAGTCAAAAGAGTTGAAGAGTCGGACACGACTGAGCGACTGAACTGAACTGAACTGAAAGTCTAAAGTAGACTGGATGGCCCTCCTCCAGCTATGCCTCTCCAAGTTCATTTCAGCAGGGGAAGAAAGGAACAAAGGAAACACACTGTCTCCCAACACCCTGGCCTGTAAGTGACATTAGTGAATTCTGCGAATTGTGTTCACAGGTCATAGTCTAAAACTAGTCTCAGGACCCTAGCTCAACTAAAAGGGAAGTGGGCCATGTACAGGCACATGGAGTATTTGGTGAGCACTAGAATCTATGTTCAAAAGATGTTACTATAATATTGAAAAACTGAAAATAGAAACTTTTCTATTCCACTTAAATATTATGATCAAACCATTAAAATGTTTTCCAAGCTCCTAATATAACCTTGGGAAAAGGCAATGGCACCCCACTCCAGTACTCTTGCCTAGCAAATCCCATGGGTGGAGGAGCCTGGTAGGCTGCAGTCCATGGGGTTGCTAGGAGTCGGACACGACTGAGCAGCTTCACCTTGACTTTTCACTTTCATGCACTGGAGAAGGAAATGGCAACCCCATTCCAGTATTCTTGCCTGGAGAATCCCAGGGATGGGGGAGCCTGGTGGGCTGCCATCTCTGGGGTTGCACAGAGTCGGACATGACTGAAGCGACAGCAGCAGCAACAGCAGCAGCAATATAACCTTGAGTAAATAAGCAAGATACAAACTGAATATATATTATCTTTTAAAGGAAAAAAACTATAGGAAAACAACTTTGTTGTAACCAACAGTTATCTCTGTATAGTATGATGCCAAATATTTAATGTTATTCTTTATATACATCCTTATTGTCAAATTCTCCAAAATGAGCATGTATTAAGAATTTATATCAATCAAATAAAATTAGAGTATCAACCCACTTCAGTACATTGTGCATAATAAACCCTCTATTACTGCATGAATGAAAAGGAAAAAGAATTAAATGAGATTTGTTACATTCTTATATAAAAATCTATTACAATAGAATTCAAATTTTATTTTTTAATCAAATAATTTCTATTTCCTATTAGAAAACAAAGCTTTGATGAATATGGGTTAGAATTACAATAGGTAACATTATTGGCAAGTTACCACTGGCCAGGCATGTGCTAAGCATATCACATTCTTTATCTCATTCATTTCTCAAACTTATATTTTGAAACAAGATTATACCCAGTTACAGATTTGGAAGTTGGGGCACACAGAAGGGAAAGAGGATTTGATTTCAGATAGCATGACTTTGGAGCCTGCCCTCTCTCTTAACAACTACCCCATATATATTAATTATTTTTTGATACTGAAAAATCATAATTTACATTGCATTCTTCCAGAGATTGCTAAATGAATATAAACTTTCAAGGAGGCAAAATGGATACTGTAGGTTGGTGCTTAACATTCATTCTAACTTCTTTCTAATGAGCCTTCTTTCCAAGTAGAAGCTGGAATATTAAAAATTACATTTTCTAGGACTGCCTTGCTGGTAGGTTTTTGAGTGTGATTTAGAGTCACCGTAGACACACTTTTGTGGGATTTAACTGGAGGAAGGAAGGCTGAGGTTAACGCTGGTTCTGCTGTCTAGCATGGTCATGGTGGAATTTTCCTTCTCAGTTACAATCCTACCAGAGACTGCAGCGTCAACTCCCTTGCTTCATGGATGTTGAAGGGTGTGACGAGGGACATCCTTTTACTGGGCATATTACAGCAGGCAGGGCATGGTTCTGCAACTAGCAACGGTATCTGCAATTTCCTGATCATGTTGGCATCTTTACTACTGTCGTGGTGGTATAACTCTGAAGCTGACAGCTTCCCAATATCAGAAAATTGAACAAAAATCCATGAAGAGTCACAGATGCATTAAAAAATATTAATCAGAGCATTCTATTTGTAGACCCTATTCCATAGTATGTGATGGGAATACAATCATAAGTAAAATATACATGTCCCTGTACTTAGGGAGCTTTCAGCCTAGTCGGGGGAGGGGGAAGCAGAAATTAACAAATTAATTACACAAATAAATGTTTATTTACAAATACTGATTACCCTTAAAGTTCAGCCTTTCATCTTACTCTCTGGGCAGTGAATACCATCAAGAATTTCTAGAATTCACTTCAACTTACTCAATGTTTAGTCCAGTTTATTGATCAAAAATTTCAAATTAAGGTAAGTTATAATCAGGAGTTTAGATATCAAATAAAGACAAATTCAAGCCAGTAATGATGACAATGCAAAACTTCCAAGATCTTCTGGCAAATAGCTACAGTTCAACAGTTACCGTAAGCAAAAGCATTCTCTCCTAAAGACAAAGAAAAAAAATATAATCATGATGTCAGTGCTGTGGAAAATAATTGGTCATATTGACATGCCTTTAATGGAGGCTGTGTCTCTGGTTGAATGACATTGATCTCACTAATGTTCTTTCTAATGTCAGCTCCCTTTCATTTGTTATACTGCATGCCATTTTTCAGCTTAGAAGGATTACTACTCAGCATTAGGATAAGTAATAATTTGGCAAGGTTGTCATCAGGCTCAAATTTTTGACAATGGGGGGGCGTTCTGCAAGTCATATAAAAGATTGGATTTAGGTGAGTCTCAAGAAATATTGTCATCCAAATCTTCTTCTTTCTGGATCTGAATAGATTATGGGCAATATCAGGTAATATTGTACATTAAGATTTCCAGACAAAAGATATATTGCTCATAGAGTGGTAGAGTTAACCTATCCCATTAAAATAGTTTTTTAAAAAATAAATGATGTTAGATATTTATAAGGTTTTATCATACATAGTTTTGTTGCAAATAAAGCAAATTTGGGTAGAGCTTAAGTACAAGTGAAACATTATCTACCTTCATTTGTTTTAACTTAATTATATAAGGAGGAAAATGGAAAATTAGTACAGGTATGTGTATTTGTGTGTGTGTGTGTACATCTGAAAGAGAGAGAGAGGGAGAGATCTGAAACACAATTATACAAAAATAGGTTTCACCATTAACAGGAGAATCTACTCAGTATCTTATACATAATATACTCTAAATTGTTGCATAAATGAATGAATATGAAAGACAAAAACAATTTTAACTGGCACCACTGTATTTTGAAATAATTCATATTTTCATACCAGATTAGAAGGATTAAAATTGATTTCAATAAACTAGCTCTTCTTACCCAGATTTAATATTAAAAAACTCATGCTTCCTAACTGTCCAAAATCTTTACTAAGGCGCAAAAAAAAAAAATTTTTTTTTAAGTGAGGCACTTCCATTTTCAAGATAAATGAACAAAATCTCAACAAGAGTGGTTACTTTGAACCATATTTATGGAATATGATATGATAGATTTTTAAAGATGCCTTAGCTTTCCTGGTGGCTCAGAGGTTAAAGCGTCTGCCTGCAATGCAGGAGACCTGGGTTCGATCCCTGGGTTGGGAAGATCCCCTGGAGAAGGAAATAGCAACCCATTCCAGTATTCTTGCCTGGAGAATCCCATGGACAGAGAAGCCTGGTGGGCTACAGTCCATGGGGTTGCAAAGAGTTGGACAGGACTGAGTGACTTCACTTTCACTTTCTTTAGCTTGCAACAGTTTAGTTTTGTGTTAGAGGTGTCAGATGCCAATACACACACGTCACTGTCACAACTGGGCAATATCCTCCCCATTTTGCAAGTGAGAAATCCGAGGCTTGGAGAGATCAATACTTCCCAAGAGCGACAACTGGACATGGTGGGGCCTGGATTTGAACTTCAGCCTGTTAGGCCCAAGGCATCCTATACAAAGAAAGCTCTGTGTTCCAAGTGGGCAGCCGTGTGACTCCTGCTGAAGGGGAAGCCCAATTATAGGTAGGAATTAACTGCCCTACTTCCCCCCTGGGCACAGGGATGGCAAGGCAATTGGGGAAGAATGTCAATACACCAGGGAAACAGAGTTCAAGCCAGAGTCCCAGTAAGATGGTTAACATGGTGACTTTTGCTTGGGGACATATATAACCAGCAATCATGGTGACATATCGAACACGGGGTCTTTGGATTCAAGACAATTCCAGAATCCCACCTGCTGGTGAACTGATTCTCTCTGAACACTTTGCCAGGATGGGATCTTGGAACCAAGATGTTGGAGCAGCATTGACAGATGAAGAACAGTAAAGGCTGAAGCTAACAGGACTGGGAGGACACACAGACTTTGGTTACTGTACCATGATGTTACAGCAATGCCTGACAGGGCTACAGGTATGTGCAGCATGACTGAGTCTACAATGAACAGCCCTAGACCACTACATTTCTTGTAGTTTTTCTCTCTTCCTTCCCTGGCAGCCTACTGGGAGTCACTTTTTGCTGTCAGTATGCCTGATGAGCAGCTTCTCTCTCCCCTACTCTATCAGCCTCTCCAAAAACAAACATCTTACCAATATAGCTCAATCTATATTCTAGAAAACTTGTAAACCAAACTTGTTTGATGGTATACAAATTATACTCATATCCCTGGTCCCATTCTTTCATTCACTCACGCAACAGACATTTCTTAAGCATCTTTAATCAAAAGTGGCAGGCATTGTGCAAGGCCCTAGGAAAAGAACACCAAAGACCAAGTTTCTGCATTTGAAGAGCTCATAAACCAGCAGGGACAGAGAGGAGGGACTATAAAATGACACTTCGGGACCTCACAGGGGCTGTAACAGAGTTCTGTACAAGTGTGAAAGTTGCATAGAGTTGGAAGCAAAGCTCTCATGAGACTCATGGAGGGTTGCTGGCAAATAAATTACATGAACTTCTCTGCATCCTGGGACAGGGGCCAAATCCGCCACCATAAGAATTTAAAGAAGATGAATAGCTAACATTTGTTGAATGCTTACTCTGTGTCAAAGGTATTCTTTTCACATATTAACTCATTTAGTTCTTATGAAACCTTAATGTGTTGCTATTATTTTTATTTTCCTTTTACATCTGGAAAATGAGCCACAGAGAAGTTAAATAACATGCCCAAGCTCATACCACTAGAGATGCCATGATCTAAAACCAGGCAATCTAATTCCAAAGCCACACCTTAACTACTTAACTATATTACTGCCTCAATCAGTAATATAATATAGTAATATTACCACACAGTAGGTAACCAATAGTTAATGGTCATATTTAAATTAAATAAACTTTGTGACATCTGTTGGCTAAAGGTCCTTTAGGTACTAAAGGTACAACTGCAGAGGAGGCCACCCTTATTACCAACCTTCATGTATATTTTCATTTGGCATCAAAACCCTTTGTGGATTATTATCCCCATTTTGCAGATGTAGAGACTGACACAAAGGGAAGTTAAACTTGCCCAGAATTACACAGTCCAAGGCAGACAGTGGATTTGGTCCAGGCAGTCAGTCTTCAGAACCCACACTCTTAATCATGACAGCAAAGTAAATATGGGAATTTTTTTTTTTAAGTGAATAGATGAAATAGTAAATTTCGAAGGTAAAATTCATTAAGCTACACCCAATGAAGACAGGAATAAAAGGAGAGAGAGATTTAAAGAATACCTAGGAAATAAACTATCATGCTGAGAAGACAAAGAAATGGCTAAGAAGATTTAGGGCTGGATACCTCCTAGTACCTCCCAGTAGGTACCCTTGAGCCCCCAGAATCTTGTTTCCTTCCAAGAATGAGCAGGAAATGTGGGGGTACACCCTTGATTTATCACTTTTAATATCTGGACATAGACTGTGCAGGATTCTGTTTATCTTCTTGTCCTAGGCCCCCAAAGTGCTTAGGGGTGGCTCTGAAAATCTATTAATGTAAACTAGCCAAAATAATAACACAACACCTGCATTTTGCTCCTAAACAAAGAGGTTTGTCCTACTGACATTTCATCCATTCTACAGAAGTTAGATTCCTCAGCATCCATAAGAGTGAATCTGAGTTCTTCATTAACATTTGTATCTGTACACAAAGGATACTACAAAAAGGAATAAGCATTTAAAAATGAAATTCAAATGGACACACAGAGGCAGGGATCAAGTACTTATTTCTGAAAATAAGGCTCTAGACTCAAAATAATTATAATAGTACAGAAGTGTGACTTCTAAAGAACTTCATCTGTTGAATTAATATCTAATATTTTAAAACATATGCCAATTACACCCACATTTGTTAAATTTGTAAAAACCAGACCTTTCATTTAGAAAAATAATAATTATAAATAATACACACATACCAGTAATTATATTTCAGGCAACAATTTAAGGTATTTTATATTTACTAGGTCAGGAAGCAACAGTTAGAACTGGACATGGAACAACAGACTGGTTCCAAATAGGCAAAGGAGTACCTCAAGGCTGTATATTGTCACCCTGCTTATTTAACTTATATGCAGAGTACATCATGAGAAACACTGGACTGGAAGAAACACAAGCTGGAATCAAGATTGCCGGGAGAAATATCAATAACCTCAGATATGCAGATGACACCACTCTTATGGCAGAAAGGGAAGAAGAGCTAAAAAGCCTCTTGATGAAAGTGAAAGAGGAGAGCAAAAAAGTTGGCTTAAAGCTCAACATTCAGAAAACGAAGATCATGGCATCTGGTCCCATCACTCCATGGGAAATAGATGGGGAAACAGTGGAAACAGTATCAGACTTTATTTTTTTGGGCTCCAAAATCACTGCAGATGGTGACTGCAGCCATGAAATTAAAAGATGCTTACTCCTTGGAAGAAAAGTTATGACCAACCTAGATAGCATATTCAAAAGCAGAGACATTACTTTGCCGACTAAGGTCCATCTAGTCAAGGCTATGGTTTTTCCTGTGGTCATGTACGGATGTGAAAGTTGGGCTGTGAAGAAGGCTGAGCGCCGAAGAATTGATGCTTTTGAACTGTGGTGTCAGAGAAGACTCTTGAGAGTCCCTTGGACTGCAAGGAGATCCAACCAGTCCGTTCTGAAGGAGATCAGCCCTGGGATTTCTTTGGAAGGAATGATGCTAAAGTATTTTGGCCACCTCATGCGAAGAGTTGACTCATTGGAAAAGGCTCTGATGCTGGGAGGGATTGGGGGCAGGAGGAGAAAGGGATGACCGAGGATGAGATGGCTGGATGGCATCACGGACTTGATGGACATGAGTCTGAGTGCACTCCGGGATATGGTGATGGACAGGGAGGCCTGGCGTGCTGCGATTCATGGGGTCGCAAAGAGTCGGACACGACTGAGCGACTGAACAGAACTGAACTCATTTAGTGTATGTACATGTGTATCTGTCTCTCTATATATGTATATACATGATACACACTGACACAAATATATTCAGATTGACAATAGCTAATTTATGCTAATCCAGAGATAGTCACCTTAGCCATGTTGACAGTTTTGGTCAGATCATTCTTTGTTTTGGAGGGATGTCCAATGCATTGCAAGACATTTAGCAGCCAGCAGCAACCTCCAATTGCCATGGCCAAAAATGTCTCCCAAGGTGGAAGATGGAGACGAAGAGGGCAAATGACTCCCAGTTAAGAACCACAAATACATACTAATTCATTCTGTATATGTATATAGGGGTGGAGATGTGTATATATATCTATATTATACATCTATAGAGAGCGAGGAAAAATGATGTATAAATATGCATGTGTGTGTGTGTGTGCTAAGTCACTTCAGCTGTGTCCGACTCTTTGTGACCCTATGGACTGTAGCCTGCTAGGCTCCTCTGTCCATGGGATTCTCCAGGCAAGAATACTGGAGTGGGAAGCCATGCCCTCCTCCAGGGATCGTCCTTGATGCAGGGATCGACTCTGAATCTCTTCCATCTCCTGCATTGGCAGGTGGGTTCTTTACTACCAGTGCCACCTGGGAAGCCCTATGTATAAACAGATAAATGGTGGTGGTGGTTTGGTGGCGGTTTAGTCACTATTCGTATCCGACTCTTACGACCCCCTGGACTGTAACCTGCCAGGCTCTTCTGTCCACAGGATTCTCCAGCAAGAATACTGGAGTGGGTTGCCATTTCCTTCTCTAATAAATAGATAAATATGTATAGATAAATATGTAAAACCCCACAAGGTAATACATACATTTTACAAATAAGAAGACTGAGGCACAGGGATGTTAAGTAATGTCCCACAGTTTAGCAAGTAACGAACCTAGAATTAAACCCATACATTTTTACTCTGGAAGCCATGCTCCTAAACACTGAACTACACTGTATGATATAAACAATTTAAGACATAAATAGAAGTCTAAACTGCAGTCTACAGCTCCTTCTTGGAAGACAACATGGTACAAAAGATCACAGTATTTGATGTCTGGAAAATCTAGTTTTGGCTCCTATCTCTTCTGGTTATGTATCCTCAAGCAAATTATTTACTATGTTATAGCTTAGTTGGTAAAGAATCCGCCTGCAATGCAGGAGACCCCAGTTCAATTCCTGGGTCAGGAAGATCTGCTGGAGAAGGGATAGGCTACCCGCTCCAGTATTGTTGAGCTTCCCTTGTGGCTAAGCTAGTAAAGAATCTGCCTGCAATGCGGGAGACCCGGGTTCGATCCCTGGGTTGGGAAGATCCACTGGAGAAGATAAGGCTGCCCACTCCAGTATTCTGGCCCGGAGAATTCCATGGACTGTATAGTCCATGGGGTCCCAAAGAGTTGGACACGACTGAGTGACTTTCACTTTCACTTCAAACACAATAATAACAATTACACCATAAAATAATTTTGAGGATTAAATGATTGTAAAAAGTAATCTACAAGTCAGAGAATTAGCTTGACTACGAAAACACTACTTGATTTACAAACGTCAAGTTAAAAGATATTTTTAATATAAATTTATTTATTTTAATTGGAGGTTAATTACTTTACAATATTGTATTGGTTTTGCCATACATCAACATGAATCCGCCACAGGTATACACGTGTTCCCCATCCTGAACCCCCCTCCTTCCTCTCTCCCCATACCATCCCTCTCAGTCGTCCCAGTGCACCAGCCCCAAGCATCCAGTATCATGCATCGAACCTGGACTGGCTATTCGTTTCATATATGATATTATACATGTTTTAAAATAGGCCAGTGGCATTTATACAGTCAGCAAAAAGCTGTATACAGTCAGAAAAAACGACCAGGACCTGATTGTGGCTCAGATCATGAACTCCTTATTGCCAAGCTCAGACTTAAACTGAAGAAAGTAGCGAAAACCACTAGACCATTCAGGTATAACCTAAATCAAATCCCTTACAGTGGAAGTGACAAATAGAGTCAAGGGATTAGATCTGATAGAGTGCCTGAAGAACTATGGACGGAGGTTTGTGACATTGTACAGGAGGCAGTGATCAAGACGATGCCCAAGGAAAAAATATGCAAAAAGGCAAAATGGTTGTCTGAGGAGGCCTTACAGATAGCTGAGAAAAGAGGAGAAGCAAAAGGTAAAGGAGAAAAGGAAAGATATACCCATATGAATGCAGAGTTCCAAAGAATAGCAAGAAGAGATAAGAAAGCCTTCTTCAGTGGTCAGTGCAAAGAAATAGAGGAAAACAATAGAATGGGAAAGACTAGAGATCTCTTCAGGAAAATTAGAGATAACGAGTTGGTGATGGACAGGGAAGCCTGGCATGCAGCAGTCCATGGGGTCACAAAGAACTGGACATGACTGAGTGACTGAACTAAACTGAAGGGAACATTTCATGCAAAGAAGGGCACAATGAAGGGCAGAAATGGTATGGACCTAACAGAAGCAGGAGATATTAAGAAGACTTGGCAAGAATACACAGAACTATACAAAAAAGATCTTCATGACCCAGATAACCACCATGGTGTGATCACTAACCTAGAGCCAGACATCCTGGAATGCAAAGTCAAGTGGGCTTTAGAAAGCATCACTACAAACAAAGCTAGTGGAGGGGATGGAATTCCAGTTGAACTATTTCAAATCCTAAAAGATGAAAGTGCTGCAATCAATATGCAAGCAAATCTGGAAAACTCAGCACTGGCCACAGGACTGAAAAAGGTCAGTTTTCATTCCAATCCCAAAGAAGGGCAGTGCCAAAGAATGTTCAGACCACAGCCCAATTGCACTCATCTCACACACTAGCAAATAATGCTCAAAATTCTCCAAGCCAGGCTTCAACAGTATGTAAACCGTGAACCTCCAGATGTTCAAGTTGGATTTAGAAAAGGCAGAGGAACCAGAGATCAAATTGCCAACATCTGTTGGATCATAGAAAAAGCAACAGAATTCCAGAAAAACATCTAATTCTGCATTATTGACTATGCCAAAGCCTTTGACTGTGTAGATCACAATAAACTGTGGAAAATTCTGAAAGAGATGGGAATACCAGACCACCTTACCTGCCTCTTGAGAAATCTGTATGCAGGTCAAGAAACAACAGTTAAAACCAGACATGGAACAACAGACTGGTTCCAAACTGAGAAAGGAGTACATCAAGGCTGTATATTGTTACTTTGCTTATTTAACTTATATGCAGAGTGCCTCATGTGAAATGCTGGGCTGGATGAAGCACAAGCTGGAATCAAGATTGCCGGGAGAAATATCAATAACCTCAGATATGCAGATGACACTACCCTTATGCCAGAAATCGAAGAGGTAAAGGGCCTCTTGAAGAAAGTGAAAGAGGAGAGTGAAAAAGCTGGCTTAAAACTCAACATTCAGAAAACGAAGATCATGGCATCTGGTCCCATCACTTCATGGCAAATAGATGGAGAAACAATGGAAATAGTGAGAGACTTTATTTTTGGGGGCTCTAAAATCACTGCAGGTGATGACTATAGCCATAAAACTTAAAGACGCTTGCTCCTTGGAAGAAAAGCTATGACCAACCTAGACAGCATATAGAAAAGCAGAGACATTACTTTGCTGATAAAGGTCCATCTAGTCAAAGCTATTGTTTTTCCAAAAGTTGTGTATGGATGTGAGAGCTGGACTATAAAGAAAGCTGAGTGCCAAAGAACTGATGCTTTTGAACTGTGGTTTTGGAGAAGACTCTTGAGAGTCCCTTGGACTGCAAGGAGATCCAACCAGTCAATCCTAAAAGAAATGAGTCCTGAATATTCATTGGAAGAACTGATGCTGAAGCTGAAACTCCAATACTTTGGCCACCTGATGCAAAGAACTGACTCACTGGAAAAGACCGTGATTCTGGGAAAGAGTGAAGGAAGGAGGTGAAGGGGCCAATAGAGGATGAGATGGTTGGATGGTATCACCGACTGGATAGACATGAGTTTGAGCAAGCTCCGGGAGCTGGTGATAGAAAGGGAAGCTGGTGTGCTACAGTCCGTGGGGTTGCAAAGAGTCCGACACAACTGAGTAACTAAACTGATTGAGTAGCATTTACGGGCTGTGCTTCCCTGGTGGTTCAGGGCTAAAGAATCTGCCTGCCAATGCAGGAGATGCGGGTTTATTCCTGGGTCAGGAAGATCCCCTGGAGATGGAAATGGCAACCTACTCCTGTATTCTTGCCTGGGAAATGCCATGGAAAGAGGAGCCTGGTGGACTACAGTCCATGGTCATAGGAGTCAAATATAACTTAGCAACTAACCACCACCACCAGTAAAGCATTTATCCAGTATAAAACAGTACCATAATTTTTGAGAAATTGTTTTGAGAGCTAAAACGTAAGAATTTCCTGAGATTTATTCTTATATCACAACATTATAGTGTCAGTACTGTCAAATGGGTAGTAATCGTAAGATACAAAATCAAAAATACATTAGTAGACAGTGCATCACACACACATCACAAAACAGTATCACATACTGCATGACATGAGACAAAATCTCTTATATGCACATATTTAAATTTGTGTGTTAGTATTTACATTTATATATGTACATGTATATGTAAGAATTTTTTACTTTGCAGAAGAGAATTCAAATAGTTGGAGTTTTTCTTGAAAACAAGTAATTTCAAATGATTTGTTAAGAATACAAAAAGTTTCAACTGCTTCTAGCTTCAACTGCTGTATTACAGCAGCTCTCCTGGTTGATCTAAACATATGTGTTCTGAAATACATACATGTTTTGCCTGTGGTAAGTAACACCAAGACAAGCTTAGAGATGTCATCACAGTATAATCTCAAAGTGTCAACTGACAGGCAGCTCATAGCTCTTTCAAAAAGAATAATACCAAAACACCAAAAAATATTTGAAATTTTAGGGGAAATAGTCTAGGCTTCCAGTACCAAATAACTCCCACGAGGCTGTTTACCCAGTGATCTCCCAGAGTGTCCCATCTGGAGCCAATACTATCCTGCTGTGCTTTGCTTCAGGACTTTAAGGGCATCCCTAGACTTCAGCAGCATGATAGCTGGGAACCCGAGCCATGGCTAAAACCACCCTCGGCTCTATCCCATTACTAATTCATCCCTGGGGCTGGGCCTGAGCTGTGCTGGGGAGCAGAGATGATGGCACTGCATCCTTGTAGGTACAGGCAGGCACTGTGCACAGATGGATATTCACTGAGAGCTGTTTGCCTGCTGCCTGGACTGCAGTGAGGCTTAATAGCGCACACAAAAACCCTGGAGGAGCAACCATTTTTAAGTGCAGTTTTACTGCAGAAAGGCCTGCGTCTGCTTCTGTCTCTTTACAAATGTCTGATAATCCACTTCTGTCACAGACTGACAGGAGCTGCTATTTTCCTTCCAGCCGTTGGGACAGACCTCAGGAGAGTAGTTATCTCTCAGTGGGCAGCAACAGCAATGGCTATTTCAAGACCGCACTGCAATTTGAAAATGTTATTCTCCAGAGTTAAAAAAGTCACAACGGAACTACTTCTCTGAACTCTATTGGTCAGTAGGATTCCTGGATAATTCCCAATAGGCTGGTGTCACTGGAAGGGAGGGCTTAGTACCTCGAGTCAGACAGTTGAATTTGAGACCCTTTCAGGGTTACATGTTGTAATAAAGGGGCAGAAAATTTTCAACAATTTCAAGTCATTGTTATAAAACCCATTTAATATAAGCAAATATATCTTACTATCTAAACACATACTGCTCCCAACAGTTTATTTTATTTTAATGCAGTTGAAACATTAAAAATAAAGCATTTTTTTTTTCTCTTAGGATTTTGGAGTACAAGCAGATGTATGAAAGAAATGCACTACTATTGTGATATTCTAGAACACCAATAGCAATCTTGCTTTTTACCTTTCTTTGTAGGGTTCGAATTTTTTTTTACCATAAACATTTATTAAAGAAGATACTTTCATTTTGAGATGTTCTTATCTCAGTGGAGAAGAGGGCTATATTATTCTTTTTGAGAATCTTAAAACAGTGGGTCCTTGAAATAGATACTACAATTAAAAAAAAATTCAGCTGAAATAGCCTACTAAAGGTTGAATTTTAATCTCCATAGCTGGACAGCTGAAACCCTCCTTTTTGCATATCAATTAGATGGAGCTGCTCATCATTCTACCTTATGGTGTTACAATTCACAGATGGTTACGCCGGGGATGGATGCATTTCAGTAACAGTTTGAAATGCCCCTGGGTAATAAAGAGTGTAAATGATTGCTATGTCTTTGAAATAATGTGGACTGCTAGTGGCTGATAGGTTACAGCTGCGGACAAAGTTCACATTTGCTTTTAGGCCCTGTCTGCATTGTGAATTAAATAAATTAAAAAATATGTTGATTAACTGGAAAAAAATAACAATAAATTGTATTCCAGATACTTGATTTTAAGAAAACAACTTTTTTTTTTATTGCATTTCACGTAAGAAAAGCAAAAAGGTTAATTTTGCAGGTGATTATTTCTCTGCCTAATTGCAGAAACAATATGGGGTAAAATGCTTCAGTTAGGGGAAAGCCTTAAATGGGTTCATTTTAACTGGATGCAGAATAAAGCAAGAGGTTTATCCACAGTACAGATATTATTTAGTGTATGATTAAGTAAATTTATAGTACCAGGCTATGCTGAACTATATACAGGATATCAAATACTTTCCTTCTCTTAAGAAACTGAAAATCTGCTTTGATAGAAAAGAGTCATGCATACAAGACAAAACATAATAAAGTATTAGGTTACAAGCACTACAGGACATAAGACCCCAGGAATTTGAGGAGAGGAAAGGAGAATATGAGTGAGCCACATTCATTGGAAAAGCTTTGAGGAGAAGGTGGGTCTTGAGGGAAGTTAAAAAAGACCTACTTTTTTGAGACCAGTAAGGTCATGGACTGAACACAGATGTGACAGACAAAGGAAACACTAGCTACTCAGAGTTCAGGGCTCACTTGCAGGAATAGTGAGCAGCAGTGAATGTCACATTAAGAAACTTGACTTTGAGCTAACAGACCTGAGGAGACTGTTCACAAAGGAAGGTTTTAAGTGGTATTAAAACAACAGATCTAACAACGGTGAGTTAAGATAAACTGGAGTGGAGACCAGAGCAGTAATTCTTAACTCAGGGTACAATCAGAATTACCTAGGAACATCTCTACTCTAAATCTTGCTTTTATTTCTCAAGATCACTCCAGATATTGTGATTATAATGGAGCTCAGAGTAATTCTTCAAGTAATTCTGTTATGATTCATGTCTGAGCTACTTACTAAAGCAGAAGCTTTTAAAAAACAAAACAAATGCCCCTCCCCCCCCAAAAAAAACCCCAACAACAACAAAACCCTCTTGGGAGAACACAGAAGACATTTCAATGAGAATACGTAGCCATGGCAACAGGAATGGAGAAGAAGGAATTATTCCTAGTCACTACATAGGAAAACTCAACTGGACTTGGTAATGGGACTCAGTGAAGGAAAAGTTGCCAAAGATGAATGAGTTCACTGTATTAAACATAGGTAACTGGGAAAATTTCACTCGCATTGATAAAATTATGGGAATGTTAGTAATTGAACGACAAGAAGCCACAGAGTTGTCACTCAGTTGGCATCTGTGTCTAACAAAAAATGGTTAAATGAAAGGTCAAGCCTAGACATGTGCCTCCGTAATAAGATGTTGGAAAAACTCATGAAGAAGAGTGAAAATGAAGAGCAGAGGCCAAGGGCTAACCTGGGTCCCTATTCACAGAGGGGAGAGATAAAGAGCATTTGGGGAAATTTGGAGGAAGAGACCTAAACTGAGAATGAGGGAAAAGAATGTCACAGAAGCTCAGAGAAGAAGGAAATAATTTTAAAGTGTTATGTCCAGAACACTCAACACTGAAAAAACAATATTCCTGACTTTAAGATGAGGTCTGTGATGAACTTGGAGACTTTACCAAAAAATCTTAGAGTAGGTTAAGTTTTGAATCACGTCTCTGATTTTAAGCACTAGGCATCTGGGAAGTGGTAACTGATTTAAGGTTTTGAATTTCTTCTCTTGTCAGGTGGGCTTTGTGGACTGACTTCTTAAGAGCAGTTTACTATGAAGCTTCTCGAATAAACTGAAGAATCTGCTCTCAGACCCAGGTGTCAGATGAGCACTCAAATCTAACCAGATATAGCTGTGCATTTCTTTGACGATATTATTACTATATGAAGTAGGTTTGATTTCTTTAAAAGAAAAAATAAATAAAAGATTAGGATATATGCTTGTTTATATCCTTAAACAGAAGAAATAACTCCTTAAAAACTTATTCTCACTTTGCTCATATTTCTGTTTTCTCAGGACTGGGTCCCAGAAGCCATGTTTGCACACACAAATCTCCCTGGTTATAGCTAAATGGACCAACTGCTTATCCCAGGTGGGCCAACCCATTTCTCTCTCACTGGCAGGTGCAATTGGAATTTGCACCAGCCTCTGCCAACTGCTTAACTAGACATCTAGTCTCAGGAACTATGGAGCATCCACTTTTCACCATGGAAAGTGAAAGTTAAAGTTAGTCACTAAGTCATGTCGGACTTTTTGTGACCCCATGGACTGTAGCCCACCAGGCTCCTCTGTCCATGGAATTCTCCAGGCAAGAATTCTGGAGTGGGTTGCCATTTCCTTCTCCAGGGGATCTTCCTGAACCAGGGATCAAACCCAGGTCACCCACATTGTGAAAGACTATTTACCGACTGACCCACCAGGGAAGCCTTGGAGAAGCCTTCCACCATGAAGAAAACGGCAAACCCGAGGCAGGAAAGAGGAACAGAGTTGGGGACGCCCCTCAGTGTGAGTCCACTCAGATATCATTGTCACTCAGCTGCTCTCAGGGTCTGCTCCTCTTCCTTCTACAGCCTCTGCTTCCACAGCTGGCACTTCTGTTCCTCCCTGTCTCACAAACTCCCAGGAGGAGAATTTGCTCAAGCTTGGTTAGTCATCACCCAACACATAGTAACCACAATGTACAGTTAAAAGCCTAAGGATGCCTGGAAATATGACCATCACAAAGCTATGACAAACCAAGAGAGTGTATTAGAAATCAGAGACATCATGTTGCTGACCAAGTTCTGTGTAGTCAAAGCTATGATTTTTTCCAGTATTCATGTATGGATGTGATAGTTGGACCATAAAGAAGGCTGAGTGCCAAAGAATTGATGCTTACAAATTGTAGTGCTTTAGAGTCCCTTGGACTGCAAGGAGATCAAAGCAGTCAATCCTAAAGGAAATCAACTCTGGATATTCACAGGAACTGTTGACCTGATGCTAAGAGCCGACTCATTAGAAAAGACCCTGATACTGGGAAATACTGAAGGCAGGAAGAGATGAGGACAACAGAGGATGAAATGGTTGGATGGCATCATCAATTCAATAAACATGAGTTTGAACAAGCTCCGGGAGATAGCAGACAGAGGATCCTACCATGCTGCAGTCCACGGGTTGCAAAGAGTTGGATACGACTTAGCAACTGAACACACTGTTACATGCTTTGAGCAGAAATTCCCAGACACATAAATCTCAGTGTTCTTTTACATCAAGGAAGTTTTACATCTTTAAGCAACTGTGTCTCCTCCATTTTTCTGACAATGCCACCACCATCTGTTTTGATGCCTACAGTAAAGACATAAGCCAGTGGACCCTACATTTTTGGGGAATATCTGCTGAAGTACAAAGATTTATCATAATTGCTGAGAAGCACAGTGCAGTTTATATGAAGATTACAAGTAAGAGCTATAATGAAAACGACAGGGAAATGCTCAGAAAGAAGAGTCACAGAATTTATTTGAGTCTTCTCTGCTTCCTTCACTATGGAAAGGGCTCTCCTCTTTAGACTACTGTCTCTAAAAAACAGCCAGCATAGTCTTATCTATTTCATAAGATACGAGAAAACCTCTTCTCTAGAGGGATATCGGACCATCATACACTCAGCCCCCACCATGGACCCACCAAGGTTTCTGTACCAGGCTGTGCAGACTTGCACTGCATAACATCTGGGGTAGCATTTCTGTCACTACTCTGCAAAGCTGTTCAACACAGTAGCCCTGGAAATTACATGTCTATAGCATGGGAAAGCAAAAACAGGAATTCAGAGATGTTAACAAGCACTACATGGGTGCAGCTAAAGATAAGCATCTTCCTGGGTGTCCTTTCAGATCATCATTTTCTCTGTTCAGCCCCAAAGCCCAGTTCTTCTAATCCCTATCTTTATCCACATGCCTTTCTAAAACTGACTAGGGCAACTCCTAGGGCCACTCCTAGGATTGTCCTGTTTGTACACAGCAAACCAAGCTAAATTCTCCAGGTCGACAAGAAAATACATGCATTTTCTCTTATTTCTTTTGACAAAACCCTTTCAGACAGACCAAAATGCTAGGACTACTGCAGAATCTCAAACTGGTTACTCACATGTCTTAAGATCACATGACCAGAAGTCTTCCAAGTCAGACAGGGTCGATGTTTTTGCCTTTATTTTTGTTTTGCATCTTTTTAATTCTGACATTAGTTTTTTCTTGGTTCACCTAAATCATCTAAAGCCCCAACTTTATTTCTACATTTCAGATGATTTTCTGGCAGTACTTCTCTGACAAAGCACACAAATTTAGCAACATAAAACAATATGTATTTCTTGACTTCAGAAAAAAAATGGTTTGTCAGGTAACACATATGGAAACATATAAAAGGCAGACTGGATAATTAAGTAATGTGGCTTATGCAACTTATTACAAAACTACATGCATTATTAAATAATATCAATATATAAGAACATATAGCTGTATAAATGCTGTCATTCATAAGAAACCAGCCCATCACCACAGAGAAAATCTTTATTGATGACCAACACTGACTCCAATACTACCCAGGATCTATACTTAATACGTGTTTAGGAGCATCATTCAAAGGATGATTCAGAAGACCTATTCAGAGAACCATGCTATAGAAATGGCCTGGCTCATACAATTAATTGAGCACAAGGAGACACAATGCAATATGGGAACAATTATGACATTTACACAGAGCCAGTTACTCACTGCCCGCATTCACTAAGCCACTGTGCATTTATGTTTCAAGAAAACTTGAAAAAGCTTTAAAAATTATCACCATGGAAACTATAAAGATAGTAGCCTTGAAGCAGACGTTAAAAAGCAAAACAAAAGAAAGAAACTGAGTGAGCAGTGAGCAATGAACTTGAATGATTTTAATCACAAATCATTTAAATAGCACAGAAATTCTCCTTGGTAAATCTTAACTACCACGAAATAGGAAGTTTAGCTGTCTAATAGGTAATCAAATATCCAAAATGGTGGCCAAGGAAAAAAAAAAAATCATCACCCAATTGCCCTTTTAGTAAAATGAGAGCTGGGTTTCAGAATTCAGAACTCTGTGACCCTCCAATTCAGCTGATTTCTAGCTCTGATATTTCCTGGCCTCTCTCAGCTTTGGGTTTTCTCCTGAAGCGTTTGAAGTGTGTTCTCGTGAAACACCTCCCACGCTGGCTTCCATTCACCACTCGCACCTGGTCCTTCTCACAGCTCTCCTTTCCCTGCATCCTCTTCCTCCACCAGCTTCGAGAAGGTGACCCCCAAGACTCCATCTATAGCTCTTTCCTTCTTCCTCTGCTTTCATCTTATTCACTCCATGACTCCAAGAATGACTTATATGCAGTAATTTGACATCTTATAGTGCACAACAGAGCAAGATACATGTTAACGGCTCCTTATTGTTAATTTTCTTGCTTTTTCATCTGGTGAGATTCAGAAGTGTATTTGCACTAGCCTGTTCAGTACTGTTCAGTACCTTCACTGGAATGTCTTATAGTTCCCTTAAACTCCATGTATTCAAAACATTTTTTTCTTAGTCTCAAACCTTTTCTCCTATGTTTTCTACTTCAGTTGATGACCTCTTCATCGACCTGCTTTCCCAAGTTGAAAATCTGGAAGCCAACGTGGCTGTGATGCACTACTGGCCAAGAGTGACTAAAAAACAGCAATTGTTAGCAAAAATGTACAAGCTGGTTGATAAATAAGCCTGACATGTAACTGTTAACTTATACATATGGTATAATTAGGAAGAAGATTGAAAGAGAAGAATGGATGGGTTATGAGAGAGCCTTTACTTCTATGTGTATGTCATTTGTAATTATAAACATGGAAAGCTGATTAATTCCATTTTTCCTACTCTAAGTGCTAGGAAGACAGAACTCACGCCTGTTTTGCTCATCTTTGTGTGGCTAGCACCTATACAGTGTTTCACATATAGTAGGTACTTAGTAAACTCCTGCTGGGATATATAATTGCTAACACAATTAGGTGAAAACACAATTGATCTCTACTTTCACTTGTCAAATTAGATAGAAGTAGGCTTACAGAATGCCAATATATAATATCAGTCTAATACCACCACAAAAAAAGAAAGATGTTTAGTGGGACAAATAAAACTGTCTCAGCACATCTGCTGAGTCTTCAGTTCATCATTTGACCAGAAATTTCTCTATTTCACTAGCTCTAAGACTCAAATTGTGACAGTGATCTTCACTTCAGCAAAACTGAACTGGCTTTGAGGGTCATTTCAAAGATTAAACAGGTCTAAATGTCTCTGTTATCAGATTTCCTGGACATCAATAGATCAGGAAGGTATGACACAAACAAAATATCTAATCAAAATCTTTGAACTTGTGGAAAAATAGAAAGAACTAAGAGAAAGAAGCTTCTTTGAAAGCATTCCACCCAAATACCCACTGGAGGAGGAACTGGCTCCCTGTTCTCTATGTCCAAAGCTGACAACTCAGACTGGGAGAAGGTAAATATTACATGAATATTTATGTACAAGGATAAGCATGACTGGAAGTGAATTGTCATAATTTATAAATATGCAGAAAATAGAAATCTGCTGTCTTCTAGCACTTTCATTACTCAGAAATAATATTCATCTAGCCGTAAAACAACAAAATGAAAAAACCTCTCCGTAACACATCAAATCTAACTGAACATCAAAGTTTATCAAGCTGGCCCTTCAAGATCAGTTCAAAAACTGATTTCTCTGTGTAAAATTACAGGTTCTCTGTGCTCCCAACACATTCTTCACATTATGGTGTATTATAAGAATGTATTATAATTATTTTAGCATCTCCCTCCTCCTCTCCTCTTCTCAGATTCAGTTCAGTTCAGTCACTCAGTCGTATCTGACTCTTTGCGACCCCATGAACTGCAGCACAGCAGGCCTCCCTGTCCATCCCAGAGTCCACCCAAACCCATATCCATTGAGTCGGTGATGCCATCAAATCATCTCATCCTCTGTCATCCCCTTCTCCTCCTGCCCTCAATCTTTCCCAGCATCAGGCTCTTTTCAAATGAGTCAGCTCCTCACATCAAGTGGCCAAAGTATTGGAGTTTCAGCTTCAACATCAGTCCCTCCAATGAACACCCAGGACTGATCTCCTTTAAGAGCTACTTAAAGATGTTCAGGATCTCCTATGTAATAACATGGTGTCTGGTAACTTAATTGGTAACCTCTAATTGAAGAAAGTAGGAAAAACCACTAGACCATTCAGGTATGACGTAAATCAAATTTCTTATGATTATACAGTGGAAGTGAGAAATAGATTTAAGGGACTAGACCTGATAGATAGAGTGCCTGATAACTATGGATGGAGGTTCATGACATTGTAAAGGAGACAGGGATCAAGACCATCCCCATGGAAAAGAAAGCTTTTTTGCATGAGGAGGCCTTACAAACAGCTGTGAAAAGAAAAGAAGCGAAAAGCAAAGGAGAAAAGGAAAGATATAAGCATCTGAATGCAGAGTTCCAAAGAATAGCAAGGAGAAATAAGAAAGCCTTCCTCAGCGATCAATGCAAAGAAATAGAGGAAAAGAATAGAATGGGAAAGACTAGGGATCTCTTCAAGAAAATTAGAGATAACAAGGGAACATTTCATGCAAAGATGGGCTCGATAAAGGACAGAAATGGTCTGGACCTAACAGAAGCAGAAGATATTAAGAAGAGGTGGCAAGAATACACAGAAGAACTGCACAAAAAAGATCTTCACAACCAAGATAATCACGATGGTGTGATCACTCACCTAGAGCCAGACATCCTGGAATGTGAAGTCAAGTGGGCCTTAGAAAGCATCACTACAAACAAAGCTAGTGGAGGTGATGGCATTCCAGTTGAGCTATTTCAAATCCTGAAAGATGATGGTGTGAAAGTGCTGCACTCAATATGCCAGCAAATTTGGAAAACTCAGCAGTGGCCACAGGACTGGAAAAGGTCAGTTTTCATTCCAATCCCAAAGAAAGGTAATGCCAAAGAATGCTCAAACTACTGCACAATTGCACTCATCTCACACGCTAGTAAAGTAATGCTCAAAATTCTCCAAGCCAGGCTTCAGCAATACGTGAACTGTGAACTTCCAGATGTTCAAGCTGGTTTTAGAAAAGGCAGAGGAACCAGAGATCAAATTGCCAACATCCGCTGGATCGTGGAAAAAGCAAGAGAGTTCCAGAAAAACATCTATTTCTGCTTTATTGACTATGCCAAAGCCTTTCTGTTTTATTTACTATGCCAAAGCCTTTGACTGTGTGGATCACCATAAACTATGGAAGATTCTGAGAGAGATGGGAATACCAGACCACCTGACCTGCCTCTTGAGAAATCTGTATGCAGGTCAGGAAGCAACAGTTAGAACTGTACATGGAACAACAGACTGGTTCCAAATAGGAAAAGGAGTATGTCAAGGCTGTATATTGTCACCCTGCTTATTTTACTTCTTTGCAGAGTACATCATGAGAAATGCTGGGCTGGAAGAAGCACAAGCTGGACTCAAGATTGCCGGGAGAAATATCAATAACTTCAGACATGCAGATGACACCACCCTTATGGCAGAAAGTGAAGAGGATCTAAAAAGCTGTTGTTTTAGTTGCTAAGTCATGTCCAGTGCTTTTGCTTCCCCAAGAATCACAGCCCACCAGGTTCCTCTGTCTATGGGATTTCCCAGGCAAGACTACTGGAATGGGTTGCCATTTCCTTCTCCATGGATCTTCTCCACTCAGGGAGTGAACCCGAGGCTCCTCATTGGCAGGTGGAGTATTTACCACTGAGTCACGGGGAAAGCCCAGGAACATGGCATCTGAATACAAAAAGAGGAAGACTCTGAGCTCTGGGATGGCTGATAATGCAGCTTGGCCTCTCTTGCAGGAGAATGGGGAGGGGTGTCAGAAATGTGAAGTAGACAACATGATTCTGAGTAATTTGGATTAATATTTGAACCTTAATGAAGGAAATAAACACCTAAACTTGCTGTATAAATGGTTTCAGTAGATGAGAGATTTTTTTGACATTGTTATGCAAGTAGACAGTAAATTAACCTGCTTTGATTAATGAAAGCAATTACTAAATGCTGTTAGCCTAAATGGATTCATTTTACTATGTAACATCTCTGGGTGATTTGTCAAGTGGCCCAGATATAGCTAGAGGCTATCTGACAAAATATTTCTTGTATCTCATAAAGTATATTTTGCTGATTTAAACCATAATATTTGGCATTCACCCCAAGGACTAGGGGAGAAGGTGATGGCAACCGACTTCAGTACTCTTGCCCAGAGAATCCCAGGGACAGCGGCGCCTGGTGGGCTGCCATCTATGGGGTAACACAGAGTCGGACACGACTGAGCACTTTCACTTTCTCTTTTCACTTTCATGCACTGGAGAAGGAACTGGCAACCCACTCCAGTGTTCTTGCCTGGAGAATCCCAGCGACGGAGGAGCCTGGTAAGCTGCCATCTATGGGCTCGCACAGAGTCGGACATGACTGAGCAACTTCACTTTCACTTTTCGCTTTCATGCATTGGAGAAGGAACTGGCAACCCACTCCAGTGTTCTTGCCTGGAGAATCCCAGGGACGGAGGAGCCTGGTGGGCTGCCGTCTATGGGGTCGCACAGAGTCAGACACAACTGATGTGACTTAGCAGCAGCAGCAGCCAAGGACTAGAATTCAGAATATATATAAAGAACTCCTAAGTTGTTTTTTTATAAAAGACAGATAACCTAATATTTCAAATGGCTAAAGAGTTAAATAGGCATTTCATAAAACAGGAAATTCAAAACTATGCATTACCTGGGGTGGAAGAATTGCAATGGAGGAGGGGCACAAAGGGAGATTTTGGGATGCTCACATACTCTAGTCCCTGTATTCTATTCAGTCACCTGGGTGGTGACTACATAAATAGTGGCTTTATATTATTTATTAGACTGTACATTTGTGTTTGTGTACTTTTCCTGTACATATAGCATATTTCACAGTTTAAGATGTTTTTTATATGCAGAGTACATCATGAGAAACGCCGGGCTGGAAGAAGCACAAGCTGGAATCAAGATTGCCGGGAGAATTATCAATAACCTCAGATATGCAGAAGACACCACCCTTATGGCAGAAAGTGAAGAGGAGCTAAAAAGCCTCTTGATGAAAGCGAAAGAGGAGAGTGAAAAAGTTGGCTTAAAGCTCAACATTCAGAAAACGAAGATCATGGCATCTGGTCCCATCACTTCATGGGAAATAGATGGGGAAACAGTGGAAACAGTATCAGACTTTATTTGGGGGGGGGGGCTCCAAAATCACTGCAGATGGTGACTGCAGCCATGAAATTAAAAGACGCTTACTCCTTGGAAGAAAAGTTATGACCAACCTAGACAGCATATTCAAAAGCAGAGACATTACTTTGCCAACAAAGGTCCGTCTAGTCAAGGCTATGGTTTTTCCAGTGGCCATGTATGGATGTGAAAGTTGGACTGTGAAGAAAGCTGAGCACTGAAGAATTGATGCTTTTGAATGGCGGTGTTGGAGAAGACTCTTGAGAGTCCCTTGGACTGCAAGCAGATACAACCAGTCCATTCTAAAGGAGATCAGTCCTGGGTGTTCATTGGAAGGATTGATGCTAAAGCTGAAACTCCAGTACTTTGGCCCCCTCATGAGAATAGCTGGCTCTTTGGAAAAGACTCTGATGCTGGGAGGGATTGGGGGCAGGAGGAGAAGGGGACAACAGAGGATGAGATGGCTGGATGGCATCACCAACTCGATGGACGTGAGTCTGAGTGAACTCCGGGAGATGGTAATGGACAGGGAGGCCTGGCGTGCTGTGATTCATGGGGTCGCAAAGAGTTGGACACGACTGAGCGACTCAACTGAACTGAACTGATGCAGACATATACGACTAGTTCTGGAAACTAGATGGGAGGAGACAAATGACAAAAAATATAGTCAAGAAATAATAACAGCCACAAAAAAACAGAAAGCAGGATAAGGGGAATGGGTAAAACTGAGAGAACTATTTATAGTCAGAGAATCAGTGTCTCTGCAGTGGTTTCATGGAGTGCTGCTGTGGACATAGCAAAGGCAATCCAAACAGAATTCACTATAAAATTTCAAATTGTTCAGGATTTCATAAGGTCCACAAAAGATGCAGGACTTCATAAAACCCACAAATACGGCTCCAGTAACACCCCAATTCCCTGATAGATAAGAATTTTGCAGACTTAGAATGTTCATAATTGAAGAAAAGAAAATAAGAAAGCCTGTTTATATTTTGGATGCTTCATATGAAAATAATTATAATGATTTAAGTATTTTTTTAACCCTTGGAAAGTTAATGAAGTCCTCAAATTTAGTTTGAGATCTATTTAAAGAAATGCTTGCAGAGTCATATGTGAAGTGAATTCTGTTGCAATGTGCTTTTTTGTAGAGGAAAAAATGCCATAGGTAACAATAAACCATTTTCAATTTGAAAATTGGTTTACTTTTATTTTTCCAACATATTTCCACATATTAATGCATAGTTTCACATGTATATATATGTATGTAGTATATATATATATATTCTTTAATAAAGAATTCAAATTTTTTTCTTGACTACCCACTATGAAATGTTGGTCCTAATTTTTAAGTAAATTATTCTGCTTTGACTTTTTACACTTACCAGTTGTTCTCAGATAACAGAGATTCCCAAAATGGATTAAACTTTAAGCCTTCACATCTATAACTTTTTGCTTATTATATTAGACTGAGCTATGTGGGATTACAATATTCTATAATTTTGGATCTATACAACTGGAAATTTCATACAAGTCATCCCTCCTACACAGGTCTTGCCCAGTGATGCCTGAAGAGTTGACATTATGCAGAGAAAAGTGACGGAGAAGGCAAGGGCAACCCACTCCAGTACTCTTGCCTGGAAAATCCCATGGATGGAGGAGTCTGGTAGGCTGCAGTCCATGCGGTCTCGAAGTCAGACACGACTGAGCGACTTAACTTTCACTTTTCACTTTCATGCATTGGAGAAGGAAATGGCAACCCACTCCAGTGTTCTTGCCTGGAGAATCCCAGGGACAGGGGAGCCTGGTGGGCTGCTGTCTATGGGGTCGCACAGAGTCGGACACGACTGAAGCGACTTAGCAGCAGCAGCAGCAACAGCAGCAGCAGCAACAGCAGCAAAGAAAAGTAAAGAGACTTTTATATTTTTTATTATGACTTTTCCTTCCTATTAGGGAGATAGGAATAATAGGAGAAAGGAATCCATTATCTCCTCTTTTGTCCAGCAAAATGGAAAACATTGATAAAATTTAGACCTTTTAAAAATGAGACCATGATTTAGGTCTTCATTTAATAAACATTAGTTGACCACCTCTGTGTACTAGGCCCTAAGGAGATACAAAACAAGAAAGGCAAGGCTGCTGACTCATGAAGTTCACAAAGAATGGGGAATGAAAAAGGCAAGGAAACCAACATGTAGAGGATAGTGTGGTATGTGCTACACAAAAGTTTGTCCAAAGGAGGGGACTCCACATCGAAGTTCTTATTGGGCATTAGAAATACAGGATACTGTTCTGAGACATCTTTTCATACATGTTTAACCTAACAAAAACAAAACAATTTGCCAAAAGCAGATTAAAAGGGCAAAAAATAAATCAAAAATATAAATTCTGAATAAGTCACAAAGAAGATAGCAAGGTCTTGAATAATTCTATTGTCTTAAATTTTAAGACATGAGTATAAGATCTAAACGCTGTCCTGTTTGAACGTAAATCTTCACTTTAAAACGGCAGATGGAGCGCCTTCTGTTCACAGAAGGAGAGCCAAGGACTCAGAAAAAGTAACTACTTGTCAGGGCAAAGAAACAAAACAGAGAACCCTAGTTCTGCACTTTTATACCCTCAGAAGGTAACAGATTTTTACAGAATTATAAGGTAACTAGTGCTACCCTACATATTTTCCTTTCTGAGTCAAGGAAACAAGTACATTCTAACGAAGATTTCAACTACAATGAAAAATCAAGTTTCTAGTCATTGAATTTAACTCACCACATTTCCTCTGGTATATACCACGCTGTTAATGCAATTATTAATGTCTTTTTTTTTTCAGTTCTGCTTTCTCAAATGACAAAATTGCTACTCTTATATAACCTCATGAGAATGAGGATACACATGTAAAATTTTATTTTTCCAAACAAATTAAAACTCAACATTTTGCTTCTTATTTGAGGATCTAGTTCTTACAAACATTTAATCAAATAATCTGTCTGCTTAGAAAATAAAAGTCCTCTCAAACTATATGGCACTTCTTTCAGTGGAAGCACTGACATACAGTTTGGTAAGACAAAGGACACACCCGCAAAACAATCTAACAACAGAAGACAAATTTAAAATGGTAAGCAACATGAAAAAAATTGTTCAACTTTATTAATACTATAAAAATTCAAAATAGCATGACATTCTATGTTTCATCTATCCAATAAGTAAGGATTTTTGGCAAAGAAGGCAGTAGATTTCTATTTCTTATGTGACAGGTCAGTAACACTTGTAACCACAAATAAATTCCAGCATTTTTTATAACCTACATTTCTAATCACATGTTTGTTCCTACTGATACATCCTCAGAGCAAAGCAGGCTTCCAAAGGTCAGCCCTGGGAAGACTTCCGGCAAGAAATGAAAGTGCCATAAAATGCTTCCTGAAAAACTGAAGTCCATTTTTGACTTGATTTACCTGACATTTTAAGATAAGATTATGCATCTTACCAGTGGACTAATACTGTTTCTACCTTCAACTTAAATATCCAAACTTTATATTATTATTCTTGGAGCTGCCTTGTACTCAGCCATGTAGTCAGAACTGTGTGCTTATGAATGCAGTGACAGGTTCTCATAAAGAAGTAAAAGCATTACATCATAACGTATTTGCTGAAGAATTCTCCCCCTGTGTCTCTTCATCTGAGTATTTGAGTCTATTCTTTCTCAATGAATGATTCAGTCAAAAAAGACTAACGACAAGGATGCATAGCAAAAGTAGAGGCAGTGATAGAAGAATAATGGCCTGGAGATTGCAATGGGGGTTGAGGGGAGACTATGCCACTGGCTCTGGAGTCTTAGATTTGTAGGATATGGGAGAAAACGAGCACGATCTTCTACAGGGCGCAGCAGGGACAGACAAGTAAACCCAGCTGAGGTGATGGAAAGAATATTCTGGGAGGAGATTAAGACACAATAAAGTTTCCTTACCATGGAGAAGGGTAGCAAACAGGTAAGTAGAAAGTTTGGCAAGAGACGGGTGAGAGAGTAAGAAAATGGATGAGAGGAGGGAGGCTTGCTTACGGGAGAGAACACAAGGCTTTATGAAAGTAAGAATAAGAGAAAAGATGAATAAAGGGTATTCAAATCCAAGTATAACCATCTTATTTATAGCCCTTCCTTTTATTAGCCCACTGTGAGAGGTTAATAAGGATATTATGTTCTTTTAGGCATTTTTTAAAAATATTACATTTTTATAAAAATTTCTCTGCCATAAAAAAACCACTTTTGCCAGAGCAGGAAGGAAGCCAGTGAACCAAGTTACTTGCTGGGAGCATAACTATAAACATTTAGGATTGTTTTGAACATGAGAAACAGAAAAGCTTTTATTTATTTTCAGAATCTCAAGAAAGAATTCATCCTCCATTTATTTTCAGGGAGATGTGGTGCTTCTTGGAAGAAGCCCCGAGGATCCTGCTGTTAAATCAAGACCTGCACAGGGGAAAAAAAATTATCCACTCCACAGTAACATGACATGTAACACAAAGGCAGTGGTACTTATCCAGCAGGGAGAGAACTCTTTCAATACCGGGACCCCACCGGCTGACTTAATTACAACGCAGCAAGGCGATCCACTACAAAGACAGTGCAACCCAAAGGAGACCACTGAGATCCAGAGGTGCAGGGACAGATGGTTCCTTTGCTTCTTGTTTAGTATGAGACCTTCTAGAAAAATCTGAAAATGGATACATGCCAACAAGCTTTCAACTACCAGTATTTTTTTTAAGCCTACCATATGCTACTATAAAAATAATCCATAACTTGAGAGTCAATCAGCAAGGATTTACTGAGCTGGGACTGTGTATAAGGGATAAGAAAAGGCCAAAATCAGCTTACCATAGAGTTAAAGGACATGGATTAAACTCTGATTTAATTTAAGGGCGTTTGGTTTTTTTCATCATGCTGCACACACACACAAAATTACAGCAGAAGCCGTAAAACAACTGCCTTAGAATATTTTAGATAATGACAAACACAGATTTACAGAAGCAGAGTGGTGCCACACTGGGAAACATGGCTTTAAACAAGTGATGGAGCACCGGAACTTAATTCAGCAGTCAAGGTAACTGAATGTTAGTAAAGCAGTCACCATAGCAACCACAGCGACTAGGGCACAAAACAGATAATCAGCCCCTCCAATTACGAAGTTATAATACAGTCACTAAATAATAGCCCTGAGTAAATTCTATCTTGTGAAAAGTTTTAAGGAAAATGAAAATTTAACTACAAACTTACTAAAGGACCAAGCTATTACTGTCATACTTTTTAAATAAACTAATCACAAATGAAGCCTTTCTGCATGCAGCAAATTCTACCTTCCTGGTCACTTCAAAGGATATGAATTAATCAAAATAATAAAATTCATGCTTTTTTTTTTTTGTAGTGGCTTACAGGATCTTGGTTCCCCAGCCATGACACTGAAAGTGCCAAGTCCTAACCACTGGACCACCAGGGAATTCTCAAAAATCATAAAATTCTTCATTCCCTACGTGTGAGTGTACAATAATGCCACCCAAGAAATTGAGTTAACTTACAATTTCTATAGTATACACAATTCATATTTAATACTTGTAACAAATCTAAGAACTAAGAAAGCACAGTTCAATACATTTGAATAAATTAAATGAATGTGTAACACCTGGAAAAATGCCTGTCACACAACCAGCACTTTGTTAGTCCAATTATTACTCCTACCATTACAGTAATATTATTGCTGATATTACCATTCTTGTTAATGCAAGTTTTGAAGTCACACTGCCTGACTCAAATTTTAGTTCCATCATTAACTGGACAAGTTACCTAATCGACCTGACTCAATATTCTCATCTATATAATG
Organism: Oryx dammah; assembly: GCF_014754425.2. Lineage (NCBI taxonomy): Eukaryota > Metazoa > Chordata > Mammalia > Artiodactyla > Bovidae > Oryx > Oryx dammah. The sequence goes on along the minus strand of NW_024070213.1, from coordinate 40,977,922 downwards.
GAAATAATAAAAAACATCTATTTCATAGACTATTTAGGGTGTTGAGATCACACAGACTACATATTTAGCAGACTACCTGGTATGGTAGGCAGTGAACACAGTTTAGCAGTTTTAACAGTTTAAATATTTGGTCTTGGTCTCCTAGCAAGTACACAGGGAATTGGAATTAAAACTCAGGTTTCCTGACAAAGTTTAGATTAGCCACACTGCTGGGAAACATATAAAACAGTCCATTTAATCAAACAGATACACCCAAATATTAATATAATACAGAAACAATAAGTAATATTGGTTGCATATGCTGACACTAGGTGTGGAAAGGCTTTATATGATGTAAAATAATTAAGCCAGATGCCCCAGCTGAAACATACACCACCAAACATGCTACCCCATTCTCTTTTTTTCTACTATGATTTGTTTCCTTTTTGAAACACAGAGAAAAATTATATATCTAAGTAATGACTCACCACAGTAAAAATCTGAGAGTATTTCAGGCCACAAAAGCAAAATAACTTGTTAATAAAACAACCACTTTAAAATACTAAGTATTCAGTGAAAATCAGAGTCATGATAAACCAAAACAGTGTTATACACCCACTGTTAGTAACTGTTTCAGAAGCCTTAAGCAAACCTGATAATAAAGCTCCCGATACACTTAACAAAGAACCACCTTCGTAATTTCTTTAAGAATGTTCGATGTGGGCACACTGTGGTCCAGGGTACGGGTGGACATCCATCTAGAGACTGGAGCTCAGTGCAGGCCTAGGAGACTGAGGATCCAGGAAGGAGGGGAGGAGAATCTGAGAAACAGGGAAGGAAGGAGATGCCCAGTCATACACTTTCTCGGTTCTCTCTCAAAATTCACTCCATTCATTCATCAAAGTGTCAAGTTCAGTGCTTGGTGATATAAAGTTGAATAAGACAGAAAGAGAAAACAGACATGAAAATCAACAATCACTGAACAGGGGAACACCAGAGATGCCTTCAGTTATACAGGAGAGCATAGAGAGACATTAGCTAACCAGAACATGTACTTTGAGCAAAGTCACGTGCCAGGCACTCCTGCACTTACCAGCTCATTCAAAAGTAAACATAGACCTGTTTACTGTCCTTATTTAGTAGATGAAGAAATGGAGGCTTTGAGATATGAGGAAGACTCAGAGTAAAATTTGAATCCTTATAACCCAAGTCCAGATCTCTTGGAAATGCACAATGATTCGACTCCAACTCCTCTGCTTTCTCATTCTTGACTTTGCTTTCTTCTTTCTTTCTCTGTTTTTCCATAGAAGGTCAAGAGTGTCAGCATCTAGATCAGAAGTCAAAACTCAAATGTCAGGGACTTCCCTGGTGCTCCAGTGGTTAGGACTCCAGCTTTCACTGCAGGGGGGCATGGTTTCTATCCCTGGTCTGGGAACTAAGATCCTGAGAGCTGCCTGGCCAAAACACAAAAATAAACACACATACACACAACCCAACAACCTTCAAATGCCAACAAGGAAGTGACAGATAATACAAATGAGAGAGGCAGACAGTAAGGTGTTATGGATGAGATAGAATGGTGGGGACTGTAATGAACTGGAGACTCCATGCCCTTTCTGAAGAAAAGAGACTTGGCTCCAGCCAACTGCATTCATAAAGAAATGAGGGCCAAAATTGTAAAGTAAAAAACAAAAACAAAAACATTAACTTGAAAATATAAAAAAAATAAAAATAAAAAATAAAAAAATAAAAGAAATGAGGGCCACGGGCTTTGTGAAACCTTCCAGTTTTTTGAAAGAGCTTTCAAATCCAGATTTTTCACATGACTTTCCTTTTTGCAAATAAAAAGAGGCTCCCTACATCAAATGTTCCTAAGTCGATGGGCTGGCTTCCTTTCACCTATGAGAGTAGAGTGTGTGATATCTGCTCTGGTGAAGCTGGCCAATCTCATGGACAATGTCTCCACTGTTCTCTGTCACTCTGGTATTTCACCTGCAGAGTTTAACAACCAAGCAGCCATTGCAAAACAGCACTGGTACAGCTGTTGTCATCAGGATATTAATTCTGCAGCATCAGTGAGACAGGCATGTTTAATGATAGAGTTACAATGCTGAAAACAATTTAGATGACCTCTGTTCCAAAGTCCATCAGTGCCTGACTCACTTCCTTGACATTCCTACCAAACAGCTTTTTGGCTTCTGCTTAAACATCTCCATTAGCCAACAAGGAAGTCTCTCTCCTCAGAAAATCTGCTACTTCTCCCCTCTGCTCTTAGTCTTCCATAAAGGAAGGTCCTTCTTCATATTAAGTTGAGCTCTGTTCTCTTGTTTCTGCTGTCCATTGATTCTGCCTGGATGATGATACTTAGAACAAAATATTCCTGGAGTGGATGGACAGACATTTACCATCACCTTCTGGACAGCATTTCTGTTCCTGCAGACTAGGGTCACATCTGCATGTTCACAGTCTGGTACACTTGCCTCCCTGGCCCTCAGGGACTATAATATGATCTAGCACTGCAAGCAAGCCAACAAAGACCCACAGCAGAGGAAAAGGAAAGCTGTTAACTTGTACCAGTCGCATTTTTACTTTAAGTCCAGTTTAAGGATATATCTATGCCCTACTCTCCTTGTTTCTAATCTAGAGTATACACATTGCTTCCTATAAATAATTAACTCTTTAGTTTAAAAAACACTGATATCCATTTTAGCAACTGGATGGGGTTGCTGTCACAGAAAATCAGGAGAGTATATATGGCTAGCTTGTTTTATTTTATAGGAAGAAAGATGACAACATTTTAGCTTTGTAATAAAATGAAGAAATATGGCTACATAATGTGTATCGTGAACTGTAGCCAACTTAAGTCCAGTAAATTACATCATCGAGCATAATAACTATAGGATGCTTGTTTTTCTGTCAAAGTCATGAATCCTTTCCAAATGTTAAATGCTTTTGGCAGACACATTTTAAAATTCTTTTTTAAACAAAAGCATCAAAATTGGGATCCATAAGAATTTTCAAATTGAAATAAATATGGAATATTTCATTTCCTAAATTTAATTGTGAAATATTATTCCTTTACTTTTGCATCTCATCATATATATATTCCTTTATAATCATCTTAGCTTATTACAAAGAAACTTAGGAGCCATCCTGATTTTTCCCTTTCTTTCGCTCTTACAATCAATTAATCAGCAAATCCTTCAACATGCATTCTTAATTATTCTTTTCTCACCCCCAAGTAGCTCTTCCCCCAGCCCAAGCCACCATCACCTGGCGCTGGAACCCCTGTAATAGCTTCCTTACTTGGATCACTCCTTCGACAGTCTGCAAGGAAGAGACAGAGTAATCTTTCCTGAAATATTTATCAGATCACATCACTCCAGTGGCTGCCCGTTATGCTTAAAATAAAGTCCAGACTTCTTGCCAGGGCTCAAGGATTTGTCTGCTGTCCACTGCTCCATCCTCCTAACATCCATACTATCCCCTAGCTCCAGACTGTACGGATTCTCTACTGAGGGTAGTATAGCCTCACCCTGGGGGGAAGGGAGGGGAAAGTGTGAGGGTGGTTTTTTTGTTTATTCTTTGTTTTTTTAAATTTTATTTGAGACATAATTGATATATAACATTGTATCAGTTTTTAGGTATACAACAGGATTTGTTATATGGTACATTGCAAAAAGATCACCACAATAAGTCTAGTTAACTCCATCACCTCACATAGTTCTATTTTATCTCTAGTGATGAGAACTAAGATCTACTCTCTTCAGTTTAGTCACTCAGTCGTGTCCGACTCTTTGCGACCCCATGAATCGCAGCACACCAGGCCTCTCTGTCCATCACCAACTCCCAGAGTTTATCCAAACTCATGTCCATCGAGTCAGTGGTGCCATCCAGCCATCTCATCCTTTGTCATCCCTTCTCCTCCTGCCCCCAATCCCTCCCAGCATCAGGGTCTTTTCCAATGAGTCAACTCTTTGCATGAGGTGGCCACAAGTTTTGGAGTTTCAGCTTTAGCATCAGTCCTTCCAATGAACACCCAGGACTGATCTCCTTTAGGATGGACTGGTTGGATCTCCTTGCAGTCCAAGGGACTCTCAAGAGTCTTCTCTTAGCAACTTTTAAATATATAAAACAGTAAAGTTAACTATAGCCACCATGCTGTGCAGCAAGTATATTTCTGTAATCACAATGACCTGAGAGTGCCTGGCATATTGTGGGTGAGGCCAGGGGTGCTAACATCCTCCAGGAGCCCCAAAGTCCCACAGTACATAGCACAGTTCTACCCTACAAAGGACTGCTGTACCCCAAATGCCAGTAACACCAAGCTCATTCACATCTCAAGGTCTTCACATTTGCTGTTACCTTTAGCCCAGGACATTGAAATCTTTTCCAGGCTTGCTGTTTCTCATCACCTGAGATGCAATCTCCTTTGAAAGGCCATGTCTGAAAGGTCCTCACTTCTGAAATAGCCTCCCCCACCAGTATATCTGGCATAATAATAGTCTTATTATTTCTTTACCCTGCTTTCTTCACTGTTTGGCACACATCATTATGCAAAATTATTTATTTCCTTACTCTTTTATGCTTTTCTCGCCCATTGGTATGTCAAGACCCTCCGGCAGGAACTTTGTACTCCACAGCACCTAACTGCAATGCCTGGGACATGGCAGGTGTTCAATTATCATCTGTGAAAAAATAAGTGTCCATAATAATTTTTCCTGTTTAGGATTAGGAATGAAAAAAACTTCATTTGGACCTAAAGGATCATCTAACCTTCATTTCTAGTTACTTTTTCCTATGTTAAGTTTTCCTTTTTGTAATGGATTCTCAGTCAAAAGTTGCTTATACATGCCACAACTTTTATTATTACATAAATACAGAGAGGTAACAGTAAGCTTAAAATATCTCAAATCAGCACCTAGCTTGTTCAGAGAGTGTGAAAGAGAGTTTTCTTATAAATATTTTGTAAATCTCAGAGTGAATGTGTTACTTCTTCAGTCCATAGGGTCAGGAGTCCAGTGTTAGGACCGCTTCTGAGGACAACAAGCACACTGGTGGTGGTCCCTTCACTTTGAGAGGAGCAGCCCCGAACCCACCAGAATAGAGAATAAGTATCGCTTTTTTGTCAAAAATGCTCACAAACATCTTTTCAAGACCAAGAAGAGCTGAAAAGTAATGCAAAATAAATGTTTTAAAAGTCACACTCCAAGAGCACTAAGCCAAAAGCTTAAACCAGGTATATGAAATGGGCTAAGAGAGGAGTGATAAGTAGGGAATTATAGCTAGATTTTAAGATATGATTTTACCTAAACATATAGCAATCTGTTAGGATACATACGAAAAAAGAGTATAATTTGATTTCATGTTCCACACATATAAGATACATGTTTAGAGTTATGAGGGTCTGCTGCTGCTGCTAGTTAGGTAGTAATGCTAACCAGTGCTTCGCTTTGCTGCATGGTATTTGAGAACTGGTACACACTTACCTATGGTTTGTGAGAGACTGTTGGGTCTGAACACTACATGCATTTTACACCTTAATATAGACTGCTAAATCACATTCTCAAAGCTCATAGCAATTCATACTCCCACAAACAACGTATAAGAATGCTCACATTTCTACACACTCTGCAATCTGTATGTTATCAATATTTAAAATTTTTGTAAGTTGCTTAGTAAAAAAGTGAAAACTCCCTATTATTTAATTTGCATTAACTGACCACTGACATAGAGCATCTTTTACACATTTATTATCTGCAAACCCTTTTCTGTTTGTCTAGTTACAGTCTTTGCCCTTTTTCTATTATTGCTGCTTTCAATCAACTCAAGAGTACCTGGATATTAGGGGTAATAATCCTTTGTAAGTCAATCATATTGCATTTTTTTTCTAGTCTGTTGTCTAGTAAAGTAATGCTCAAAATTCTCCAAGCCAGGCTTCAGCAATACGTGAACTGTGAACTTCCAGATGTTCAAGCTGGTTTTAGAAAAGGCAGAGGAACCAGAGATCAAATTGCCAACATCCGCTGGATCATGGAAAAAGCAAGAGAGTTCCAGAAAAACATCTATTTCTGCCTTATTGACTATGCCAAAGCCTTTGACTGTGTGGATCACAAGAAACTGTGGAAAATTCTGAAAGAGATGGGAATACCAGACCACCTAACCTGCCTCTTGAGAAATCTATATGCAGGTCAGGAAGCAACAGTTAGAACTGGACATGGAACAACAGACTGGTTCCAAATAGGAAAAGGAGTACCTCAAGGCTGTATATCGTCACCCTGCTTAATTAACTTATATGCAGAGTACATCATGAGAAACGCTGGGCTGGAAGAAACACAAGCTGGAATCAAGATTGCCGGGAGAAATATCAATAACCTCAGATATGCAGATGACACCACCCTTATGGCAGGCAGAAAGTGAAGAGGAGCTAAAAAGCCTCTTGATGAAAGTAAAAGAGGAGAGTGAAAAAGTTGGCTTAAAGCTCAACATTCAGAAAACGAAGATCATGGTATCTGGTCCCATCACTTCATGGGAAATAGATGGGGAAACAGTAGAAACAGTGTCAGACTTTATTTTGGGGGTCTCCAAAATCACTGCAGATGGTGACTGCAGCCATGAAATTAAAAGACGCTTACTCCTTGGAAGAAAAGTTATGACCAACCTAGATAGCATATTCAAAAGCAGAGACATTACTTTGCCGGCTAAGGTCCATCTAGTCAAGGCTATGGTTTTTCCTGTGGTCATGAATGGATGTGAGAGTTGGACTGTGAAGAAGGCTGAGCGCCGAAGAACTGATGCTTTTGAAGTGTGGTGTTGGAGAAGACTCTTGAGAGTCCCTTGGACTGCAAGGAGATCCAACCAGTCCATTCTGAAGGAGATCCACCCTGGGATTTCTTTGGAAGGAATGATGCTAAAACTGAAACTCCAGTACTTTGGCCACCTAATGCAAAGAGTTGACTCATTGTAAAAGACTCTGATGCTGGGAGGAATTGGGGGCAGGAGGAGAAGGGGACGACCGAGGATGAGATGGCTGGATGGCATCACGGACTCGATGGACGTGAGTCTGAGTGAACTCCGGGAGTTGGTGATGGACAGGGAGGCCTGGCGTGCTGCGATTCATGGGGTCGCAAAGAGTCGGACACGACTGAACTGAACTGTCTGTATTGCACTTCTGCTTATAATGCCTATCCACTTTCAAAAAATTTTTCTTTGTTACTGAGTATGTCAGTCTTGCCTTTTGAGTTTAAGTTCTATATCTTGCTTAGAAGATTTCTTCCATACTGACATATAAAATTCTGGGAATTTTCTCCTAATTAGAGTTCATTCTTTCATATTCCATTAAATCCTTGCTATTCTGGTATGAAGTTAATGTAAAGTGAGGGGATAAAAGAAGATGAGAAAGAAAAGTATACATGGAGAAAAAAGGGACTGGAGAAGTCTTATTTTTTTAACATTAAATAGGGAGTTTTAAATGTGATGCTGGATCGCTGAGTTTTTACTCTCCATATTATTAACATTAGATTATCAAAGGGGAAAACCTCAAATAGTTTTAGATTTGACTTGAAAACATAATTAAGCTATAAATATAAGGGGAAAAGTATTGATTTATAACTATCTGAACACAAGTAACACTATGAAGGTTTTTTTTTTAATAAAAAGAGAAACTATATTTTTCATACTGTGAAAAATAAAATAAGATGATAAAAATAAATTTCAGCTTGGTAATAGTTCATCTGAGTCTTTTTCATAAAAGCTTTAAATTTTACAGGAGTATAATATTATTTATTATTAAAGAGATCAGTTAATTGAGAATTAGTGTAGAAATTTATTTTTCCAATGACTGAGATAAGAAAATAACTAAGGGCAGAATTTGTATAGAGCTACAGGTAATAAATACCTTTTGCTACTCAAGGCAAAAGTGTTGATGCACTGCCTTCTTCTAAAGGTTCTTGCTTTAATTCCATTTAACCTCTGAACTAAGAAGTCAATTCATTCATGCATTTTATATTTTTATATATAAAACTATATATTATAGTATATATGCGTATATTATAGTTTTATGTTTTATCTAGCATTTTTAATTGTTTCCAGCAGAAGGGTTAGTCAGAGGTCCTAGACTACTGTACTGTCAGAATCAAAAGTCAAAAATCACTGTTTTCAAACATAAAGTTAATGATATTACTGTCCTGCTTTGACACTATCAATGCTTTTCCCCGTGGCAAATAGATGAAGCTCCTTATCACTCCCACAAGTGACCTGACTCCATTCTAAAGGCATAAAGGAGACTCCCAGAACAGCAGCAAAATGGAGGTTGAAGCCGAATCAATGGCAACTGAGAGAAAAGACAAGAGAGGAGGAAAACAGCCGTGAGTCCTAAGCAGCAAAGCCAAGGAGCAAGGAAATATTAAGTCTAGTATGAACAGAACTCAACATCTGAGGCTTCATCAACAGGTTAGAATCCAGGTCAAGACCACGGGGCCTGAGACTCTCAGAGCCAAGAGAATCAGGAACTCGAGGGAGTGGGAGTAATGAGGGCTGTAAGGAGCAGGAGCAGCCCGGCCTCAAGGAAGGCCAGAGGCACTGAGGACCCAGAAAGAAGGGGCAACTGGGCGACCTGTTCACAATGGAGGTAAGACTGAGAAGCTGTCCGTCTCCAGCTGACAAGAGGCCAGGAGGCTAAAACAAATGGGGCACAAGAGCAGCAGAGACTTGAAGACACATTGTTCATTGGAGGTACTTCTCACCCTATCACGAAGTCTGGCTCTCGGGGCAAAGCCTTCCCCGCAGAGGTCACAAGAGTTAGCCACGCCAAGCCTTGTTACAAGGCCCTCTGTGGTCAGGCCCCAGACCACCTCCCCAGGTTCACCTCCTACCCCTCATCCCATTTCGAATACCACCTGCAACAACACAGATGCTGATGAGCAACAATCTCTCCAATCCTCCCTTCTCTGCAGGCTATTTCTCTTTCCTGAATGACTCTGCCCCTTACCTGCCTGGAAAATCCCTCCTCACATGTTCTTTACACTTCCTCACATGTCCTCCTGATCAGAAAGTTTCCTGATTCCTTTGAGTTTACGGCTCTCCACTCTGGTGGCCTATCAAACACAGCCAAAAAACTATTATTTTTACTATTTTATTGTTATGATGAATTATGATCACCACATCCACCATTTATCAAGTGCTTACTATGTGTCAGGGATTGCATTAAATGCTTTACATGGACTTTTCTTTAACATTCATAGTTACTATCTTCCTCCATTTTACAGGAGGAAAGTGAGATTCATAGAATTGTAAGTATTTGCCTAAGATCGCAGAGCTACTAAACAGATTTTAATGCAGTTTGTTCTAACCCCAAAAACCTGTGATCTTTCCAACAAAATACCTTAATCATATTTACTCATGTCTTTCCTTCTAAGAACAAATAACTAACTTAAAGACCATATCTTCCTCATTTTTGGATTAATACACTCAGCAGAAACTTGGCATATAACCGATGCTCTCTAAATAATAAATACATGAATGAATGAATGGCCAAGCATCCATTCCAGTCCCTCAGGGACTAGAATATCATGGCATAGAACCAGTAATCAATATAAAACTGTCCTTACATCACATTAGACTAGCGGCTACCAAGTGGCTCAGATGGTCCAGAATAAGGGACAGAGAGTAGAAGAAAGTTAGGTAAAGATTCTGGTTCAAGGAACAAGGCAAGACAACACGGTATCTTCTTTTGGAAGCTGGTTTAATTCGTCAAACAAATAATTATTTTTAAGACAAGGAGAGTCTAGTTCAACTTCTTTTCAAAATAACTACGTTAATTACTTCATCTCTTTTTTCACCCTAAATGAATGCAATACCATAAACATCTCTTAAACACTTGCTATAGGTAAGGCAGAGAGGAGAATACAACAAATCTCATAAACTGCCAGATTAAATTCCTTTCCCTGAAGGAGGTTACAGTCTCCTTGAATGTACACACAGGTGAGGGGAGGGAAGAGTAGGCCATTGTGACTCTTGTGCTCAAATCCTCCCGAAACTTCCCATGTAACTCAGAACAAATGCCAAAGTCCTGGTAATAATATAAAAGCTGTTGCCTCACTGATTCTCATTCCCTCTCTGACCTCATCTACTGCGCACACCGCTCCCCACCTCCCTCCAGCTATACACTCTCTTTGGCCATCCCTCTTCAGGCTCCCTCTGACCTTTCCCCACTTCTCATGCCATTTCCCCCTTCCCTGCTCTGTTTTTCTCTATCTAACATTCTACTTTACTTATTTGTTTATTGTCTCCTCTTCCAATCTCCTGCAGAATCTAAACTTCATCAGCATGTATATTCCTGTTGGTCTTGTCTCTGCTGCATTCTCAGCACCTAGATTATGCTTAACACATAGGAGGTATTAAATATATTGTTACTGTAGAAAAGAATGAATGAACCTTAGTCACCTTTATGCAATAACCTACTTGTTCTTGGTATTTACTTTTGTGTCCATTGTCCACATTTCTAAATCACATTTAGCATCACAAATTAAAATGCAACTTATAAAATTTTCTCTTGGAATTGACGATTCTTTTCATTGTCATTTCCTGAAATGTCTTACTGTAACCATTGTCTAAAAATATAATTGTGGTTTGGGATCCTGGTCTCAATTTTAGCAAATAATAGCTCATATTATCCCAAATGCTTCAATGTGACTTGCAAAGATATATTATCTATTTGGCTAAAGTGAAAAAGCACATAAAATTTGATTAGAAATAACTGCAGTGATTAAGATAGAGAACCTAAGAATTCTTAAAAAAAATGATTCTAGTTCTAAATTATTTTAAAATATTAACAAAAGGGTTATTGCTGTTTAGATCATTAAAATGAAATCATTAAATCATAGTCAATTGTGAATTAACAACACTAATAATCTTTATCAACTTAAAATATAAACCAAAATATATATATATATATATATAAACCAAAGGGCCCCAAATTCAAAAGTATTTATAATTTGTTTTCAAGTGTATTATATCCTTCTTTCTAATGGTTGCTTTTTCTCCTAATTGTATGTCCTTGAGGTTTCAAGCTTAAAGGTTCCATGCATAGATCAGCATTAGCAGAAAGAATATCAGATTACGATTTAAAGGGGAGGAAAATGGCCATGTATGCCAGAAAGATAGTCTGTAAGATGACATTACTTTCAGCTCATCAAACAAAATCATGTACAAGATTAAATTTATCCTGTCTCCATCTAGTTACCTCACATCGAGATCAACTTCAAAAAATCTTCTAATACTATCTAGAGAACAGCAATCAGTGAGGCTTATCAACAAGGCACATTCATGTTATAAACCTTTTTCAATTTCAAAAAATTGATGGCTAAGAGTTCTTTAGCAGTGGCATTTGATTCCACATTAGTCTGCAGTGTGCCAGAGTAAAACAAAGACCCATCATTCTGAGCCTTCTATTTACAGACTCAGGCCAAACTGCAAAAAACATTCTTAAGGAAATTGCTACTGTTATTATGTACTGCCCATGAATGTAAACAGGTCTCTTTATTTCAACTCTAAATAGAAAGATAGAAACACAGCAGTTAAATATTACATTTTAGAGTTGTGCTATTTCTCCATAAAATAGTGTTTGAAAACACTAAGCATAACTAAAAGAACAGGTAGGAAAAACCCCTGGAAGTTAAAGATCAACCCATCAAAGCAATTTTCTTTATGAATTTGCAAACTTTACATTAATAAATATTTATGAATTTTCAAAGAAATAGAGGAAAACAACAGAATGGAGAAGACTGGAGACTTCAAGAAGAAAATGGAGATACCGAGAGAATATTTCATGCAAAGATGGGCACAGTCAAAGACAGAAATGGTAAGGACCTAACAAAAGCAGAAGAGATTAAGAAGAGGTGGCAAGAATATACAGAGGAACTATACAAAAAAGGTCTTAATGACCCATATAACCGTAATGGTGTGGTCGCTCACCTTGAGCCAGATATCCTGGACTGTGAAGTCAAGTGGGCCTTAGGAAGCATTACTATGAACAGAGCTAGTGGAGGTGATGGAATTCCAGCTGAGCTATTTCAAATCCTAAAAGATGATGCTGTTACAGTGCTGCACTCAACATACCAGCAAATGGGAAAAACTCAGCAGCGGCCACAGCACTGGGAAAGGTCAGTTTTCATTCCAATCGCAAAGAAGGGCAATGCCAAAGAATGTTCAAACTACAGTACAACTGTGCTCATTTCACATACTAGCAAGGTAATAGTCAAAATCCTTCAAGCTAGGCTTCAACAGTATAAGAACCAAGAACTTCCAGTTATATAAGGTGGATTTCAAAAAGGCAGAGGAACCAGAGATCAAATTGCCAACATCCAGTGGATCACAGAGAAAGCAAGGGAATTCCAAAAACACATCTACTTATGCTCCATTAACTACGCTAAAGCCTTTGACTGTGGGGATCACAACAAACTGTGGAAAGTCCTTAAAGAGATGAAAGTAGCAGACCACCTGACCTGCCTCCTGAGAAACCTGTGTGCAGGTCAAGAAGCAACAGAACCAGACATGGAACAATGGACTGGTTCCAAATTGGGAAAGGAGTATGTCAAGGCTGTATATTTCACCCTGCTTATGTGACCCTTACATGCAGAGTACATCATGTGAAATGCTGGGCTGGATGAAGCACAAGCTGAAATCAAGATTGCTAGGAGATTCAAAAGGGAGGGGATGTATGTATACCTATGGCTGATTTTTGTTGAGGTTTGCCAGAAAACAACAAAATTCTGTAAAGCAATTATCCTTCAATTTAAAAAAAAAAAAAGATTGCTGGAAGAAATATCAACAATCTCAGATATGCAGATGATACTACCCTAATGGCAGACAGTGAAGGGGAACTAAAGAGCCTCTTGATGAAGGTGAAAGAGGAGAGTGAAAAACCTGGCTTAAAATTCAACATTCAAAAAATTAAGATCGTGGCATCTAGTCCCGTCACTTCATGGCAAATAGATGGGGAAACAATGGAAACAGTGACAGATTTTATTTTCCTGGGCTCTAAAATCACTGCAGATGGTGACTACAATCACAAAATTAAAAGACGCTTGCTCCCTGATGGCTCAGACAGTAAAAGCGGCTGCCTACAATGCAGGAGACCTGGGTTCAATCCCTGGGTCAGGATGATCCCCTGGAGAAGGAAATGGCAACCCACTCCAGTACTCTTGCCTGGAAAATTCCATGGATCGAGGAGCCTGGTGGGCTACAGTCCATGGGGTCACAAAGAGTCGGACATGACTGAGCAACTTCACTTTCACTGGAAAAAAAGCCATGACAAATCTATACAGTGTATTAAAAAGCAGAGACATCACCCTGCCAACAAAGGTCTGTATAGACATAGCTATAGTCTTTCCAGTAGTCATGTATGGATGTGAGAGTTAGACCATAAAGAAGGCTGAGCGCCGAAGAATTGATACTTTTGATTTGTGGTGTTGGAGAAGACTCTTTGAGAGTCTCTTGAACTGCAAAGTCATCAAACTAGTCAATCCTAAATGAAATCAACCCTGAATATTCATTGGAAGGACTGATGCTGAAGCTCCAATACTTTGGCCACTTGAAGCAAAGAGCCAGTTCATTGGAAAAGACCCTGATGCTGGGAAAGATTGAGGGCAGGAAAAGGGGATGACAGGATGAGATGGTTGGATGGCATCACCAACTCAATGGACATGAGTTTGGGCAAACTCCAGGACATAGTGAACGACAGGGAAGCCTGGCATACTGTAATCTATGGAATCGCAGTCGGACACAACTTAGTGACTGAACAACAACAAAATTTGTAACAGAGCAAGAAAACAGGCACAACAAAGGAGACAAACAACTTTTAAAAGAAATTTCATACAAAAGGAGACAAATAACTTTTTTAAAAAAACTTTAAAGAACTCTGAAAGATCAGAAATTATACACTTTTAGCACACATCTTCACTGTCTGATGCAATTAAGTTTCTGATGATGTTTGTTGGTTTCTCATGTCTTCACTTACAGAAAAAAAGGCTTTCCTGTGTCTTCATTTATAGAAATTAGAGAAGTAAAAACACGCGTGACTGAGGTCTACATACTAGCCATAACTTTCCAGTTTTTCTTACTAAACACTCACATTTCTACAGAGTCACTTACTCCTAGAGTTGGAAGTTTCTAGGAGAGAGGCTGTCAGCCCTGGCTGCACCCATGAGGGGAGTGGGGTTACCATGCTGAACTGTCTCAGATGGGGTCCAGGCAGCAGTAGCTTTACAAATCACCTGCCAACTGATCCTAGTGAGTAGTCTGTCACCTCTTCAAAAAGAAGACCACAGCGGGTATCCAGGCTCTGTACAAACACTTCCAATGTTGAGCTCCAAAATCTTATATGAAGAATCTAAAGACAATATACTACGTTATAGATGGTCATTTTTCAAATGAATGTTTCTAATTTTCCTTGTTTTACTGAGGTATCATTGATTTACAATATTATATCAGTTATCAGATGTATAACATAATGAATCAAAATTTTTATATATTATACTCCACTTAAAGTTTTTATAAAATATTGGCTATAGTCCCTATGTTGTACAATATATTCTTGTAGCTTATTTATTTAATACACAATAGTCTGTATTTCTTAATCCCCTATTCTTGTCTTGCCCCTCTGCACTGGTAACCCCTAGTTTGTTTTCTATATCTGGGAGCTTGTTTCTGTTTTGATACATTCATTCATTTATTTTTTAGATCCCATATACAAGTGATAATGGGCTTCCCAGGTAGCTTAGTGATAAAGAATCTGCGTGCAATCCAGGAGCCATAGGAGATGCAGGTTTGATCCCTGGGTCGGGAAAATCTCCTGGAGGAGGGCATGGCAACCTGCTCCAGTATTCTTGCCTAGAGAATCTCATGGACAGAGGAACCTATGGGCTACAGTCCATAGAGTCACAAAGAGTCAGACATGACTGAAGTGACTAAGCATGCACACGTATGTGATAACACTCAGTCTTTGTCTTCCTCTTTTTTTTTTTTGGCCATGCCAGGTGGCATGCGAGATCTTAGTTCCCTGACCAGGGATTGAACCCAAGCCCCCTGAAGTGGAAGAGCAAAGTCTTAACCACTGGACCACCAGGGAAGTCCCATCTCTGTCTGACATTTCACTAAGCATAATACCCTTCAGGTCCATCCATGTTGTT
Organism: Oryx dammah; assembly: GCF_014754425.2. Classification (NCBI taxonomy): domain Eukaryota; kingdom Metazoa; phylum Chordata; class Mammalia; order Artiodactyla; family Bovidae; genus Oryx; species Oryx dammah. The sequence goes on along the minus strand of NW_024070213.1, from coordinate 40,962,755 downwards.
GCAAACAGCAAAATTTTTCATCCTTTTTATGGCGAAGTAGTATTCCATTGTACCACATCTTCTTTATATGAACGGCTGATTTTACAGGGCACAATGACCCACCATTTCCCCTAACAACTACCAGCAGAGTTCCACAATCTTTGTACTTGTCCCTTTTCCTAAAATTCACTTCCCTCAATCTCTACCTGACTGGCTTATTCTAATCACTCAGATCTGGGCTCAGATGTCGTCCCTGGGAGAGGTTTTTCCTGATCATGTTTTCCCCAGCAAGCCTTCATCTCTTGACTCATGGCACTTCTCACATCTGACGTGCGTGTGTGCTTGCTGACTCTCTCCCCATAAGCTTCATTCAGGGAGTCCCATCTTGCTATCTTCAGAAAGCAGCACAGTGCCGCCAACATAGTAGCCACTGAGTAAAAATTTTTAAATGAATTAGTGAAATAGAACAAGAAGTAATGGACATGCCTCTGATGAAACCTGTGTTTTTTAAAAAAAGAAGTAATGGACAATCTAAAGAAAAAAAAATCCAGTTGGTATAAAATGTAAAATAGTTGACAATGTAGATTATAAAATACTAGGCCAATAAAAATTATGGATGGTTTTAATTTTCTTCATACTTTTGTGTACTTTATTGTCTTCAATAAAAGTAAATTATATTTATAATTATAACCAATGTAGTATTATAATAAAAGTAATTTTTTCTGAAAAGTTAAAAGCAAAAAAACCCTCAAGTATTACAGGGCAAAGATGGGATCACGTAATGAGTCCCAGTTGCTTCTGCATCATCTTGGCTTCTCCCCAGGACCCGGCATGGACAGGATGTGCCATCCTGCAGGAGGCAGGACCAGCTCTTGCTGGCCCTGGACACCAGCCACCTATTATGGTGATCCATGTAGCTCCAACACCAACCAGGAAGACAAGGAATCAAAATCACTGCTGATTCACCCAGAAAACTTTCCATCATTTCCCTTGGTATTATCACACAGGCCTGTCATAGGGCAACCCAACAAATTCCACCAGTTTCTATGACACACACACACACACACACGTTTTCTCTCTCAGAGACCACCCAGGCTATCCTTAGGGCCAACTCTGGTCACCTCTCCACCCTTCCAGCCTCCAGTGCCAACCACACTCCCTGAGGCTCTCTGGTTTTCTTCCCGAATCGGTCCCGTTTGCTTCACACTTGAGACATCAGTGCCTTAAAAATACAGTCCTGCCCTAGAAATACTTCATTTTAAAAGGATATGCTATTAAATTTAAATGTCAGGTTACAAAGTAATATGTACGACATTATTCCATTTTAATAAAAACAAAAGAACAACAAAAAACTTGCATATGGATTCACATGTTTAAAGATATTTGAAACAAGTATAAAAAAATACTCAAGTGCTAACACAGAGACAGAACTGGGAGGAAAGGAAAAGGAAACTACTTAACTGTCTACACTTTTACTTGACTAGGATCATTGCCACAAATGGTCATAATTATACAACTATAATTTTTAAAGAGCAGTCAAACTCTTGTGGCCAAAAAAAGAAAAAGTGCTAATGCACTCAGTCAGTGAGGGTTGGGGTACTGTTGCTCCTACCACCCCTAACCCACGAGGTCTGCCAGGGCTGGTTTTCCTCCCTGGGCCAGCCCAGCTTCTTGCCCACTGTTTATGAGTTGGCACATCTCCTAATTCAGAATGCAATAAGAGTAACTGGTGAAAACATTGTTAAATTATTTGTATATTCCATATTCTGGAAATTAGGACTGAATAAAATGACAACCAACTGCACAAATTATTCATTTGTTTTATTAAACTAAGAGTTGAGTATTTTAATTTATCAAGCAACTTATGCCTCCCCTCAAGGAAAACATGAATTTTAAAAACTCATATAACTCAGGCACCAACTTTGCCCTCTAAAACTTTCCCCCTAGAACCTTCCTTTGTGAATGAAACCACCTTCTAATCCATCCTGGTATTCTCACACCTACTCTCTTCTTCACTTTCCACAACCAGTCACATCCAACACCACCTTCCACCCTACACCCCCTTAACAGCCCTCAGGTTTGTCCCCCCTCACACCACTACCCCTACTGCCTCTGCAGTTCCAATCCACCCTCTGTGACCAACACCATGACCCTCTTAACCACATGCTGACTCAGGTGTTGGAGCCTCCCAGGTAATAAGTGCAAAGAAAGTGGTTTCTTCCTGAACCAGGTTTCACCACTTCACTTTGTGGCCTTGGGAAGGACCCCTAGCTTCCCAAAGACTAGGTTTTCTCTTTTGTATGATGCAAGCCATATCTATGGAGAAGGCAATGGCACCCCACGCCAATGCTCTTGCCTGGAAAATCCCATGGACAGAGGAGCCTAGTAGGCTGCAGTCCATGGGGTCGCTGGGAGTCATGCACGACTGAGCGACTTCCCTTTCACTTTCCACATTTCATGCATTGAAGAAGGAAATGGCAACCCACTCCAGTGTTCTTGCCTGGAGAATCCCAGGGACGGAGGAGCCTGGTGGGCTGCTGTCTATGGGGTCGCACAGAGTTGGACACGACTGAAGTGACTTAGCAGCAGCAGCAGCCATATCTATCTTGTAAAAGGATTGCTATAAGAATTACAGATAAGGCATGCAAAGTGCCTAGTCTTAAATGGGGCTGTATACATAGTTCAAGTCTTTATTACTTTAATTATTTTCTTATCTGTTAAAAAAAAAGGCAATAAACCTCTGAGTTACTTTGAAGATTAAATAAGATGTAAGGCACCGAACAGTTACTGTTTCCTTTCATTTCCTTTTAATGGTTCCCCATCTCCAAGACAAAATACAGTCACTGATACTTTCCCAATTTCATTTTCTGCCACTTCTCCTTCAGCATAATGAATTATTTAACAGTCAGACTCTGCACCTCTTTATACCCTCCTCTCCTTCAAAGCCATGTTTACAGGTAATATCTTAGGTGTGGGAAAGTCCTTTACTATGTATTTCAACATGCAAGCTAATTATCGTATTTTCAAATTTGGAATGCAACATCCATACAGTACAAGCATATTTAAGGGGAAGACGGGGAGAATATTTGTAAGTATTAAATTTTGAAAACCATCTTCAAATCATGGCTGCTGTACATGTTCATGAAAATATAATTAATGTGATGAGAGATGATAAAATTTTGCTAAGTGGTATCTGAGAAATACCTTCACTAGAGATGAAATTTTAAGTTGAAATAAAAAGAAAAAAATGGTGCAAGTTAGAGAAAAAGTGAAAGTTGCTCAGTCGTGTCCGACTCTTTGCAACCCCATGGACTATACAGTCCATGGAATTCTCCAGGCCAGAATACTGGAGTGGGTAGCCTTTCCCTTCTTCAGGGGCTCTTCCCAACCCAGGGATAGAAGCCAGGTCTCCCACATTACAGGATTCTTTACCAGGTGAGCTACAAGGGAAGCCCACAAGTCAGAGAAACTAGGTAAAATAAAAAAGAAGAAGAAATATGATTGAAAGTGTGGTTATGTTCGCTTGTTGAGGTTGCTTTCCAAAAGTATAAGTCCACATACTTTAGATGTTTTCATTAACTTCATAATAAATGCAACAGTAAGTATAACATTTCTTCTTTAAAAACAATAAAACTACTAGCTTAGATAAACAAATTAAATACTTTCTCTATGTTTCTTCATAGACTGGAAAATAAATCTGGGTTTTTCCCCCCATATGATTTTATGATTTAGAATTTACAAAGAGAAGAGAAACTGACAATCTTTCTAACCATAAGAGGGGGAAAAATGAGTTCTGTTTACAGATGAACTCAGGTACTTAAATGACTTTCGTCACGTCCCTAATATGACAATCTCTAAAAACATGTAAGTTCAGTGTTTATTTCTTGGACGATTTAATTAGAATCCTGAAAAAGCATCAAGTTGGCTATAAGAGGAAAAGCTGCTCTGTGTCCTCAAAGTGCTCGCTCAGCACGGGGTATCTACCCTTAGTGTCAGGCTGACAAAACGAGGAAATGAGGTAAAGATTCTTAGTAGAGAGTGCACTGTAACCTAGCTGCAAAACTTTTCTAAAGTTGTCACATGGATGTTTTCTAAAATGCTACCAGGAATGCTGAATCATTCCTTTCGAAGAGGATCTTTTAAAACTTCTCTACATTAAAAAAAAAAAATCTTCTGTAGATTTTAAACATTTTTAAAGCCAACAAACAAAACTCTTAAAGTTAAATTTTAGGGTTTTTTTTTTAATGAATGTTTAACTTTCAAATTATTTTAGAACCATGACTCTTCTTCAGATACTATTTTGGCCTGGGTGACAGGCACAGTGCTCATTTACACACATCCCAAAATTACAACCAGCCAGGCCCTCAGGCCACTGAAAAGCAAGCATTATCTGTGAAATCATAAAGCCATGGTCAAGTATTTTAGTGGACATGTATTTTGTCCAGCTCTCCAAAGATAATGAAAAGGAGAGCAGTATGATGATGTCAGAAGTCATTCTTTTTTCACAGCATTAGTACTTTTTTTTCTTCAAGTATGTTCTTTTGTAATTACAAGTCACGTGGGCACAGGGCAGAGCCCTAATGTTATGAAGCCAAGACAAAGAGCATTCCAGGCTTAGGAAAGAACGAAACTAGATAACAATTAATGAATTAATCGCCTTGATTCTGCCCATCTTCAGCGATACTGCTCACTTGCATTACAGTCAGAACTGTACCCAGCCTGGGAAAGGGGGGCGCTGACTCTAGAAAACAACATGGCCTGTAGGGACGGAGGCATGCCACGACACTGCAAATTACTAATGTCCAACTTGAACTCAGTGCAGTATTTTTCTGTTGACTGGTCCAGTTACTTTTAGATAGATTATATCTGTTGAAACAGCTTGGAAATAAACCAAAGATTTTATACTTGGCTTTATAGTTTAGTGCAGCAACATCATTTCCTATATATTCCTTCAAACGAACAAAAACTTCCTTTTGAGAAATTAGAGCACTAACAAAATGTGTTTTTCAAAAATGGCTTCTATGTGATATCACTGCAATATTTTAGTTTCCACAATTATTTTATATTTACTTTTCACATAGGAAATATTATTGAGACTGATTTAGCTCATTTAAATAATACTCCCACCTAAAGGATACATCATGTTTAAAGGGTCAAAATAACAGGTCTCACTATCAAATATAATGATTAATTTTATTACCCTAAAATACACTTTTATATAATTGTATAAGCCAGTTCACTGGGAACTTTCAATTACATTTATGCTAAATGCAAACTCAAAATACACATGTAAACAAGTATCATTTGCTGAAAATAATTTTGATAAAGTTTTGTTAATCTCCTGATATACAGAACAAAGTACACCTCAATTTTTGTAGGAAAAAAAATTGTAATTGGTATTTGCATTATTCTATATTAAGAAAAATGTCACACTGTTCTTATAAAACATTTTTTCTCATTTTTCCTATGATGCTGATGGAAGTAATACAAGTAGCTTTTAACACTAGTCACTTCGTATACTTCCTCATTTTCTTAGTCCTTCTCTGACACTAACCAATATGGACTGGTGAATGCTTGATAAAGTATATATTCTTCCAGTATAAATTTATTCTTTCATAAAGTATTTACTGTATGCTCACTATGTGGTGGGCTTTGTGTTAAAGACTTTGGATGCAATATTAATTAAGACAGATTCCTTGCCTAGAGAACACACGGTCTAGTAAAGGCAAAAGACAATTGCATTAAAGTTTACTATATATGGTGAATGCAATGACACAGAAAAACCCTAGTAGGGTTATTTGAATCAAGCAGGAAAGCTAGTTAACAGTTGTATTCCATTTCATTAAATTAAATCTACCATCTTTATCAAAGAGGTGATGGCTTAAAATTGCCTGGTTTGTACTTCCTTGTCTTGGTAAAACAGTGTTGATAAGTGTAGACAACATCAAAACACCTCTGAAAATTACAATCACCATCCTGTTTCCTGACTTCACCAGGTTTAGCATTATTGAATTTAAACGTGTCAGGTAAAGACCTAATATAAGTTGGAAAATACCATTAAATCTAGTTGTAGTTAAGAACAGACACATACTTGGTAAAAACAAAAACAAAAGACAAAACCAAAAGAACATAAACTAGAAATTTACAGCCTAACACACAAAAAATCAGATTTCCAATTGCGGTTTTTACCATATGTTTATTTTTTGACATTTAGGCATAAGAATAAAAATAATATATATCTGAAAGTATAAATGTTTTCCATATTATGTATTAAATTAGAAGGCAGGTTGATTAGATATGTCATAGATCATGCTTATGAAACAAGACAGCCCCTGAGAAACTGTTTGAGTACATTATAAGAAAAACATGTACGATTAACATTATATACCAGATTAGAATTAACATTTTAAATGCCAATGGGCACATAAAAATAAAGACGTGCCACACAGAAAAGCAGTGTGTACATTTTCATTTATGCTACACATAGTACCTCAGGAATTGGGTAAAACAGACTGAATTTCTTCAACAATATGTATATTCCTCTAGTCTTTTGTTAAGAAATCAAAGTATATTCACTACATATTTTTTTCCAAACATTAGCTGTCTTTAAAAGAAGCCAATACTAAAAGATTAAAGAGGACAACTGTTATATATACATGGTCCATTTGTGACATTCTGGTTTTATATATAGAGTCATTTAAAACAGAAGAGCCTTATTTGAAATGCCCCGCTGCTCATGCATTTGATATATGCCATTCTTTCAGACCATCTGTAGGGGAGTTAATTTTCCCTGGTCAGGGTGACCTTATAAGACTTTGGGCATGGCCCATCCTCACTCAGAGGGGAAATTGAGGCAGCAGCAATCCCCAGCAGTAAAGTTGTTTTTCTCCTGCAGCCAGACAAGAATAACTAAAGCCAAGGAGAAAGAAGAGTGCTCACTCTTTTTCAAATGGGATTGGCGGGGAATTCTCTTAATAACAGTTTTCAATCTTATCAAGGAGTGGTTACATTCAGCAGAAGGCTGAGGTTCTACATCCTTTGAAACTGTGGCTCCTCAACACAAACCTACACAAAGCCTTTGTGGATTATGGGACTGTCACTGAAACCTGAGCTTGATGTAACAGCAGTTTTGAGAAGTTTGATTTATGCATTCCGACCCGGCTGAATGTCGCCTCTGAGTGCTGAGACTTGAGGACTCTTACGAATCTCCCTCCCCCACAGGCCAAACAGCCATCGCCTCCAAATTCCAGATTATACATTCATTTCCTGGGCAATTTCCCTCTTGGGGGTAAAACAATGGACTCTTTCAACCTTCTCTTATCTACAAGGGTTCTAAGTGAAGAAACAGTCCTTTCAATAGTAAGCTTCCCGACTACTTTATAAATGATGAGTGGGCGCCGAGGGTGGGGGGACCAGGCCGAGCGGGCAAGAGGTGACAGGCAACTCACCTCTTTCAGCTGCTCCAACTCCTGTTTGAGGCTGTCGTATTCAGCCTCCAGCTCATCATACTGCTGTTTGAGGGTCAGCTTCTCTTCCAGTACCACCAGTCCGTATTCGGCTGCCTGGATCTTTTCGTGGGTGGTCTCCGTGAGCTCCTTGGTCAGCCTCTCTATCTCGGTCTTATAATGGTCCACAGTCTGCAATACCTCTTCCGCGGCCATAGCCCCGGCGGATGGAGGTAGGAGGGGGTAACCGGGTGGAGGAGATGGATGCAAAGCAGGCAGGGGAAGGGAGAAGGAACTAAAGAGGGAAGGATGAAAACGGGAAAAGAATTGCCTCTCCGGCAGCCGCAGCTACACTGCCCGAGAACCTGGCGAGAAACGCAACATGGAGAATGCAGGGGAGAGGATCAACGGCGAGGTGGCAGCTGCTGCGGCATGTGTCCTCCGGGCCGGACCCTGCCTGCGGTCAGCAGCGGTGCGGCATGGCCCAGCTGCGGCGGCCGGGGGCGGCAAGGGGCTCGGATTCTGCTTATTCAGAGGCGCGCGGCCGCCATGTCTCGGGGCAGCGTCACTGCAGTCTCCCCAGGTCCCGCGCTCCGGCTCGCCGCGCCCGCCCGCTCCACCTGCTCCCTCCGGCCGCGCCGCAGCCGGTGCGGAATGATGCAGCGTCGGCCCGCTCCCTCCCTGCGCGCTGGCCGGGGCTCCGAGCGGGAGGCGGGGAGGCGGACGGAGTCGGCGCGGGGGGAGGGGGAGGGACCAGACGGAAACCTCCGGAGGCGCCTCCCGCCGGTCCGCACCGCGGGTGCGGGGGCTGAGGCTGGGAAGGCTGGACGCGTGCGGGGTGGGACCCCAGCCCCGCCTGGCCCTGCCCGCCCGGCTGGCCGCCGGATGGGTGTCGAGGCCCCGGAGGGTGGCTTAGGCGCCTGGCTCTCGCTGAGACGTGAGCCCAAGCTCAGGAAGCTGCCTGGAATCGGTGCCTTCCTCAAAGAGAAGCAAACGGTAACTAGCACGCTCGTGCCCGGAGCCCGAGCATTCTCTTTCAGACCCCCTGGTCTCGCAGCACCCTTCCCGGTCTTCTACACCCAAACGCTGTGCTTCCAAAGCCTTCTAGGAGCCCCCCGCCCCCTGACACACACACAGACACACACACACAAGGTTCCTGCTTCCGCCCCTTCCGCCTCCTTCGTCTGCCCTTCTGCCCGCTCCTTTCCCTATCCTTCACCTCTCCTCTCTCCAAATAACCTTCCTGTCTCAGGACAGCCTTTGCTAAAGAGTGTTTGCCCTCACCCAAGCTTTCTGTGTCCAGTTTATCACATCACTGCTTAGAAAAAGATCTATAATGTAGGCCTCTGGGTACTATTATTTCTTGCCCCAGTAGTTATACTTCACAGATTCTTCAATAAAGGAAAACTGCATGAAATTCCCTCTATATAGTATCAACAGTACCCTACAATAAATAGTCTTAAGAAGAGCTAATAGTTCTGGAGACCATGTGCGAAGCATTCTTCTAAGTATGGTACATGCAATCTCTCCCATCCTAACAGCAACTCTGAGGTCTGGACCATTAGAATTCACAGGTGATGAAAGAAAGGCACAGGGAATTTGAGTGATTTGCCCAAAGTCAGGCAACTCTTAACTGATGAAGCCAAAATTTAATCATAACTCTAGAGCTGTAACCTGAATCATTATGTTTATTCACCTTCACTCATTACTAATGCAAAACCAAAAACTATATATTACATGCTCATAAAATGACCACTGTAATCAACATGAAGAGTGATAATGAAGAGTCACAAAAGGAAATGAAGGCAAGGTCAGAGTGAAAGAGAATAAAGAATAAAGAAATGGGAATTGAGAACAACCAAGAAGAAAGGCAGCAATAGGAACAGAAAATGAGCTATTTCTGTGTAACTAGGCACCCCACCCCAGTACTCTTGCCTGGAAAATCCAATGGACGGAGAAGCCTGGTGGGCTGCAGTCCATGGGGTCGCTAAGAGTCAGACACGACTGAGCAACTTTCACTTTCACTTTTCACTTTCATGCACTGGAGAAGGAAATGGCAACCCACTCCAGTACTCTTGCCTGGAGAATCCCAGGGACGGGGGAGCCTGGTGGGCTGCCGTCTATGGGGTCACACAGAGTCGGACACGACTGAAGCGACTTAGCAGCAGCAGCAGCAGTAGATTGTGAAGGCGCTTCCCAGGTGGAGCTAGTGGTAAAGAACCTGCCTGCCAGTGCAGGAGATATGGCAATAAAAGACTTGGGTTCGATACCTGGGTCAGGAAGATTCCCTGGAGAATGAACGGCAACCCAATCCAATATTCTTGCCTGGAAAATTCCATGGACAGAGGAGCCTGGCAGGCTACAGTCCTTATGGTTGAAAAGAGTCGTACTTGATTGAAGTGACTTAGCATGCAATAGGCTATGGAGTCAATAGATCAAGGACCTGACCAGTTTCTTCCCTCTCTCCTGGTGACACTTACTGCAGAGTTGTTTCTAAGTGGCCAAGAGGTGTTCAAATACACACACACACACACACACACACATGCTGCTCTTTAAGCAGGACTCTCCCGTCGTTGTGTACAAGGTGAAGGGGAAAAAGACAGTGGTTGATGGTGTGGGAGGAGGAGCAAATGACAATGTCCTTATAAAGCCATGACTAACAGGTTCTCTGGATGTGATTCTTCAAAAATAGACCAAAACAAGAGATTCCTTCCACATGCTCACAGTTACAACAAGATATTCTCTTGTGATTATCTGATCAAGAAAGAGAAGAGAAGGCAAGGGAAGGAGAGGGGAGAGGAGGAAAGGGAAGGGAGAGGAAAAAGAAAACACATGAATTTGTTTTGGGTTTGGATCACCATAAATTCTATTCCAGCTTCGCACTCTTGATCTCACTGCAGTTAAGAAGCCCATCCCCACCCCATGTGCTCCTGTAGAGCCCAGTCTCCATGACAATGATGAATGACCATGAACTGCTGAAGAAGAGGAGAGGAAACCTGTAATTGCAGTTAGCTAAACTGCCTTCTTCCCAAAGTATAAGCACAGCTCTTCAAAGGGATCAAAACACTTGGAGTAGATTGCTGTGTCTCTTTTTCCTCTGGACAGAACAAAGAATGGAGTCTTCTTCTGTAACTTTCCTGAGTTTCCATTGCCACCCATTGCCTATGCCCCATTTTCCTGATTGATACAATTTTGTTAATATATTCAGCCTGGCTTCATTAAGACATGTACACTAGTTTAATAGTTTAAGATTTGATTACAACTTTTATCCTTTCTAAGTCAGTATTTAACTTGAAAAAAGTAAGCATTTCCTTACTCTTCCAGTATTGCAGTTATATTTTTCTCTCTTTATTCATATATGTGTCATAGTGAAAGAAAGTGAAGTCGCTCAGTCATGTCCGACTCTTTGCGACCCCATGGACTGTAGCCTACCAGGCTCCTCCATCCATGGGATTTTCCAGGCAAGAATACTGGAGTGGGTTACCATTTCTGTCTCCCATATAATATATACATGCATACATATATATATGTATATATAAATCAATGTCACGTACCCAGAAAATAATTTCTTAAATCATTTGTAGAAGCACAGTTCCCTCATATTTATCTTTGCAGCCTCCAATCATTTATGATACTTTCTAACAAATATATTTTTAAAAGTTGTGTTTTTGTGGTCTAGTACCTCAAACCAGAGCTTCCCAGGTGGCTCAGTGGCAAAGAATCTGCCTGCCAAACAGGAGACATGGTTTTGATCCCTGGGTCGGGAAGACCCCCTGGAGAAGGAAATGGCAGCCCACTCCAGTATTTTTACTTGGGAAATCCCATGGACAGAGGAGCCTGGCATGACTTTGCAATTAAACTGCCACCACCACCACCTCAAACCAACCTTTCACCAACTTTGTCAGCATGAATATTGTTTTCTCTTGCTCTCATTCATTCATTCAGTGATTAAACCAATGTTTATTAAGTACTCATTGTGTCCAAGGTACAACAGTTAAGCCTTGTGAAATCAATGACCAATAAGATGTCAATGCTCAAATATCCATGACTCACGGAGTTTATGTTCTGGGAGGGACAGAGAAAGAATAACATAAATAAAAAAAACAGCAATAACAAAAAAGGAAATTAATACAATAATTCCTAATTTTGACATTGACAGGCTGCTGCTGCTAAGTCACTTCAGTCGTGTCCAACTCTGTGAGACCCCATAGATGGCAGCCCACCAGGCTCCCCTGTCTCTGGGGTTCTCCAGGCAAGAACACTGGAGTGGGTTGCCATTTCCTGCTCCAATGCATGAAAGTGAAAAGTGAAAGTGAAAGTTGCTCAGTCGTGTCAGACTCTTAGCAACCCCATGGACTGCAGCCTACCCAGGCTCCTCCGTCCATGGGATTTTCCAAGCAAGAGTACTGGAGTGGGTTGTCATTGCCTTCCCCTATCGACAGGCAGAATACAGCATAAATGGTTAAGAGCACAAGCTGGTTGGCTTGGGGCAAAACCCAAATTCGCCACTTACTCATTATTGTGCCTCAGTTGCCTCATCCTTAAAGAGGGAATAATAAATTAATCAACTAGTGAGATTGCTGTGAATAGAATAGTATTTGATACCTAATACGCAGCATATGGGCTTCCCTGATGGCTCAGACAGTAAAGAATTTGCCTGCAATGCCAGAGACCCAGATTCAATCCCTGGGTCGGGAAGATGCCCTGGAAAAGAGAATGGCAACCCACTCCAGTATTCTTACCTGGAGAATTCCATGGACAGAGGAGCCTGGTGGGTTATACAGTCCATACTGACACAAAGAGTTGGACACAACTGAGCAACTAACACTTTCTGCTTTCAAGCAGCATATGTGTGCTTGTTTCTTTAAATTTTTGAAGAAAATAAGGATAAAATTGGAGTTTCCCAGGTGGCACAGTGGTAAAGAATCCGCCTGCCAATACAGGAGACAAGGGTGTGATCCCTGGGTCAGGAAGATCCTCTAAAGGAGGAAATGGCAATCCACTCACTCCTGTGTTCTTGCTTGGAAAATTCCATGGACAAGAGGAGCCTGGGGGGCTACAGTCCATGCGGTCACAAAGAGTCAGACACGACTGAGCATACATATAAGGATAAAATTGAGATAGAAAAAATAAATAACAGGATAATCAATGGAGATCTCTCTGAAGAAGTGATTTTATGGAACATGAAGGAATTAGATACGGAAAATGCAGGGGAAGACCTTTCCAGGGAGTGGGAACAGCATGTGTAAAAATCTAAGGCACAAAATAACTTGGTGAGGGCAAAGAATAAAAATCAGGCTGAAGTTGATTAAGCAAAGGGGACATGGTTTAAGACTATGCTAGAGAGACAGGCAACACTGGAACATACCCGGAAATCACGCCTACCTTGCAGGTTAGGATAGGGAGTTTGGCTGTTACCCACCTGAAACTAATACAGTGTTCTATGTCAATTATATCTCAATTAGAAAAACAGAGTCTAGTGTTTCAAAGTATAAATGTTCACAGAGTAAAAATTTTCCAAGGGAAGTAAGTTTCACATCACAGAAACAAGAAGAGACAAGATAGTTCCGTTTAGCTTCTCAACATGAACTAGAAAATTTGTTAAATAGCCCTACTAACTGAACCTGGGCTTCCCAGGTGGCACTAGTGGTAAAGAACCCATCTGCCGATGCAGGTAGACATGAGACACGCGGGTGCAATCCCTGAGTTGACAAGATCCGCTAGAGAAGAACACAGCAACCCACTCCAGTATTCTTGCCTGGAGAATCCCACGGACAGAGGAGACTGACAGGCCACAGTCCACAGAGTCATAAAAAGTCAGACACAACGGAAGTGACTTAACAGCTGAATCAGCCTTAAAGTCAGAAGAGCTGATGGATTATGAGTTATGATTTTTGAGACTCCCGGAAAGGACTTTTTAAACCCTCTGCCCTTCTTTCTAATCCCCCTCAATGATGTCTGAAACTTCTTTGGTAATAAAAAAAGAAGTCTATTATCTCATAATTAGAAGTACATTTTTTAAAAATGCAAAAAGTTACTAAACTTACAGTTATAATTGCTTTTTTCCCCCTGATTCTGATAGTTACACCAAAGAAGGAACAGAATGGTTGAAAAGGAGGAGGCTAGGAACACTGAAGACAAATATCATTTGTGCCTAAGGCAACTCTTCAGGGCTTCCCTGGTAGCTCAGCTGGTAAAGAATCCACCTGCAATGCAGGAGACTCCTATTCAATTGCTGGGTCGGGAATATCTGCTGGAGAAAGGATAGGCTACCCACTCTAGTATTCTTGGGCTTCCTTTGTGGCTCAGCTGGTAAAGAATCTGCCTGCAATGCAGGATACTGCAGTTCAGTCCCTGGGTTGGGAAGATGCCCTGAAGAAGGGAAAGGCTACCCACTCCAATGTTCTGCCTGGAGAATTCCATGGACTGTATAGTCCAAGGTGTTGCAAAGAGTTGGACACGACTGAGCGACTTTCATTTCACAACTCTTCAAGATTTGAGTAGAATTCCTTAATTGCTTCTTTTTGTTAACATATGTTCTTTTCTCTTGGTTTTTGGTGGCCTCAGAATTTATACAGAGATCCCAAATCTGTTCAGAAGCTTTCCTTTGCCTAACAGTCAAAAAAAAAAAAAGAGAGAATAAGAAATTTGGGTTTTAGTCTCAATGCAGGGGGATATTATTGGTTATTCAGCCAGGAATGAAATTATTTGATTTGTATCTTAAGAATATCACTACTATGCACAAAAAAGTTTGGAGGTATCAAAAGATAGAAGTAGGATCACTAGTTAGGAAGCTGTTGCAATTGTCCCAGAGGAAACAAAATGGTGGCCTGAATTAAGGTGGTGGCAGTAGAAAAAAGAAGTGGATGCATTCAGAATACACTGGGAGAGGGGACTGAAAAAGTCTCAAAACTTGGTTGGAAATTAGATATAGGATGGAGAAAGGAGAAAAAGGAACCATTAATAAATTCTAATTTCCTGACTTGGGCAGTCAGGACAATGGTTTGCATTAGTTAGATTGGAAGGCTGGGGCAGGGGAGTTGCTGGAGATTAAGAGCTCTACTTTGGACATATTAAGTTCAAGACACTTTTGAGACATTTGAATAGAAATATTTAGTAGATAATTGGATGTAAGACCAGATTTAAGAAAGACTTCTTGGGAGATACAAAAAATTCTCCTCTGAAAAATCACTAGTATTAAATGGTATTTAAAGCAAAGAAAATGAATCGTATTACCTAGTTAAAGAATGTAAATAGAGAAGAGAAGGGACCCAGGACCTATCCCTAAGGAACCCCTAGTAAATGTTGAGTTGGAAGAGGAAAAGCCTGCAGAGAGGGGACCACTCAGTGTGGTAGGAGGAAAATCAGGAGAGAAAGATTTGAAAGGAACAAAAGAGAAGGTTTGAAGTGTGAAAAAATAAGGACCAAGTCAATGCCATTGAGAGATCAAGGTCAAGTAAGATGTGGAGTCAAATAAGATGTGTACACAGAAATGTTACTGAATTTGGCAACACGAAGGTAAGTACTCTTTTTTTTTTCTTTAATTTCTTTCTCTTTTTTTGGTGGGAGGGAGTGTAATACACTTTATTTTATTTTTTTTAATTGAAGTATCAGTTCAGTTCAGTTCAGTCGCTCAGTCGTGTCTGACTCTTTGCAACCCATGAACCATAGCACCAGGCCTCCCTGTCCATCACCAACTCCCAGAGCTTGCCCAAACTCATGTTCATTGAGTCGGTGATGCCATCAACCATCTCATCCTCTGTCATCCACTTCTCCTCCTGCTTTCAATCTTTCCCAACATCGGGGTCTTTTCAAATGAGTCAACTCTTTACATCAGGTGGCCGAAATACTGGAGTTTCAACTTTAACATCCGTCCTTCCAATGAACACCCAGGACCGATTTCCCTGAGGATGGACTGGTTGGATCTCCCTGCAGTCCAAGGGACTCTCAAGAGTCTTCTCCAACACCACAGTTCAAAAGCATCAATTTTTCTGTGCTCAGCCCTCTTTATAGTCCAATTCTCACATCCAGACATGACCACTGGAAAAACCGTAGCCTTAACTAGACTGAGCTTTGTTGACAAGTATAGTTGATTTAAAATATTGTGTTAGTTTCAGATATATACCAAAATGATTCAGCTATATGTATATTTTTTCAGATTCTTTCCCATTATAGGTTATTATAAGATACCGAATATAGTTCCCTGTGCTATACAGTAAATTCTTATTTTTTATATATAATAATGTGTATCTCTTAATCCCATATTCCTAAGTGATCCATCCTCCCTGCTAACTTCCTCCTTTGGTAACCATGTTTGTTTTCTGTGCTTGACTCTGTTTCTGTTCTGTATATAGGTTCATTTGTATTATTTTTTAGATTTCACATGTAAGTGATACCATATATTTGTCTTTCTCAATCTGACTGACTTCACCCAGTATGATAACCTTTAGTCTAGTCAAGGCTATGGTTTTTCCTGTGGTCATGTATGGATGTGAGAGTTGGACTGTGAAGAAGGCTGAGCGCCGAAGAACTGATGCTTTTGAACTGTGGTGTTGGACAAGACTCCTGAGAGTCCCCTGGACTGCAAGGAGATCCAACCCGTCCATTCTGAAGGAGATCAGCCCTGGGATTTCTTTGGAAGGACTGATGCTAAAGCTGAAACTCCAGTACTTTGGCCACCTCATGTGAAGAGTTGACTCACTGGAAAAGACTCTGATGCTGGGAGGGATTGGGGACAGGAGAAGAAGGGGACAACCGAGGATGAGATGGCTGGATGGCATCACGGACTCAATGGACGTGAGTCTGAGTGAACTCCGGGAGTTGGTGACGGGCAGGGAGGCCTGGTGTGCTGCGATTCATGGGGTTGCAAAGAGTTGGACACAACTGAGTGACTGAACTGAACTGAACTGAGGTACATCCATGTTGCAGATGGCATTATTTCATTTGTTTGTGCTAAGTTGCTCAGTCAAGACCAACTTTTTGTGACCCCATGGACTGTAGTCTACCAGGCTCCTCTGTCCATGAGATTCTCCAGGCAAGAATACTGGAGTGGGTTGGCATTTCCTCCTCCAGGGGATCTTCCTGGCTCAGGGATCAAACTCATCTCTTATGACTCTTGCATTGGCAGGTGGGTTCTTTACTACTAGCACTACCTGGGAAACCAATATTCCATTGTATATGTATACATCTTCTTTATACATTCATCTCTTGATGGGCACTTAGATTGATTCCATATCTTGGCTATTATAAATAATACTATCATAAACATTGGGATGCATATAGTCTTTCCTGGTTTATTTTATGGTTTCCTTTGCTGTGCAAAAGCTTTTAAGTTTGATTAGATTCCATTTGTTTATTTTTGCTTTTATTTCTTTGGTCTTGGGAGATTGGTCTAAGAAAATATTGCTACAATTTATGTCAGAGAATGTTTTCCCTGTGTTCTCACCTAGGAGTTTTATAGTATATGGTCTTACATTTATGTCTTTAAGCAACTTTGAGTTTATTTTTGTATACTGTGTGAAGACGTCATGGATTTATATGTAGCTGTCCAGCTTTCCCAACTCTACTTGCTGAAGACGCTGTCTTTTCTTTATTGTTTATTCTTGCCTCTTCTGTTGAAGATTAATTGATCACAGGTGTATGGGTTTATCTGGGGGCTCTCTATTCTGTTCCATTGAGGTAAATGTCTATTTGTGCCATGCCATGTTGTTCTGATTACTGTAGCTTTATAATATTCTCTGAGGTCTGGGAAGGTTATACCTCCAGCTTCATTCTTTTTTCTTAGGATTGCTTTGGCAATTTTTGGTCTTTTGTTGTTCCACACGTGTTTTAGGATTATGTGTTCTAGTTCTGTGAAAAAATGTCATGGGTAATTTAATCTGTAGATTGCTTTGGGTATTATGGTCATTTTAACAATGTTAGTTCTTCCAATCCAAGAGCATAGGATATCTTTCCATTTCTTTGAATCATCTTCAATTTCCTTCATCAGTGTTTTATTGTTCTCAGATTATAGATCTTTTTTAAAAATTTCCCTATAAGTTTATTTTTTCTTCTAGTCTTGTTGAGATATAATTGATATACAGCATGGTATAAGTTTAAGAAGTACAGCATAATGGTTTGACTTATATACATCATGAAGTGATTATCACAGTAAGTCTAGTGAACATCTACCATCTCATATAGATACAAATTTTAATAAATAGAAACAAAACATTTTTTCTTGTGATGAGAATTCTTAGAACCTACTCTCTTAATGACTTTCATATATAATATACAGCAGTGTTGATTATATTTATCATATACACATATTTATCATATACATATACATATATTTATACATTATATTTATCATGTTACATCCCTCAGAGGTTCATATTCTTGACAAGAGTAGCTTGCATGGAACATAGACGGTAGAAACCAGATTGCTGCAGATTAAGTCATGAAGAGAAGTTTAAGATGTAGAGACAGCCTGAGCAGACAATTCCATGACTGCAGAAACATGGAGGGGAAAACATACAATAAGAAGGTGCATCTGTGGTTCATTGGAATCCTCTGCTATGAACTGCTGGTAGGAAATCCACGCTTCAAAACAACCTCATGCACTGAGACCTCCAAATGAATCCTCAAGGTAGATGTGAGGTTCCCCCATCAATGCCTTCTGAAGTTGGGAGTTGATTTTCAAGCTGCTCAAATACAAGCCCTCTGGGCAGCTGCCCTTGGCCCAGATCCTGGAGCACCCCTGGGTCCAGGGGCACTCCCAGAGGATGCTGGCTTCCTCTGCTCACATGACTTCCTGAGCCTGTCTGCTCTATTTTGTGTGTTTATTCAGAGAGCCTTCCCAGTTCTGCTACCTCATCTTTTGTCTCTTCTAAGATGCCTGATGCTAATTAATAAAAGCTGGAATATTTTGTGTCAGGGGGAAAAAAAGCCACATGACTGTTTTCTCCCTGTTTTATATATTCAAAATTAGTGGTGATTAGATTCTCTAAGTTTGTCTCTTAGCCACAGCCTGAATACTTAAGCATCTTCCCACTAGAACAGCACTGGTATTCTCAAAGCACTCAATTTAATTTTAGTTGGGATTGCATTTTTCCATCTTTTTTTTTTTTCATTTACTTTCTAAATGATGTTTTGTTTTGTTTTTTCAAAATTCTTGGTTTTTACCATTTTTGTTATCAGCATTTGCCTATTTGGGGGACAGTGTCATCTCATTAGTTCTTTCTTCATTGTTAAATCAGTCCTTCATTTATTTCATCTGGAAAGAACCAGAATTTGTAGCACACTACAGCACACAAGCTAATATAACTACTCTTTCATTAATAGAAGACTAAAAAATTCTGACTGCTGCTAAGTCACTTTAGTCATGTCCGACTCTGTGTGACCCCAGAGACAGCAGCCCACCAGGCTCCCCCGTCCCTGGGATTCTCCAGGCAAGAACACTGGAGTGGGTTGCCATTTCCTTCTCCAATGCATGAAAGTGAAAAGTGAAAGTGAAGTCGCTTGTGTCCAACTCTTCGCAAGTGTCTAACTCTTCGCAACCCCATGGACTGTGGCCCACCAGGCTCCTCCGTCCATGACATTTTCCAGGCAAGAATGCTGGAGTGGGGTGCCATTGCCTTCTCTGAAAATTCTGACTACCAGGTCTTATTGTTACTGAGTCTGTGCTCACTCTGCTTGCCACATGACAGGCCAGTTAAATGAGAGATGAGGCGTGGAGGAAAGGAATACAACTTCATTCTGAAAGCCAACTGACCAAGAAGATGGCAGACTAATGTCTAAAAATAGCCATCTTATCAGGGTCTGGACATTAGATTCTGTTATAGAAAAGAGATGGGGGGAGGTGAGGAAGTAAAGTAAAAATTTCATTAATCTTGCAGTTATCTCCTGGAATGGCCATCTCGGAAAGGGAATGTGTTAATTTCTTCCTTCCTGTAGCCCTCTACAGTTAGGGTTTTGAACAAAGGCATTCAGACAGAGAGACAGCATTCCCCAAGGCAGGCCGTTATGTATGAACAGTATCCTTTCAATGAACAAAAGCAACAGGAAGCAAAGATTAAAGTAAAGGAAACAGATCCAACATGGAGTCAGTTCTTCCCTGTAACATTATTTCTTTAGAATTTGTCCTCTGATGAGCCTTGATTTTCTTGATCTGAGACAATGTTCTGAGTCACCTGCTTTAAAATACCAATTCCTCTTTTTTATAATGTTTATTTTGAGAACCACTTTAGTGTGCAGAACCATATGTTAGCAGTTCAAGTGATAAATCCATCTAAGGGTTTACAAGGTGCTGTGGATCAAAGACAGAGTAGGAAATGGCAACCCATACCAGTATTCTTGCCTGGAGAATCAATGGACAGAGGAATCTGGGTGTCTGCAGTCCACTGGGTGGCAGAGTTGGACAGGACTGAAGCTACTTGGCATGCACATGGATCAAACAGTGGCTTCCCAGGTGGCGCTGATGGTAAAGAACCCAGCTGCCAATGCAGGAGACATGGGTTCTGTATAGAGGAGCCTGGCGAGATACAGTCCCGGAGCTGCAGAGTGGGACACAACTGAAGCAAGTTAGCACACATGCATGGATCAAAGAACTATAAATATTCTTTTTAAAAAAAATTTTTGTCACCTGGTTGAGTCAAAAGTCCAGCTGAAGTTAAAACCAATGAATTTATAGAAGTGCTAAAAACCACATAGTTGTATGGTTTGTTTTTTTTTTCCCCAGAGGACCAAGTTGTAACAGTAGAGATGATATTAATAGTAGTTGTATCAATGTAGGATTATAGTTTTGTCTGTGAGTGTGCAAGAGGACTAGGATACTTGGAAACTGAAGATATTGATGAAAAGATAGCTGATGAGTTAAATCATGGCATATGGCTAACTGTTTCATATCTTTCAACATCTATTCCCTCTTCTATAGTGGTTGCATCTCCAATTTCTCACTATGTACATGGTCATGTAATAAATATGGCCATTTGAGTTAGGACATTATGTCACTTGCTAGTGACTAAGATCTGGCTAACTGTGTTTAAAGTGTGTAGAACTGCTGGTAAGTGTCCTTCTTCCTTTCCTCTTCCCTTTCCTTTTAGTGTCATATCTAAGAATCCATTACCAAATCTGAAGTTATGAAGATTTAAACCTATGTTTTATTCTAAGTATTTTAGTAGTTTTAGCCCTTACATTTCAGAGAAGGCAATGGCACCCCACTCCAGTACTCTTGCCTGGAAAATCCCATGGATGGATGAGCCTGGTAGGCTGCAGTCCATGGGGTCATGAAGAGTCAGATACAACTGAGTGACTTTGCTTTCACTTTTCACTTTCATGTATTGGAAAAGGAAATGGCAACCTGCTCCAGTGTTCTTGCCTGGAGAATCCCAGGGATGGGGGAGCCTGGTGGGCTTCCGTCTATGGGGTCGCACAGAGTCGGACATGACTGAAGCGACTTAGCAGCAGCAGCAGCAACAGCAGCCCTTACATTTAGGTCTCTGATCCACTTTGAATTTAATATTCATACACTGAGTGAGGTAAGGGTATAACTTCCCTTACCTGGAAGGGAATGTGAAGGGAATGCATCCTGGAATGCAAAGCCAAGTAGGCCTTAGGAGGCATCACTGTGAACAAACCTAGTGGAGATGATGAAATTCCAGTTGCTGCTAAGTCTGTGAGTCTCTTTCTGTTTTGTAAGTAATTTCATTTGTATCATTTTCTTTTCCATTCCACATATAAGGGATGTCATAGGACATTTCTCCTTCTCTGTCTGACTGACTTCACTCATTATGACAATTTCTAGGTCCATCCATGTTGCTGCAAATAGCATTTATTTCATTCTTTTTAATGGCTGAGTAATACTGCATTGCATATATGTGCCACATTTTCTTTATTTATTCTTCTGTCCATGGACATTTAGGTTGCTCCCATGTCTTGGCTATTATAAACAGTGCTTCAGTGAACACTGGGGTGCATCTATTCTTTCAGATCATGTTTTTCTCCTGATATATGCCCAGGAGTGGGATTGTAGGGTCATATGATATCTCTACTTTTAGTTTTTTAAGGAACCTCCATATTATTCTCCATAGTGGCTGAACCAATTTACATTCCCACTGATAGTGTAATAACATTCCCTTCTCTCCATACCCTCTCCAACATTTATTGTTTGTGTATTTTTTGATGATAGCCACTCTCCCTGGTGTGAGGTGATACCTCATTGTAGTTTTGATTTGCATTTGTTTAATAACTAGCAATGTTGAACATCTTTTCATGTGTCTCTTGGCCATCTGTATGTCTTCTTTGGTGAAATGTCTACTAAGGTCTTCTGCCCATTTTTAATTGGATTGTTTGTTTTGATGCTGTTAAGCATCATGAACCGTTAGTAAGTTTTGGAGACTAATTCTTTGTCAGTCACATCATTTGCAAATATTTTCTCTTAATCTGTGGGTTGTCTTTTCACCTTATTTATTGTTTTGTTTGCTGGCATAGACCTCTTTAAACCCTTGGAATTTCCTAAGTGATAAGAGCAGTGGAAGCATCTTTGGTTATATTGTTTGGTCTTTGGTACTGAATAGCTCCAGATCCGTAAGGGTGAAAGAGTATATTGTGTTCATAACAAGCCCCTCTCAACCACATCTGAGTTTATGTTAATGAGGTAGGTGACTTTTGAAGTTTTCCTAAGGAAAGAGGCTGGTTGCTAAGGGGTTCAATCATAATTAGGGGGTTGGAACTTTCAGCCTCACCTCCAAGGAGGGGAGAAGGCTTGGAAATTGAATCAATCACTGTTGGTCAGTTACTTAATTAATCAATCCTACATAATGAATCCTCCATAAGAACCCAAAAGGATGTGGTTGGGGGAGCTTCTGGGTTGGTGAACACATCCATGTGCCAATAAGGTAGTATTCAACCCACTTCCATGAAGAGAGAAGCTATGTTTGAGGCCCTTCCAAATCTTGCCCTATGTAGCTCTTCATCTATTTATCTATATCCATTATTATTTCTTTTCTAATAAATCAGTAATTGGGCTTTCCTGGTGGCTCAGTGGTAAAGAATCTGCCTGCCAGTGGAGGGGACATAAGTTCAATCCCTGGTCCAGGAAGATCCCACATGCCGTGGGACACTAAGCCAGTGCACCACAACTACTGAGCCAGTGCTCTAAAGCCCGTGCTCTGCAACAAAAGAAACCACTGTAATGAAATCCCATGTACCACAACTAGAGAGTAGCCCCTGCTTGCCACAACTGGAGAAGGCCTGCATGCAGCAACAAAGACCCAGCACAGACATAAATTAAATAAATAAATCTCTTTTTAAAAATAAAGATAACACTTTATAAAATATATTCAATGTTTTTAAAAATCAGTAATCTAGTAAGTGGGCTTCCCTGGTGGCTCAGAGGTTAAAGCGTCTGCCTCCAAAGTGGGAAACCCGGATTCGATCCCCGGGTCAGGAAGATCCTCTGGAGAAGGAAATGGCAACCCACTCCGGTATTCTTGCCTAGAGAATCCTATGGACGGAGGAGCTTGGTAAGTAAACTATTTTCTTAAATTCTGGAGCAACAAACTAATTGAAGCCGAAGACTAGGGTCTGGAAACCTCTGGTTTATAGCTGATGGTGAAACCAAGCCAGACCATGTTCCCTATTTCTTGTTTGTAGGGAAAAGAGCTTCAGCCTCCTAGACCTTCTGTGCATTACAAAGGAGATTCAAACAATTTGATAAAAACAGAGCCTTAGTTCCTCCTCAAGGGATATAAATACATAACAATCTGATACACGTCTTTGAGTTCTTCTACAGGCCTCCATCCAGGTGGAGGATGGTAACTTTAGGCTGAACTTAAGTACATGGACCCCAGACTGGTCAGAACCAGAAGACTGAGGACTGAGATTCTTGGAACACCATCCTGTTCCCTCACCACCAATGAATCAAAAGAAGGTCACACACCCTGCGGCTCTCACTCCAAATTTGCTTTTAAATACTCTTCCCTGAAACACATTGGAGAGTTCAGTCTTTAGAGCATGAGCGGCCCATTATCCTTGATTGGCTCTTGTAATAAATTTTTCTCTGCTCCAAACTGGTGTTTCAGTTTGTTTGGCCTCACTGTGTGTCAGGCACACAAACTTTGGTTCAACAACAGTGGGAAGCACAGGTAACAACCTGGAATTTCAATTGGCGTCTGAAGTGGTGGGGGGAGCACAGAGAACGATCTTATGGAACTGAGCCTTTAACCCTGTGGGATCTGATACTATCTAAAGGTAGGTAGTGTCAGAATTAAGTTGTAAGACATCTAGCTGGTGTTGCAGAATTGTTTGATGTATGGGAAACTGACACATCTGGTAGTAATTGAGGGTAAAGCAGACACAAGCAGAGAAGTGTTTCTCTTTATAGCTGATTTCTTTTTGCCAGATAGCCTGAGGTCCCAGGTAATATCAGAGGATAGATGAAGCTAGAGAGTCACAGCCTTTACTCAGTATTAAAAGGTTATGGTGACTTAGTCTCACATACAACATGTCCTCAGAGAAGAATTAGTATTTCATGATTAACATATTATCCCAAATCCTGGGAACAAAGACCTTGATTCCATAACATGAAACCATCAGCTTCTTTCTTAGGTGGATAGATAGATCTGGCTTTAATCCTTAATCATCTTCCCTGCAAGCTCTTTGATCTTTCACGAGGTATTTACCTGTTCCAAGCCTCAGTTTTCTCAGATAGGAATGAGTACACTTCCTTCACAGAGTGGTTAAGAGATTTATGAGATATCATTTCTTTTTCTTCCCAAGACTCTCCTTCTTACAACAAAACAATATTCATCAAGAATTTAGACATTGAGGAACAAATGCAAAGATGAAGGTAAAAGTTTATAGATGAGAAACTAGATGTGTTTCTTGTGTGGTAACTATTATAGATGTCATTAAATTATAAGGAGGCTCATATTGGTGATTTCAGATTTAGCATGCATCAGAATTTGTATGGCAGCTGAATGAGCCCAGGGAAATGTATCCAGAATGAATAAGAGGGCTAAGAGTAGATCCTAGGGAACACTCATATTTAGGGGCAGAAAGGGAAGGTAGGTAGGCTCCTTGCAGGAGGTATAGTTTTTTCCTAGTACTTTGTGTCCTGTGTGTATGTGTGTGTGCACAGAGGTGCACAAGTACTATTAAAATAACCTCAAGATTGTCTAACTCAACCTTTTCTCTCTAGATAGAGGAGTTTCCCTCCCCCTACCCCCATCTACCCACTGCCCTCCTGTACTGGTGTCCTAGGGCATGTTTATAGAGGATGCTTATTCAGGGTAATGAATGAGGGAGCCAGCAAAGCCTTGTGATGAGGCAGTTATCCATTTAATGCAAATTCAGGAAGGAGCAATATCTCTCTATATCTAAGAAGAAATTGATGTAGACCCTGGGGTGCTGATGAGCATGTTGTTGTTCAAGTGGTAGGTCTATCTGATTGGGTATCAGGACTCAGCAACTAACCTCTCCTGAGCACAGAAATCTCCTAGCCTTAAACCCTCACTTCATGGGCAACTTTAAGGACCAACTTCTAGGTTTCTGAAGGCCTGTCTGGAAATCTTGCTCATTGCTAGTCTACTCTCCATTGTTTCCTCCACATTGTTATTATACCTCTCTCCATTTTCTCCTGTACCCCAAATAAATCAAATCAGATGAATATCCATTTTCTCCTTCTTTCTCCTTAGTTTGTTGAAAATCAAACCTAGGGTCCAAGCAATTAGGAACCAAAACTAGTGCCTGTTTCTGAGATATTCCAATTCAGCTAGAAAGTATCTTCCATTCTTCTATTGCAATAAATAGAAGGAAAAAGATTCTGGGTTTCCCTGGTGGTCTATTGGTTAAGAATCCACCTGCCAATGCAAGGGACACAGATTCAATCCCTGGTCCGGGAAGATCCCCTATGCTGGGGAAACAGCTAAGCCTGTGAGCCACAACTACTGAGCCTGCATTCTAGAGCCCAGGAGTTGCAGCTACTGAAGCCTGTGTGCCTAGAGCCCGTGCTCTGGAACAAGTGAAGCCACCACATTGAGAAGCCTGCACACCGCAACAGAGTAGCCCCTGCTCGCTGCAACTGAAGAAAGCCCATGCCGCCAAAAATAAATCTTTTAAGAAACAATTGCATATTAAGAAAAACTGAAGTTCATATCTTTCTAACATATATTTTAAACACAGTTGAGATCATGTTATACCTAGTTTTGTATCCTGCTTTATTTACTTAATATTATAGTCTGAAATTTTTTTTCACATTATCAGAACTCTTCCTAAGTATCATCTTTAAAACCTGCATAATTGACCACTTTATATTATATTTTTTGAAACTATTCCCACCTCCAATCCAGTGGTCCTAATGCAAATAAAAACTGTATAGCAAAATAAGTACTGAACTCTAGGTACTTGCTGAAAGGCATAGTCTCAATCTCAGGCCTTTGAGCAAAGGAGGGTTATTAAGACTATCACCCCAGTCACTCTCAGGTACTCTATAATCTTTAGACCAGTACAGAACAAGGTGGTTGGCCCACATCCAGCTGCCTGTTACCATGTTTTAATGTTAGGTCGTGTCTTATGAGAAAAGCGGGGACACTCAACCCACCAAAAGTGGTCGTCTTGT
The DNA here is from genome assembly GCF_014754425.2 of Oryx dammah. Classification (NCBI taxonomy): domain Eukaryota; kingdom Metazoa; phylum Chordata; class Mammalia; order Artiodactyla; family Bovidae; genus Oryx; species Oryx dammah. Next base: position 40,936,733 of record NW_024070213.1, on the reverse strand, counting down.
CTACACAAGGATGCCATTGAGGTCATTAACCATGACCTTACATACATACTGTCTCTCTTTATGAGGACCTTCTGTGTTCTTTGGAATAAATCTGCATCTGTATTACCAAGAACAGTTGGTCTTTCCTGGAGCAATTGATCTGCTTTTACTTCATGAATACTGTGAACTGTATAACAGATCAGATATTGCCTTATTCAAAGGCTGATAGAAAGCTTCCAGGCAAATTTGTGACGTTCTTTTAGCAAGTGTATAGCTTGCATAGTATGTATTTCAGCCTCACTCCTAGCCCTGTTTTGCATCCCCACCATTGCTTTCCTATATATATAACTCTACCTGATGCCTTAAGTCTTTTCTAGAATGAAGCAGTAGAGCATAGTGGTTCAGGGTCTGGTTCTAGAGCTGGAGCCACTTCCTGTCTGTGTGACCTTGGGCAAGTAAGTTCCTTACCCTCTCTTTGTACCTCAGTCTCTTATTTGTAGAAAAGGAATAATAGTTTCTGCCTTGCAGAGTTCTGATGAAGGCTAAACGACAAAATAAATGCAAAGACCTCAGATTTGTCTTTAGCTCATAGTCAAGTGCTTAAGAGAAATTATAAAATAATTTAAAAGAAATCATTATGATCATTCTTCTATTATTAGAGTATCAGTTCAGTTCAGTGTCAGTAGCTCAGTTGTGTCTTACTCTTTCTGACCCATGGACTGCAGCACACCAGGCTTCCCTGTCCATCACCAACTCTTGGAACTTGCTCAAACTCATGTCCATCAAGTCGGTGATGCCATCCAACCATCTTATCTTCTGTTGTCCCCTTCTCCTGCCTTCAGTCTTTCCCAGCATCAGGGTCTTTTCGGGTGAGTCAGTTCTTCACATCAGGTTGCCAAAGAAAGTATTGGAGTTTCAGCTTCAGCATCAGTCCTTCCAGTGAATATTCAGGACTGATCTCCTTTAGGATGGACTGGTTGGGTCTCCTTGCAGTCCAAGGGACTCTCAAGACTCTTCTCCAACACCACAGTTCAAAAGCATCAATTCTTCTGTGCTCAGCTTTCTTCACAGTCCAACTCTCACATCCATACATGACTACTGGAAAAACCATAGCTTCGACTAGATGGACCTTTGTTGGCAAAGTGATGTCTCTGCTTTTTAATATGCTGTCTAAGTTGTTCATAACTTTTCTTCCAAGGAGTAAGTGTCTTTTAATTTTATGGCTGCAGTCACCATCTGCAGTAATTTTGGAGCCCAAGAAAATAAAGTCTGTCACTGTTTCATTGTGTCCCCATCTATTTGCCATGAAGTGCTAGGACTGGATGCCATGATCTTAGTTTTTTGAATGTTGAGTTTTAAGCCAACTTTTTTACTCTCCTCTTTCACTTTCATCAAGAGGCTCTTCAGTTCCTCTTCACTTTCTGCCATAAGGAAGAAGAACTCACTCCAAGTGAAATTACTGGGTCAAAGAACATGATGTTTTGAAGGCTGTGTGCTAAATTTCACATTAATTGAAGTAGAAGAAGCTTCAGGTTTTTAAAAAATTAATTAATTTTAATTGGAGGCTAATTACAATATTGTGGTTGTTTTTGCCATACATTGACATGACTCAGCCATGGGTGTACTTGTGTCCCGCATCCTGAACCACCCCCCTACCCACCTCCCTCCCCATCCCATCCCTCAGGGTTGTCCTAGTGCATCAGCCTTGAGTGCCCTGTTTCATGCATTGAACTTGGACTGGTCATCTATATCACATGTGGTAATATACACTTTTCAATGCTATTCTCTTAAATCATCCCACCCTCGCCTTCTCCCACAGAGTCCAAAAGTCTGTTCTTTATATGTGTGTCTCTTTTGCTGTCTCATGTATAGGGTCATTGTTACCATCTTTCTAAATTCCATATATGTGTGTTAAAGTACTGTATTGGTGTTTTTCTTTCTGACATACTTCACTCTGTTTAATAGGCTCCAGTTTCACCCACCTCATTAGAACTGATTCAGATGCATTCTTTTTAATAGCTGGGTAATATTCCATCGTGTGTATGTACCACAACTTTCTTATCCATTCATCTGCCGATGGACATCTAGGTTGCTTCCATGTCCTAACTATTGTAAAGAGTCATGTGATGAACATTGGGGTACTCGTGTCTCTTTCAATTATGGTTTCCTTGGTGTGTATGCCCAGCAGTGGGATTGCTGGGTTGTATGGAAGTTCTATTTGCAGTTTTTTAAGGAATCTCCACACTGTTTTCCATAGTGGCTGCAGTAGCTTGCATTCCCACCAACGTGAGTGTAAGAGTGTTCCCTTTTCTCCACACCCTCTCCAGCATTTATTGTTTATAGACTTTTTGATAGCAGCCATTCTGACTGGCGTGAAAGGGTACCTCATTGTGGTTTTAATTTGCATTTCTTTGATAATGAGTGATGTTGAACACATCATTTGAGCACATGATGTTTCATGTATTTGTTAGCCATCTGTATGTCTTTGGAGAAATGTCTGTTTAGTTCTTTGGCCCATTTTTTGATTGGGTCACTTATTTTTCTGGTGTTGAAATGAATGAGCTGCTTGTATATTTTTGAGATTAATTCTTTCTCAGTTGCTCCATTTGCTATTATTTTCTCCCATTCTGAAGGTTGTCTTTTCACCTTGCTTATAGGTTCCTTCATTGTGCAAAAGCTTTTAAGTTTAATTAGGTCTTATTTGTTTATTTTTGCTTTTATTTCCATTACTCTGGGAAGTGGGTAATAGAAGATCTTTCTGTGGTTTATGTCAGAGAGTGTTTTGCCTATGTTTTCATCTAGGAGTTTTATAGTTTCTGGTTTTACATTTAGATCTTCAATCCATTTTGAGTTCATTTTTGCATATGGTGTCAGAAGTGTTCTCGTTTCATTCTTTTACAGGTGGTTGACCAGTTTTCCAAGCACCACTTGTTAAAGAGATTGTCTTTTCTCCATTTGTATATTTTTGCCTCCTTTCTCAAAGATAAGGTGTCCATAGGTATGTGGATTTATCTCTGGGCTTTCTATTTTGTTTCATTGATCTATATTTCTGTCTTTGTGCCAGTACCAAACTGTCTTGATGACTGTAGCTTTGTAGTGTAGTCTGAAGTCAGGCAGGTTGATTCCTCCAGTTCCATTCTTCTTTCTCAAGATTGCTTTGGCTATTTGAGGTTTTTTTGTATTTCCATACAAACTGTGACATTATTAGCTAGAACAAATTGTATTCTGTGTAAAATACTATTGGTACCTTGATAGGATTGCATTGAATCTGTGGATTGCTTTGGATAGTATACTCATTTGAAGAAGTTTTAGTTTTATCTTACTTTTATCTGTGCATGCATGCATCTGCAGTCGCTAAGTCGTGTTTGACTTTTTGGGACTCCATGGACTATAGCCTACCAGGCTCCTCTGTCCATGGGATTTTCCAGACAAGAATACTGGAGTGGGTGGCCAATCCCTTCTCCAGGGGATCTTCTCGACCCAGGGATCAAACCTGTAGCTCCTACACTGGCCAGTGGGTTCTTTACCACTGCACCACAGTGTGTTGATAACCAATGAGAAGGACTGATGCTGAAGCTGAAGCTCCAGCACTTTGGCCACCTCATGTAAAGAGCTGACTCATTGGAAAAGACCCTGATGCTGGGAGGGATTGGAGGCAGGAGGAGAAGGGGACAACAGAGGATGAGATGGCTGGATGGCATCACCAACTCGATGGACGTGAGTTTGAGTGAACTCTGGGAGTTGGTGATGGACAGGGAGGCCTGACGTGCTGCGATTCATGGGGTCGCAAAGAGTTGGACATGACTGAGTGACTGAACTAAACTGAACTGAATGAGAATGAGTCTTTTGACCAAAACTGCTATGTTTGTTTATTTATCATTTATATTTCTTCTCTCTCTTACCATCATTCCAATTTTCTTATTGAGGTCTTTGTATTTGTCCTTTTATCTATTTAAATAAATTGTTGTTCAGTTGCTTCAGGCATGTCCAATTGTTGTTCAGTTGCTTCAGGCATGTCCAACTGTTCGTGACCCCATGGACTATAGCCCACCGGGCTCCTCTGTCCATGGGATTCTCCAGGCAAGAATATTGGAGTGGGTAGCCATTTCCTTCTTCAGGGGATCTTCTTGACCCAGGGATTGAACTAGGGTTTCCTGCATTGCAGACAAATTCTTTATTGTCTGAGCCACCTAAGCTCTATACTTTAAAATACGACCAATTCCAGAAAAAAAATAAACGTTAAGTTTTAACATTCTTTGTTATTTCAAAGAAATAACATTCTTTGAATTACAATACAACTGTAAAATCATAATCAAAGACTTCTCTGTTGCAAAGATTGTTTGTAGGAGAGTAATTATTTTTCATAACCATGGAAACCCAACTGATGCCATGGCTACACAACCAGCTTGCACAGACAATTTATAGTAACAAAGTCAAAAAAATCACTATATCTACTAAAATCATTTCACTTTACTTTTTTGTTTTTGGCCTTACAACTTGCATGATCTTTGTTTCCCAACCAGAACAGTGAAAGCACAGAGTCATAAGCACTGGACCACCAGGGAATTCCTCTAAAATCATTTCATTTCAGAAAAGCTTTCTCTCACTGCCAGTGGAGGGAAGTTAAATGGTTTGGCATTGTGTTGCACACCTAACTCAACTTCTTAGTTTCTCTTCTGTGACATTTTAGCTTTTTGTCTTCTTTCTAAAGATTCTTAGTAAGTACAAAGCACATGCTATAATAGCTCTCTCATCTGTTTTCTGATTTCTCCTAATAAGGTCCCTGTGTATAGCATCAGCCTATTTTCATGAGGCTACTTTGAGAAAAAGATGTGCCCAGCCCATAGCCAAACTTGACAAACCACTGGCAATTTATTTCATGTATAAATACAGTCTTTGAGTACTTAAGGAAAACCCAGTTACAAGCTTTTGAAATCCAATTTGGAAAACAGATATAAAGGTTAATTCCTTCCTAACTCATGGTTTTTCTTCAACTTTTTTTTTAAAAGATAATTTGTCTTGAATACCACTCTATGCCAAGCCCTGTTCTAAGCGTTTTACATATATTAACTAAGGAGATTAAAGGTTATTATAATGATAGGGTAATATTCCAATTTGACAGAGGAAATGAAGGCACAGAGAGATTAGGTATCTTGCCAAAGATCTCACAGCTGGCAAATGATGTTTACCAGCTGTTAATACAAACTTCTCTCCTAGGCCATGTACTCCTTGCCTACTGAATTTTCTACCCATTTCTCCTCTATCACCAATGAATAACTGGGAATTACAGATCATGTTTGCTACCACAATGTTGTAGTGGACACAACAATAGACTAGTAGTCATAGGACTTGGATTCATGTTCTTTGTGGCTTCAGTAAAGTCATTTAATCCTGTTGGGCTTTGGTCTTACCATCTGTCAGATGGGAATAATAATAATAACCTCCCATGGCAGTCATAGAAGTCAAATGAGATGATAGAGAGGAAAGGTCTTTGTTAAGGTGAAAAATCTTGAGCAACCCAGTGACTTTTTATATCCATGCTCTTGGGAATTTGTCAAGGAGGCTTCACAGAAGAGGCAATCTTGGAGCTAAGTTTTGAAAGACGTATGTGTGTCCTGATATGATCACCGATAACATTTACTGAGCAATTACTAAGTTCTAGGCTCTGTGCAAAGGGTTTTACATGCATTATCTCATTTAACTCTTACAGCAACTCTATGAGGTCATTCAGTTAGTTCCTACCTACCTTACTCATGTAAATACTGTTGGCATGATTCAGGAATGGATCTGCCATGCCATCCACCAGTCACAGCCCAAAGAGAGAAGTGCTGGTGGCTGAAACCACAAACTGCACAAGCCTTGAAGGTGGTGACTCTTGTCCCAACCATGGTCTGATGAGCTGAATAAAGACATGATGGGAACAATTCACTTTGGTTAGCAGACACATCCTGAGACATAACTGGCACTGGGAGACTTAAGAGGCTTTTCTTTACTAGTTTTGACAATCATTCTGGCTTAAGCTTTGCCTGCTCAGACCAAGGGCACAACAAGAGACCTCAGTGAAAAGTCTAGAAACTGAGTTGTCCAGAGAACACACTCCTAACTGACATAACCACAAATTTGGGGATGTATTTTAAGCAATGTGGAATGAGTCAAGTGAAAAGCCATGGATGATTTTTGTTCATGTTTCCAAACAACACTCCTGAAGCAGTTAATATGACTAAAAATTGAAATGGACCATTGAAGCAATTGCTGCACAAAATAGGCAGTAAGAACATGAGGGGCAAGTTTTCCAGACTATGGAAACATATAATGAAGCTGAACATGTCCCAAGAAAGGACAACTAGATGAAGTATGTGAGTCATATCACAACACATCAAATTAATTTTAAAAAATCATTTTTTCACTTCAATACCAGAAATTCTGTCACTTAGCCCCAAGAAAAAATTAAAGAAATCCCAAACTCTTTTGATTTTTGTTTACCTGAATGTGACAAGTAGAATTCTCTTGAGATGAGTGAGTAAGGTTGGCTCTGTCTCAAATGTGGCTCGGGCAAGATTGATGCTTTCAGGACCCATCTTACCCTATGGAAAGCATTCTCCGTAAATACTTATTACATCTTTCAAAAGTGGCTGGGAATAGACAGAGGCAGAGCAGCAGGCAAAACTTGTTCTTCTACCAGAGTGAGGGTGTGGATTAGGGAGGACTCCTAGTGGAGAACATGGGAGGGGAGTAGAAGAAATTTTAATCATCAGGAGAGTCCCTGTACCAGGCCACACTAAAAGTGAAAGGCGCTCAGTCGTGTCCGACTCTTTGTGATCCCGTGGACTAATCAGGAATTCTCCAGACCAGAATACGGGAGTGAGTAGCCTTTCCCTTCTCCAGGGGGTCTTCCCAACCCAGGGATCTAACCCAGGTCTCCTGCATTGCAGGCAGATTCTTTCCCAGCTGAACCACAAGGGAAGCCCAAGCTAACTTTGTCCTAAAAAGAATTCTCTTACCCAGGGAGATCTTGTAGATACAACCAATCCCTATCATGGTGCTAGTAGTAAAGCATCTGCCTGCCAATGCAGGTCATGCAGTTGGGTCTCTGGTTGGGAAGATCCCCTGGAGCAGGAAATGGCAATTCGCTCTGGTATTCTTGCCCAGAAAACTCCAAGGACAGAGGAGGCTGGTGGGCTACAGTCCATGGGGCCACAAAGAGTAGGACACGATGGACAACAAAGGGAATTATTTTAATTATGTCTTCATTGAGCTCACCAGTTCACAACTTGGGCTCCTATAAATCATTCATTTTGAGGGACACAATTTGCCATCTTTAAAACCTGTGCAAGATGATGTTACTGCACAAGGGCACTGCAGTGTTTTTCATAATAAACTTGTAAACTAGGAGCTGGAAAAAAAAAAAAAAAAACAACCCTGTGCAAAATGCTATAACTTTTGGAAAAAAAAAAAGAGACACGGAATAATTTGGGTTAGGGAAACCAATGAAATGGTAGTTATGATAATAATGGTATTCAACCAAGCCTCCAGTGAAAATTGAACTATGGCCACTAATTTGCCTGAGGAAAAATTAAAAATGTTAGGGGCAGGCAGCGGGAACTAAGAAATCCTAAATCATTCAATTAAGCACAGGCGGCGGCGGCAGCAACCGGCGTACTAAGCGTGGCCGAGAGCTACACCATGTCTGAGGTCAGGGGCAGCGGCCTAGAGTGCCAGGCTGTGACGGTGCAGGAAGGGCCAAGAGAAGCTACCCTGCATCCAAGGTCAGGGGCAGCGGCCAAGAGGAGCTACCCCGCATCCAAGGCCAGGGACGGCAGCCGGGAGGAGCTACCCCACATCCAAGGTCAAGGGCGACAACCGAGAGGAGCCACCCCACGTCTGAGGCCAGGGGGGTGACTGGGAGGAGCAACCCCACGCCCGAGGCCAGGGGGGTGACTGGGAGGAGCAACCCCATGTCCAAGGAGTGGTGGCTGTGCAGGCCCAGGAGGGCCTAGAGGAGCCATCCTACATTGAAGGTCAGGAAGGGTGGCAGGAGGAGATACCCCTCATCCAAGGTAAGGAGCAGCAGCTGGTCTTTGCTGGAGCAGCCGTGATGAGATACCCCACACCCAAGGTAAGAGAAACCCAAGTAAGATGGTAGGTGTTACAAGAGGGCATCAGAGGGCAGACACAGTGAAACCATACTCACAGAAAACTAGTCAATCTAATCACACTAGGACCACAGCCTTGTCTAACTCAATGAAACTAAGCCATGCCTGTGGGGCAACCCAAGACGGGTGGGTCATGGTGGAGAGGCCTGACAGAATGTGGTCCACTGGAGAAGGGAATGGCAAACCACTTCAGTATTCTTGCCTTGAGAACCCCACAAACAGTATGAAAAGGCAAAATGATAGGATACTGAAAGAGGTAGTCCCCAGGTCAGTAGGTGCCCAATATGCTACTGGAGGTCAGTGGAGAAATAACTCCAGAAAGAATGAAGGGATGGAGCCAAAACAAAAACAATACCCAGCTGTGGATGTGACTGGTGATAGAAGTAAGATCTGATGCTGTAAAGAGCAATAATGCATAGGAACCTGGAATGTCAGGTCCATGAATCAAGGCAAATTGGAAGTGGTCAAACAGGAGATGGCAAGAGTGAACGTGGACATTCTAGGAATCAGCAAACTAAAATGGACTGGAATGGGTGAATTTAACTCAGATGACCATTATATCTACTACTGCAGGCAGGAATCCCTCAGAAGAAATGGAGTAGCCATCATGGTCAACAGAAGAGTCCGAAATGCAGTACTTGGATGCAATCTCAAAAACAACAGAATGATCTCTGTTCATTCCCAAGGCAAACCATTCAATATCACAGTAATCTAAGTCTATACCCGAACCAGTAATGCTGAAGAAGCTGAAGTTGAACGGTTCTGTGAAGACCTACAAGACCTTTTAGAACTAACACCCAAAAATGATGTCCTTTTCATTATAGGGGACTGGAATGCAAAAGTAGGAAGTCAAGAAACACCTGGAGTAACAGGCAAATTTGGCCTTGGAATGCAGAATGAAGCTGGGCAAAGAGTAATAGAGTTTTGCCAAGAAAATGCACTGGTCATAGCAAACACCCTCTTCCAACAACACAAGAGAAGACTCTACACATGGACATCACCAGATGGTCAACACCAAAATCAGATTGATTATATTCTCTGCAGCCAAAGATGGAGAAGCTCTATACAGTCAACAAAAACAAGACCAGGAGCTGACTGTGGCTCAGATCATGAACTCCTTATTACCAAATTCGGATTTAAATTGAAGAAAGTAGGTGTAGGGAACAAGGTATAAGGAAGGTTGAGAAGTGCTTGCAAACGAGACTCTCAACCAGGGCTGAACATTCTTGCAAACGAGATGTTCAGCTAAGAATCCTCTGTTTGTTCCCGTGGGAAAAGAACATTTCTTGCACACAAGGATGTTTCTCTGATTCCTCAAAAGGAACAGACCCAGGGACAAAACGGATTCTAAGTTGATAAAGAAGTTCCCCAAAACAAAGTCTTAGCTGCAGTAAATAAGTCAAGGTAAAGGTTATCTCGCCCTGCGCCTGCGCACTGTATAGTCTCTGAATCATAGTGCCAGGCAACTTGCCCTGTAGGTTGTTGTGCAAGGGATATAAAATAAAGCAGCTGTAAGAAGCAAGTGTTAAAATATAAAGATTCAAACCACTCTGCAGTGTTGGTGTTTCATTCCGTCGCCAACAGTAGGGAAAACCACTAGACCATTCAGGTATGACCTAAATCAAATCCCTTATGATTATACAGTGGAAGTGAGAAATAGACTTAAGGGCCTAGATCTGATAGATAGAGTGCCTGATGAACTATGGAATGAGGTTCGTGACATTGTACAGGAGACAGGGATCAAGACCATCCCCATGGAAAAGAAATGCAAAAAAGCAAAATGGCTGCCTGGGGAGGCCTTACAAATGGCTGTGAAAGGAAGAGAAGTGAAAAGCCAAGGAGAAAAGGAAAGATATAAGCATCTGAATGCAGAGTTCCAAAGAATAGCAAGAAGAGATAAGAAAGCCTTCTTCAGCGATCAACGCAAAGAAATAGAGGAAAAGAACAGAATGGGAGAGACTAGAGATCTCTTCAAGAAAATTAGAGATACCAAGGGAACATTTCATGCAAAGATGGGCTCGATAAAGGACAGAAATGGTATGGACCTAACAAAAGCAGAAGATATTAAGAAGAGGTGGCAAGAATACACAGAAGAACTGTACAAAAAAGATCTTCACGACCCAGATAATCATGATGGTGTGATCCCTCATCTAGAGCCAGACATCCTGGAATGTGAAGTCAAGTGGGCCTTAGAAAGCATCACTATGAACAAAGCTAGTGGAGGTGATGGAATTCCAGTTGAGCTAGTTCAAATCCTGAAAGATGATGCTGTGAAAGTGCTTCACTCAATATGCCAGCAAATTTCTCAGCAGTGGCCATAGGACTGGAAAAGGTCAGTTTTCATTCCAATTCCAAAGAAAGGCAATGCCAAAGAATGCTCAAACTACTGCACAATTGCACTCATCTCACATGCTAGTAAAGAAATGCTCAAAATTCTCCAAGCCAGGCTTCAACAGTATGTGAAAACAAGCTGGTTTTAGAAAAGTTAGAGGAACCAGAGATCAAGTTGCCAATATCCGCTGGATCATCAAAAAAGCAAGAGAGTTCCAGAAAAAACATCTATTTCTACTTTATTGACTATGCCAAAGCCTTTGACTGTGTGGATCACAATAAACTGTGGAAGATTCTGAGAGAGACCACCTAACCTGCCTCTTGAGAAATCTGTATGCCGGTCAGGAAGCAACAGTTAGAACTGGATATGGAACAACAGACTGGTTCCAAATAGGAAAAGGAGTGTGTCAAGGCTGTATATTGTCACCCTGCTTATTTAACTTCTATGCAGAGTACATCATGAGAAACGCTTGCCTGGAAGAAACACAAGCTGGAATCAAGATTGCCGGGAGAAATATCAATAACCTCAGATATGCAGATGACACCACCCTTACGGCAGAAAGTGAAGAGGAGCTAAAAACTTCTTGATGAAAGTAAAAGAGGAGAGTGAAAAAGTTGGCTTAAAGCTCAACATTCAGAAAATGAAGATCATGGCATCTGGTCACATCACTTCATGGGAAATCGATGGAGAAACAGTGGAAACAGTGTCAGACTTTATTTATTTGGGCTCCAAAATCACTGCAGATGGTGATTGCAGCCATGAAATCAAAAGACGCTTACTCCTTGGAAGAAAAGTTATGACCAACCTAGATAGCATATTCAAAAGCAGAGACATTACTTTGCCAACTAAGGTCCGTCTAGTCAAGGCTATGGTTTTTCCAGGATGTGAGAGTTGGACTGTGAAGAAGGCTGAGCACCGAAGAATTGATGCGTTTGAACTGCAGTGTTGGAGAAGACTCTTGAGAGTCCCTTGGACTGCAAGGAGATCCAACCAGTCCATTCTGAAGGAGATCAACCCTGAGATTTCTTTGGAAGGACTGATGCTAAACCTGAAACTCCAGTACTTTGGCCACCTCATGCGAAGAGTTGACTCATTGGAAAAGACTCTGCTGCTGGGAGGGATTGAGCGCAGAGAAGAAGGGGACGACAGAGGATGAGATGGCTGGATGGCATCACTGACTCGATGGACGCGAGTGTGAGTGAACTCTGGGAGTTGGTGCTGCACAGGGAGGCCTGGCGTGCTGCGAATCATGAGGTCGCAAAGAGTCGGACACGACTGAGCGACTGAACTGAACTGAACTGAGATTGATCGAAGCTATTGTTTTTCCAGTAGTCATGTACCAATATGAAAGTTGGACCATAAAGAAGGAGAGTGCCAAAGAATTGATGCTTTCAATTTGTGGTACTGGAGAAGACTCTTGAGACTCCCTTGCACAGCAAGGAGATCAAACCAGTCAATCCTAAAGGAAATCAACCCTGAATATTCATTGGAAGGAAGGATGCTGAAGCTGAAGCTGGCCACCTTTTGTGAAGAGTCGATTCATTGGAAAAGATCCTGATGCTAGGAAAGATTAAAGGTAAAAGGAGAAGGGGGCGGCAGAGGTTGAGATGGTTGGATGGCATACCGATTCAATGGATATGAGTTTGAGCAAACTCCAGGAGATGGTGAAGGACAGAGAAGCCTGGCATACTTCAGTCCCTGAGGTTTCAAAGAGTCAGACATGACTGAGCAACGGAACAACAGCAACAACAGGATATGTGGAGAAACTAAAGTGTTTTATTCACTCTTTGCTGGAACAGAGATTTTCTTGCTAATAGAGAAATGCAAATCAAAACCACAATGATCACCTCACAACAGTGAGAATGGCCATCATCAAGAAGTCTACAAATGATAAATACTGGAGAGGGTGTGGAGAAAAGGGAACCCTGCTGGTGGGAATGTAAATTGGTGCAGCCAGTATGCAAAATAGTATGGAAGTTCCTTAAAAACTAAAACTAGAATTACCATATGATTCAGCAGTCCTTCCTACTCCTTGGCATATATGTGGAAAAGACAAAAACTCTAATTCAAAAAGACACGTGAACCCCAGTGTTCATAGCAGTACTATTTATAGTAGCCAAGACATGAAAACAACCTAAATACCCATCTGATTGATTTAAGAAGATGTGGTATACACATACACACACACACACACACACACACATATATATATATATATATATATGAAATGAAATATTCAGTTCAGTCACTCAGTTGTGTCTGACTCTTTGTGACCCCATGGACTGCAGCACGCCAGGCTTCTCTGTCCATCACCAACTCCCGGAGCTTGCTCAAACTCATGTCCATCGAGGTGGTGATGACATCCAACCATCTCATCTTCTGTTGTCCCCTTCTCCTTCTGCCTTCAATCTTTCCCAGCATTAGGGTCTTTTCAGATGAGTCAGTTCTTCACATCAGGTGGCCAAAGTATTCGAGTTTCAGCTTCAGCATCAGTCCTTCCAATGAATAGTCAGGACTGATTTCCTTTAGGATGGACTGGTTGGATCTCCTTGCAGTCCAAGGGATTCTCAAGAGTCTTCTCCAAAACCACAGTTCAAAAACATCAGTTCTTCTCTGCTCAACTTTCTTTTGGTCCAACTCTCACATCCTTACGTGACTATTGGAAAAAGCATAGCTTTGACTAGATGGACCTTTGTTGGCAAAGTAATGTCTCTACTTTTTAATATGTTAAATTGTTCATAGTTTTTCTTCCAAGGAGCAAGCGTCTTTTAATTTCATGGCTGCAGTCACCATCTGCAGTGATTTTGGAGCCCCAAAAACTAAAGTCTCTCACTATTTCCCCATCTATTTGCCATAAAGTGATGTGACTGGATGCCATGATCTTAGTTTTCTGAATGTTGAGTTTTAAGCCAGCTTTTTCATTCTCCTCTTTTACTTTCATCAGGAGGCTCGTTAGTTTCTCTTCGCTTTTGGCCATAAGGCTGGTGTCATCTACATATCTGACAGGCATTTCTCCTGTCAATCTTGATTCCAGCTTGTGCTTCATCCACCCAGCATTTCACATGATATATTCTCCATATAAGTTAAATAAGCAGGGTGACAATATACAGCCTTGATGTACTCCTTTCCCAATTTGGAACCAGTCTGTTATGCCATGTCTGGTTCTAACTGTTGCTTCTTGACCTGCATACAGATTTCTCAGGAGACAGATAAGGTGGTCTGGTATTCCCATCTCTTGAAGAATTTTCCAGTGTGTTGTGATCCACATAGATATACCCATTTGAATGCAGAGTTCCAAAGAATAGCAGGGAGACAGAAAAAAGCCTTCCTCCATGATCAATGCAAAGACATAGAGGAAAACAATAGAATGGGAAAGACTAGAGATCTCTTCAAGAAAATTAGAGATAACAAGGGAACATTTCATGCAAAGATGGGCACAATCAACAACAGAAATTATATGGACCAAACAGAAGCAGAAGATTTTAGAAGAAGTGAAACAATACACAGAAGAACCATACAAAAAAGATCTTCATGACCCAGATAACCATCATGGTGTGATCACTCACCTAGAGCCAGACATCCTGGAATGCAAGGTCTAGTGGGCCTTAGGAAGCATCCCTATGAACAAAGCTAGTGGAGGTGATGGAATTCCAGTTGAGCTATTTCAAATCCTAAAAGATGATGCTGTGAAAGTGCTGCACTCAATATGCCAGCAAATTTGGAAAACTCAGCTGTGGCCACAGGACTCAAAAAGGCCAGTTTTCATTCCAATATCAAAGAAGGGCAATGCCAAAGAATGTTCAAACTACTGCACAATTGCACTCATCTCACATGCTAGCAAAGTAATCCTCAAAATTCTTCAAGCCAGGCCTCAACAGTACATGAACCATAAACTTCCATATGTTCAAGCTAGATTTAGAAAAGGCAGAGGACCCAGAGATCAAATTACCAACATCCGTTGGATCATCTAAATGAAATATTACTCCACCATAAAAGGGAACAAAATATTGCTGTTTGCAGCAATATGGATGGACCTAGGGAATATCAGAAGTAAGTCAGACAAACATTATATGATATCACTTACATGTAGAATTTAAAAAATAAAAATGAACCTATAAATGAAACAGAAACTGATTCACAGACATAGTAAACAAACTTATGGTTAAAAAGGGGAAAAGTAGGGGAGGGAAGGGGTAAGTTAAGAGTATAGGACTAACAGATACAGAAGGAAAGGAAAGAAAGGAAAGTGAAGTCGCTCAGTCATGTCCAACTCTTTGCAACCCCATGGACTGTAGTATACCAGGCTACTCCATCCATGGGATTTTCCAGGCAAGGGTACTGGAGTGGGTTGCTATTTCCTTGTCCAGAGGATCTTCCCAACCCAGAGATCGAACCCAGGTCTCCCATATTGCAGGCAGACGCTTTACCATCTGACTCACCAGGGATACAAATACAAAAACTAGATAAGCCACAAGATTTATTGTATAACACAGAGAACAATATTCAATATCTTATATTAATCTGTAATGGAAAGTAATCTGAAAAAAATATGTATGTATAACTGAATCACTTTGCTGTATACCTGAAACTAACAAAATATTGTAAATCAACTATATTTCAATTAAAAAAAACTTTAAAATTTTAAAAGTAAAATAATCTTTAAAATGGAAAAAGAATCTAGGAATTTTAGTGCCTGTGCCTAAGGGATGGTGCCAAGTTTTGACCCTCAGCCTCCTATGTTCGGCCATTGATTCAGAGGATTCAGCTGCCTGAGGAACAGTGACGAAGTTACCCACATCCTGACTCCAAAATACTGACACCCATGCCTCAGAATGAACCTTTTATGTGAGAGATGCTTCAGAACCTAAGGAGACAGACTGGGCCTCCATCTAACCAAATAGGACAGACTGTATGAACTTTGTGTGCCCGCTTGCTGATAAGTTCATGCTCCATGACATCTGTATGGGTGGTCTAATTTTGTCTGAAACCTTCTTTCATTATAACCTGGTAGTGAGGGATGGGGAGTACTTAACCCTGACCTATTTCTAACTAAGGGCAATGAGCCAGTTATTTATCAAGAAATAACTTGTTGTATACCAGTTAACAACCATGTCCAATATTCATTTTCTTCCTCTTCATTTGTGTGAAAGTCATGACATTTTGAGGAGATTGATTATTCTAGGGGGTTGCTATTGATCAAATCTTTGAAGGGAACTCACAAATAGGCCTAAATGGAGCAGGACCCTATGGTCCTTGTCCCTACCCCATATCCTTTTCCCTGCCTTTTATCTGTGGGAAACTTTAGTCAAAGAATAAGTTTAATCATAGAAATGAGAACATATAAAAACAAAGGAAAACAATAAAAGGAAACCAAATAATAATAATATAATCATTAAGCATAGTCAAGTTCCTTCTTAAAGACAATACGTAATATTCTGAGCCATGTCCTGTGAGTTCTTATACATACAGAAACCCCAGGTGATAGAAGTTAACTGCATGATGACCAGACTGTACCCACAACATAAGCTGCCACAGTTCTGAGAACTGGCCTTAAAGAAATGGGAACAAATGGACCCTGGAACTGCAGATTAACTGTACCTAAAACAATTAAGATGCTGCTGGTCAGACCACAATGACCAATTTGAAGATCAGAGCTGACTATGCTGTTTCTGCATGTAACCCCCTCCTTTTGTCTATAAAAGCTCTTGCCCCACTAGTTGCCAGTAGCTTTTGGACAGATGTCCACCACCCTCCCCCACCAAGGTTGCAGACATCTGAAATAAAGCCAACTTTCCTTTCCACCAACCCTGGCTTGTGTGTTGGCTTTTGAGCACCAAGCAATGAGACCCCAACTCCTTTTGGTAACAGTCTTTCTCTTCCCACCTGGGTCCTGGACTAACTGAGAAATATTACAAAGGAATAGGAAACCCAAATATACTTTTCAGTTCAGTTCAGTTCAGTCCTTCAGTCACGTCCGACTCTTTGCAACCCCATGAATCGCAGCACGCCAGGCCTCCCTGTCCATCACCATCTCCCGGAGTTCACTCAGACTCACGTCCATCGAGAGCGTAATGCCATCCAGCCATCTCATCCTCTATTGTCCCCTTCTCCTCCTGGCCCCAATCCCTCCCAGCATAAGAGTCTTTTCCAATGAGTCAACTCTTCGCATGAGGTGGCCAAAGTACTGGAGCTTCAGCTTTAGCATCAGTCCTTCCAAAGAAATCCCAGGGTTGATCTCCTTCAGAATGGACTGGTTGGATCTCCTTGCAGTCCAAGGGACTCTCAAGAGTCTTCTCCAACACCACTGTTCAAAAGCATCAATTCTTCGATGCTCAGCCTTCTTCACAGTCCAACTCTCACATCCATACATGACCACAGGAAAAACCATAGCCTTGACTAGACAGACCTTAGTCGGCAAAGTAATGTCTCTGCTTTTGAATATACTATCTAGGTTGGTCATAACTTTTCTTCCAAGGAGTAAGTGTCTTTTAATTTCATGGCTGCAGTCACCATCTGCAGTGATTTTGGAGCCCAAAAAACTAAAGTCTGACACTGTTTCCACTGTTTTCCCATCTATTTCCCATGAAGTGATGGGACCAGATGCCATGATCTTCATTTTCTGAATGTTGAGCTTTAAGCCAACTTTTTCACTCTCCTCTTTCACTTTCGTCAAGAGGCTTTTTAGCTCCTCTTCACTTTCTGCCATAATGGTAGTGTCATCTGCATATCTGAGGTTATTGATAATTCTCCCGGCAATCTTGATTCCAGCTTGTGTTTCTTCCAGTCCAGCGTTTCTCATGATGTACTCTGCATAGAAGTTAAATAAGCAGGGTGACAATATACAGCCTTGACGCACTCCTTTCCTATTTGGAATCAGTCTGTTGTTCCATGTCCAGTTCTAACTGTTGCTTCCTGGCCTGCATACAGATTTCTCAAGAGGCAGGTCAGGTGGTCTGGTATTCCCATCTCTTTCAGAATTTTCCACAGTTTATTGTGATTCACATAGTCAAAGGCTTTGGCATAGTCAATAAAGCAGAAATAGATGTTTTTCTGGAACTCTCTTGCTTTTTCCATGATCCAGCAGATGTTGGTAATTTGATCTCTGGTTCCTCTGCCTTTTCCAAAACCAGCTTGAACATCAGGAAGTTCACGGTTCACATATTGCTGAAGCCTGGCTTGGAGAATTTTGAGCATTACTTTACTAGCATGTGAGATGAGTGCAATTGTGTGGTAGTTTGAGCATTCTTTGGCATTGCCTTTCTTTGGGATTGGAATGAAAACTGACCTTTTCCAGTCCTGTGGCCACTGCTGAGTTTTCCAAATTTGCTGGCGTATTGAGTGCAGCACTTTCACACCATCATCTTTCAGGATTTGAAACAGCTCAACTGGAATTCCATCACCTCCACTAGCTTTGTTCATAGTGATGCTTTCTAAGGCCCACTTGACTTCACATTCCAAGATGTCTGGCTCTAGATTAGTGATCACATTATCATGATTATCTGGGTTGTGAAGATCTTTTTTGTACAGTTCTTCTGTGTATTCTTGCCACCTCTTCTTAATATCT
This sequence comes from Oryx dammah, assembly GCF_014754425.2. Taxonomy (NCBI): domain Eukaryota; kingdom Metazoa; phylum Chordata; class Mammalia; order Artiodactyla; family Bovidae; genus Oryx; species Oryx dammah. The sequence continues at coordinate 40,918,705 of NW_024070213.1, read as the reverse complement.
TCTGCTTCTGTTAGGTCCATACCATTTCTGTCCTTTATCGAGCCCATCTTTGCATGAAATGTTCCCTTGGTATCTCTAATTTTCTTAAAAATATACTTTTAGTCCTGATTAAGTTTAATTTGGAAGATGAAGCTTTGTGCAGAGGACAAAATGATTTATTAACTCTTCATCCTCCAGTCTAGACCTTAGAATAGCTCCCCTGAGGACAAGTTTGGCACAGTAGAGCAGATACATATACCTAGTGGCTCCCTTCATTGAGCTGGAAAAAGAGGGAGAGAGAATTAAACCAAAATTGCCATGCATGGGACCTTATATTATTTTACCCAAAGTGGGAACAGCCCAAATGTCCATCAACTGATAATTGGATAAATCAAATGCGGTATGTCCATACAGTGGACTATTATTCAGCAATAAAAGGAAATGTGTACTGATACATGCTACACAGGGGTGAATCTTGAAAACATGCTGTGTGAAAGAAGCCAGTCACAAAGAACTGCACATATCATGTGATTTATATGAAAGGACTCCCCCACAGTCCCATACCATGGCTCTCAAGGAACAGTACCCAGTTACCCACGACCAGCCCCATCAGTAGCCCTGCCACCTCCAGGGTACTGCAGGGAGGAGATCTATGTTCTGTGCCAGCTATGAAGAAACTCTCACTCTCTGCTCCTCCAGACTCAAAGGGCTCCCTCCTTCTGCTCTTGATGCTTCCTTTATGCAACCATGAACCTGGGATTAAGACTGTGAAATTAAATTCATTCTCACTTCATAAAGATGAAAAAGCAAGGTTCATTCTAATTGTCAAAGCCTGGTTTTGACACTAGGACTGAGTCTATTTAGCAAAAACTCTAAACATTATCCAAAACTTAATATTTAATATTATCTCTAGAGATCAAATATAAAAATATACATATATATGTTGCTGTTGTTCAATCACCCAGTCGTGTCCAATTCTTTGTGACCTCATAGACTGTAGCACACCAGGCCTCCCTGTTCCTCATCATCTCCTGAAGTTTGCTCAAGTTCATGTCCATTGCATTGGTGATGCCATCCAGCCATCACATCTATATACATACATATATATATAAATCATGGTGAAAACTTTTGTTAGTATAAAAGAAAATTGTATTTTAAGTAAATTTCCTTCTCAAAAAAAGGAACCAGATTTATAATGTTATTTTATACACTGTTAGGTCATTAGATTATGATGTAAGTATGGTTCAGCTTTTTGTCTATTTTAGCAAAATAGACTCAGAATTCATGGAATGAACTAAGTTATCACTGTGGCTTCAACCCAGAACAAAAACAAAGCTGAGATATAACAATAATCATGGAAACATTTTTAACAGCAAAAACTTTGTTAAATACTTTTTGGCATAGCAAAACAGAGTAGCACTTAAAAAAAAACAGCAAATTGCTTAAGGTTTACACTATATCTTTAAGAGCATATGGTCATAACTATACTCCAATAAAAATTAATTTTTTAAAAGACGAGCATATGGTCAAAGAATTTTGGGGCATTTTGGTCAAAAAGAATGTGTTAAGAGTGACCAGGATCTTGTTTTAGGGATATCCACCAAAAAATATATATATTATAGGATAGTGAGATTCATTATAAATGTAAACTTAGACATACATTGTTTACTTTTTAAAAAGAGCTAATGGACATGAAAACAAAGTGGATGAACTTCAGCAAAACAATGAAAAGTCATTAAAGGCACAAATTCCACACATCAGCCACAATATTACTTTGCAGGCAGACTTTTTCAGACCTATGCTGAAATTGCCTTAGTGCAGTATTGAGAGAAATTTCACTTAAGCCAGAAATGCTGTTTTAATCAACCCACTGAGAGAGGAGCCAAAGGAAAAACCTACTCCATGGAGTTTTTTGTCTCCATACCATCTCTATATATTTAGGCCAACAACGACAAGCATGGAACACAGGGAAACAGAAAGGAAATTTGTATTTTTTGCAAAGATAGTACATATCAGGCTGTACATAGTCAATTTTTTTGACTCCACAGTACACATCTATGAAGTATTTTACTGCTTTATGGATGACAAAACTGATGTTCATTAAGTAGAGATATTTATTCAGCTCAGCCAGAATCCAAACCCAGGTTTGTCTTCTACTGAGTTCTCTGCTCTTAAGGAATTCTGCTCAATGTTATGTGGCAGCCAAGATGGAAAAGGAGTTGGGGAGAATGGATACATGTATATGTATGACTGAGTCCCTTTGCTGTTCACCTGAAACTATCACAACATTGTTAATCGACTATAATATAGAATAAAAGGTTTTTTTAAAAAAGTTCTCCTCTGCTCTTTCTGAATCTCATCCACTTCAGACTTAGGTATAAACCAAGACCCTCACTTTAACCAGACTGCCACCTCTGATCAGATTGAGACCTCCTGAGAAGCACTTAGAAAGGAGGAACATAGGGAAGGAGAAGCAAAGAGAGAGAGGTAGCAACATTTAAATTCAGAAATCTAGTCCAGGTCAACAACCTTTTGCCATAATAGGCCAATTATAGTGAATAGTTTAGGTTTTTCAGGTTACATGATCTCTGTCACTACATCTCAAGTCAACTATTACAGTATGAAAACAGCCATAGACCATGTTCACACAAACACAGCAGCTATGTTCCAATAAAAGTTTATTTATGGACCTTGGAATTTGAATTTTTTATAATTTTCACAAGCTACAAAATAGACCTGTTTCCCCCAATCATTTAAAAATATAAAAACCATTCTTGATTCATGGGCTAAACAAAAACAGGCATTGGGCCAGATTTGGCCAAAAACCCCCAGCTTGCCAACTCCTGCCCTGGGTTAAACCAGCTCTCAATTAGTAACAAGTGTTCAATCAAACATTCAGGCTTAATAAAAATAGCATGAAACTCTTAACAAAAGACAATAGAGCATTTTATCTATCTGATATACTAAAGATAGTGAGACCTGTTGTACAAACAGAAACCTTTAACGAAATAAATCAAATTGATGAGCAGACAGTAAAACACAGACTCCTTTGAAACAAATGGCTAAAAACAATAGATCTGAGATTTTAAAAGGGTTACTTATTGGTGAAATAAAAATTCATATTTTAAGGCCAGACAAGAAAAATTTAAACATAATTTTTTTTCTCTATTTCAGCCTCTTCCCTCCCCTCTAGTGTGAACTGTGCATCTGCACAATGTTAACAAGATCTTCCCAAAGGCAGAAATACCCACTCAAACATAATTTTTTTTTTTCTGGCACCAACCATAGATGATAATATTCCTTTCTCAATTCTTTAAGGGATCACAGTGACTCACCACTTGCCTTGTATGTGTAGACATCTTTGGTGAACGTCATGAAGAATGCCAATATATCATTTCCCTTAAAGATAGTGGTTGGTCCAGAACAGACTGGTCAGGCCTGGGGAGATATTATGGCCTGGGGAGATACTGGGCCATACCTAATGGAAGTTCTTAGCTTAAATACTTAATTGTGACCATATAAATGTTACTAGCTATATTACTTATATTCTGCCTATTTTTACAAGATTATTATTTCTTGCTTTGCCAAATGGGTGACTGAGCCTCAAAATGATGGATCAAATATATAGTTCAATAAGATCAATGATTCAGTTCAGTTCAGTTCAGTCGCTCAGTCGCTCAGTCGTGTCCAACTCTTTGCAACCCCATGAACCGCAGCACGCCAGGCCTCCTGGAGTCCACCCAAACCAAACCCATGTCCATTGAGTCCACCCAACTCCCGGAGTCCACTCAAACCCATGTCCATTGAGTGGGTGATGCCATCCAACCATCTCATCCTCTGTCATCAGTCAGCTCCTGCCCTCAGTCTTTCCCAGCATCAGGGTCTTTTCCAGCGAGTCAGCTCTTCGCATCAGGTGGCCAACATATTGGAGTTTCAGCTTCAACATCAGTCCTTCTAATGAACACCAGGACTGATCTCCTTTAGGATGGACTGAGATCAATGATTGTAATACTGCAATTCTAGATATAGGAAGAAGCAATGAAAGGGAACAATTCCCAGGATCATAACAGCCTAGTAAAGCAGGTGGTCCAGAGACTTTTGGTTACTTTTAACAAGGCCTAGTCCAGCAATGAGGAGCTTCCCAGGTAGCTCAGTGGTAAAGAATCCATCTGCTAATACAGGAGACACAGGAGACATGGGTTCAATCCCTGGGTAAAGAAGATGCTCTGGAGAAGAAAATGGCAACCCACTCTACTAGACTTGCCTGGATAATCCCACGAACAGAGGAGCTTAGCTGGCTCCAGTCCATGGGGTTGCAAAGAGCTGGCCGTGACTGAGCATGCATGCACGAAGTCCAGCAATAACACATTGAGTGGCCTATCAACAAAATCTTCCCTGACCTGGGAATGAGCACTCCTAGCATCATGGGCCAAATGGGTCATAAGACGCTTCCTGAATCTTGGTCAAAATTAAGAATGAAGGAGAATTGTAAAATAAAGAATGTTGGGGGAAGAAAAAGCATGTTGCCCACCATCCAGTTCTACAAGAATCAAGTCATTAGCTACTGCAACCATTGACCAACAAAAATATACCCTGAAAGAAACTCAGGGCAAAGATGAGGATGAAGCACTTTTGGCTCTGGGAAAACAGGAAAAAACAGCTCTTGGTAGTTAGAAATATTTCAGGAGAAATTTTTTGTAAACTTGGACTCTTGTATCTTCCCATACTTTGAACAGCGCTAAAACCGTTAACTAAGACATCTGTTCCTCACGGCTAGCAGCAACCTTCCACTGAGAAGTCAGCTCGGTTGTATGTACCCCTTCACCAAAATCACATGTATACTGACCTCCTCACTTTCCTCTTTGAACTTTCTGAGAAACTGTCTCCCATAATCCTCGGTTTGGCTGAAATAAAACATTCCATTTCTTTCTCGGACTATTGATTAAATTTTTATTGACATTATTCAGTTCAGTTCAGTCACTCAGTCATGTCCAACTATTTGTGACCCTATGGACTGCAGCACGCCAGGCTTCCCTGTCCATCACTAACTTCTGGAACTTACTCAAACTCAAGTCCATCTATTCGGTAATACCATCCAACCATCTCATCCTCTGTCGTCCTCTTCTCCTCCTGCCTTCAATCTTTCCCAGCATCAGGGTCTTTTCCAATAAGTCAGCTCTTTGCATCAGGTGGCCAAAGTATTGGAGCTTCAGCATCAGTACTTCCAATGAATATTCAGGACTGATATCCTTTAGGATTCATGGAATTGATCTCCTTGCAGTCCAAGGGACTCTCAAGAGTCTTCTCCAACACCACAGTTCAAAAGCATCAGTTCTCTGGTGCTCAGCTTTCTTCATGGTCCAACTCTCACATCCATACATGACTACTGGAAAAACCATAGCTTTCACTATATGGAACTTTGTTGACAAAGTAATGTCCCTTGCTTTTTAATATGCCGTCTAGGCTGGTCATAGCTTTTCTTTCAAGGAGCAAGCTTCTTTTAATTTCATGACTGCAATCAGCATCTGCAGTGATTTTAGAGCCCAAGAAAATAGTCTGTCACTGTTTGCATTGTTTCCTCATATTTTCCATGAAGTGATAGGACCAGATGCCATGATATTAGTTTTATGAATGTTGAGTTTGAAGCTGGCTCTTTTACTCTCCTCTTTCACTTTCATTAAGAGGCTCTTTAGTTCCTCTTCACTTTCTGCCATAAGGGTGGTGTCATCTGTGTATCTGAGGTTATCTATATTTCTCCAAGCAATCTTGATTCCAGCTTGGGCTTCACTAGCCAGGCATTTCACATGATGTACTCTGCATATAAATTAAATAAGCAAGGTGACAATATGCAGCATTGATGTACTCCTTTCCCAATTTTGAACCAGTCCATTGTAACTGGTTCAAACTGTTCTAATGCCCAATTCTAACTGTTGCTTCTTGGCTTGCATACAGGTTCCTGGGAGGCAGATCAGATAGTCTGGTGTTCCCATCTCTTGAAGAATTTTCCACAGTTTGTTGTGATCCACACAGTCAAAGGCTTTAGCATACTCAATAAAGCAGAAGAAGATGTTCTTCTGGAATTCTCTTGTTTTTCCTATGATCCAGTAGATGTTGGCAATTTTATATTGGTTCATCTGCTTTTTCTAAATCCAGCTTGAACATATGGAAGTTCTCAATTCACATACTGTTGAAGCCTGATTGGAGAATTTTGAGCATTACTTGACCAGCATGTAAGATGAGTGCAATTATGTGGTAGTTTAAACATTCTTTGGCATTGCCTTTCTTTGGGTTGGAATGAAAATTGACCTTTTCCAGTCCTATGGCCGCTGCTGAGTTTTCCAGATTTGCTGGCATATTGCATACAGCTCTTTCACAGCATCATCTTTTAGGATTTGAAATAGCTCAACTGGAATTTCATCACCTCTGCTAGCTTTGTTTGTATTGAATCTTCCTAAGGTCCACTTGACTTTGCACTCCAGGATGTCTGGCTCTAGGTGAGTGATCATACCATCGTGGTTATCTGGATCATGACAATCTTTTTTGTATATTTCATCTGTGTATTCTCACCACCTTTTCTTAATATCTTCTGCTTCTGTTAAGTCCATATCATTTCTGTTGTTGATTGTGCCCATCTTTGCATGAAATGTTCCTTTGTTATTTCTAATTTTCTTGAAGAGATCTCTATTTCCCATTCTATTGTTTTCCTCTAATTCTTTGCATTGACAACTTAGGAAGGCTTTCTTTTCTCTCCTTGCTATGCTTTGGAACTCTGCATTCAGATGGAATATCTTTCCATTTGTCCTTTGCCTTTTGCTTCTCGTCTTTTCTCAGCTATTTGTAAGTCCTCCTCAGACAACCATTTTGTCCTCTTGCATTTCTTCTTCTTGGGAATGGTTTTGATTATCATCTCCTGTACAATGTTACAAACCCTCTGCCCATAGTTCTTTAAGAACTCTATCAGATCTAATCCTTTGAATCTATTTGTCGCTTCCACTGTATAATTGTAAGGGATTCAATTTAGGTCATACCAGAATGGTCTAGTGGTTTTCCTTACTTTCTTCAATTTAAGGCTGAATTTTGCAATAAGGAGTTCATGGTCTGAGACACAGTTAGCTCCCGGTCTTGTTTTTGCAGACTGTATACAGGTTCTCCATCTTTGGCTGCAAAGACTAAAATCAGTCTGATTTCATATCGACCATCTGGTGATGTCCATGTGTAGAGTCATCTCTTGTATTTTTGGAAGAAGGCATTTGCTATGACCAGTGGTTTCTCTTGGCAAAACTTTGTTAGCTTTTGCCCTGCTTCATTTTGTACTCTGAGGCCAAACTTGCCTGTTACTCCAGGTATCTCTTGACTTCCTAATTTTTATTACTCTCCCCATGATAAAAAGGATACGGTTGGCATTATTGTTGTTCAGTTGCTCAGTCGTATCTGACTCTTTGTGACCCATGGACTGCAGCACGTCAGGCTTCCCTGTTCTTTACCATCTCCCAGAGCTTGCTCAACCTCAGGTCCACTGAGTCAGTGATGTCACCCAACCATCTTGTCCTCTGTCATCCCCTTTTCCTCCTGCCTTCAATCTTTTCCAGCATCAGGGTCTTTTCAAATGAGTCAGTTCTTTGCTTCAGGTGGCCAGAGTATTGGAGTTACAGCTTCAACATCAGTCCTTGCAATGAATATTCAAGACTGATTTCCTTTAGTATGGACTGGGTGGATCTCCTTGCAGTCCAAGGGACTCTCAAGAGTCTTCTCTAACACCACAGTTCAAAAGCATCAATTCTTTGGCACTCAGTCTTCTTTATAGTCCAACTTTCACATCCATACATGACTACTGGAAAAACCATAGCCTTGACCAGATGGACCTTTGTTGGCAAAGTAGTCTCTGCTTTTTAATATGCTGTTTAGGTTGGTCATAACTTTCCTTCCAAGGAGTAAGCGTCTTTTAATTTCATGGCTGCAATCACCATCTGCAGTGACTTTGAAGCCCCCCAAAATAAAGTCTGACACTACTTCCACTGTTTCTCCTTCTATTTGCCATGAAGTGATGGGACCAGATGCCATGATCTTCGTTTTCTGAATGTTGAACTTTAAGCCAACTTTTTCACTCTCCTCTTTCACTTTCATCAAGAGGCTTTTTAGTTCCTCTTCACTTTCTGCCATCAGGATGGTGTCATCTGCATATCTGAGGTTATTGATATTTCTCCCAGCAATCTTGATTCTAGCGTGTGCTTCCTCCAGCCCAGCATTTCTCATGATGTACTCTGCATAGAAGTTAAATAAGCAGGGTGACAATATACAGCCTTGACATACTCTTTTTCTTATTTGGAACCAGTCTGTTGTTCCATGTCCAGTTCTAACTGTTGCTTCCTGACCTGCATACAGGATTCTCAGGAGGCAGGTCAGGTGGTCTGGTATTCCCATCTCTCTCAGAATCTTCCACAGTTTATTGTGATCCACACAGTCAAAGGCTTTGGCATAGTCAATAAAGCAGAAATAGATGTTTTTCTGGAACTCTCTTGCTTTTTCCATGATCCAGCAGATGTTGGCAGTTTGATCTCTGGTTCCTCTGCCTTTTCTAAAACCAGCTTGAACATCAGGAAGTTCACGGTTCATGTATTGTTGAAGCCTAGCTTGGAGAACTTTGAGCATTACTTTACTAGCATGTGAGATGAATGCAATTTTGTGGTAGTTTGAGCGTTCTTTGGTATTGCCTTTTTGGGATGGCATTATTAACTAGGTTTAATAACCAAGGGAGATTAACCTTCGTACAGCATGATTTGTTTTCAACAAACGTTGAATCTTATATTTATGCCATAACAAATATATGTTATTAACTAAATAAATGTTATAATTCGTGTTCTTTTTTCTTTTAAGGGCTTCCCTGTTGGCCCGGGTGTTAACGAATCTGTCTGTAACTCAGGAGACTCAGGTTCAGTCCGTGGGTTGGGAAGATCCCCTGGAGAAGGGAAAGGCAACACATTCCAGTATTCTTGCTTGGAGAATTCCATGGACAGAGGAGCCTAGTGGGCTACAGTCCACGGGTTGCAAAAAGTCAGACATGAATGAGCAATTAACACTTTCACTTTTTTCCTTTAAAATCTATATCTTAATTTGCTGTGTTCTGTTGAGTATTTCTATGTTCAGACTAGTCTTTTTTTACACATGAAATTCTTCCTTCATAAGATGATGTTAATAAGAAAAGCATGATTCGGTTTCAAGTAACTTCATAGTAAATTCTATGAAAGCTATGCAATTCTATAGAGACACATTGTATCTTCTGAGATATTCACTAAAGAAAATTTGATTAGAGAATCCTGGTAGAGCTACCATAATGGATACATCAAGAAAATGAACTAGAAGCTGCTAAGTTTGAGGATTTAAGACAGTAGACATGTTGCTGTACTTCAAAGTAGAAAATAGACAGTTCATTTGTACACTTGTCATAGTTCTTTCTGAGAAATACTGTCAAAGGAAAAACAGGTTCCGAAAATGAATGAACAGGGGCGGTACTGAATGCAAATAAGAGCTTCACTCTGTGGTATCTGCTTTCTGGCAGCAGCAGGAAATGTTCAATCTGCCATTTGGGAACTCCTCATCAGTAGACTGACATTCTCTACTGTCAGTACCCTGTTCTTGGGGGATGAAGAGCCCCCAAGAATCCTTCAGGAAAAGCAATATCCTTGTCGATTGTCAATGCCCTTGACAGGCTATAGGACAACCTGTCAGCTAGCTGGTGGTACTAAATTAATGAATAACGACCTTGAAAGAAAAAAAAAAAAAAACCCGCAAAACTAACAATTTAGCATAGAATAATCAATGAAAAAACTTCCAGGTTTTTTTTTTTTTAATGTGTTAAAATGTTCCCATTACTGAAGTGTTGAGTGTGGGAGCAGTTAGCAAGCATTCTTCTACATTTCAGTTCTACAAGACCTTTTATTTACATGTCTTAATCATAGCAACTGGAGAAAGCAATGACACCCCACTCCAGTACTCTTGCCTGGAAAATCCCATGGATGGAGGAGCCTGGTAGGCTGCAGTCCATGGGGTCACTAAGAGTTGGACACAACTGAGCGACTTCACTTTCACTTTAATCATAGCAACACAAAATTCTTCCTTTGTAAGGAAGGAAGATCTCAGGATCACATCCCAAGATCACAGCAACACAAAAGGTACATCCACAGGTTGGATTTTTCATACACACAAGGTAGGAGCAGACTTCATTTGGCCGTATTCCTTCAGAAATCAATTTAAAACAAGTTAAAATTTGTAAGCTTTTAATTTATTTGAAACAGATCATCTTTTCAAAAATACCATATAAATTATATCTATTTATATTTATATAATTATATTACAATTATTTAAACATTTATAAATATTTTAATTAATTTATATGCTGAGCTACCTAAAGGAAATTTCTTGGGAATAACTCCTAGCCTATAGCAAGAATCCACATTTCCTCCTCCTCAGGCCATGGGAGGTATCATCCATTCGTCATGGCCAACATTATGAAATTCCATCTCAATCACTCTAACACAGCTGCTTTTTCAGAGATACTGCTGAATTGCAATCCATTTGCTTTCTCTGTCTTGTGGCAGTCACTAAATTTACAAAGTATCTCCTGTAAAGAATAATCTTTTCTTAGGAAATCTTGTGGAAGAGCTTCCTATTGGCTCATTTAGTGCTATTTCCAACCCCTTCTAGCTTTCATCCTGTACTGTGTATGCTGGAAAACTAAGATCTCCATTTTCTAGACTCCCTGTGGCCATAGCTACACATATGACCCAGGTTTTGCCAAGCAAGCCTGGGAGACTTGGAAAGTTGACAAAGGTCTGATGAAAAGGCTGTATAGTTGTTATGGAGGCATTTGATTCTTCTAGGCAGAGGTTCTACTGACCAAGCCACTCTAGTATCATGGGCCCCCAGTGCCTACATGCTTGAGTAGCAGTGGGGTTTCTGTGTTGGCAGCCCATGGTGTTGTAGGGTATTTGTTTGAGCTGTGCATCATTCAAGCTCTTGGAAATTCTATAAGCCACCCTTTATTCTAAAATAAAGAGGTAGAGTACATTACTTTGTTTCAATTAAAATCCTGACAAATACAAGCTTGGTCCCTAAATGCAAGGGCATTTTGAGGATCCAGTATACCTGAATGTGAAAACTGGCTCTATAATTGTTAGCTGAGATGTCTTGGGTAAGTTCCCCAAACTCTCTGTGCTTAAGTTCCACTGTTACAAAAGGAGGTTTGGGGGAGGCTAATATCTACCACATGGTTATGCTATGAAGAGACAGTGAGGAGATGTCTATAACATAACTGGTATAGGGATTGGGGTAGGGGAAGGATAACTCATTAATAATAGGTTCTTCCTACATCATTGTGTCCTACATATTAAAAACATAATGTTTATATTGGAGTAGACTACAAAACTATTTAAAGACATCCAGTGGTGGGCAAGGAAAAGTATTCAGTTCAAACTAGGACAAAGCAAAAAATAAAATTTCAGGAGAGGATTGGGTCAGGAATATGTGAATGTGAGGTCACAGTGTCAGATGAGATAATGCTTAGAAATAAGACCAGACTGATGTGCTAAAAAGAGAAAGTTAACTACAGGTTAGGAATTCATGCTTTAACAAGTAAAAGAAAATTTAATTTCACTTTTAAACAAGTAACAGATAAATTTTCTTATAAAACATGGTCAGAGGTAGATTGTTGCTGCATCAGTTCAGCTGCAAAATGATGCCATGAGGGATTCAGCTCTCCTCTGGCTCTGCTGTGCTTATCATTGGCTTTTGTCCTCTACATGTAGCAGGAGGGATACTGCTCCAGGCAGTCCCCCAATTCAAGCTAATAAAAGAGGGAGGGGGCAAGAGCATTTTCCTTTGGTATGCTTGTTTTATTTTTCAGGAAAGGTATCCCTCCTAGGTCAGCTCTACTTCCATCTCATTTGCTGGAATTGGCTTATGTATCCACTTTAAATAAGTTATTAGCTAAGGAAACAAAACTATAAGGGACTCTTTAATTTTAAAAAATATCATGTTAGCTGTTTGGTTTGTAAAGGGAAAGCAAAACATTCCTGTTTTGAAGAAGTGGACAAATAAGGGTGAATTGAAACAATAAAGGCAAGCTTTTTTTTTTTTTTTTCCTTTTCTATTTATCCCTGAAAGTTCTTGTGCAGTGCCAAGAAGAGAAATGTTTCTTATAACCATATATAGCCCTGTCTTGAGATCTGCTGGGAATCCAACATGAACTGGCAGAGAGATGGAGATATGCCCAGGAAATTAATGAATGTGACTAGGAAGCATACTGGTAATAGAACCACACCCCAAACTATTGACAGTTCCTTAAACTTAGGAAGTCCAAAGTTGTGTGTGTGTGTGTGTGTGTGTGTGTGTGTGTGTGTGTTGTGGAGGTAGGGGTTGATTCATGTCTGATTCAGGTCAAGTCAGTAGCCAAGGAATCCCTTCTGATAGACAGGGACTTTGGTGTAAGAGTCAATGCATATTGGCAAAAATTGATGTCAAAATTATAGCACCATTGTGGACTCAGGGATAGTCAAGAGACAGGACAAAGCTGGAGTGTTTGGGAGCTGAGACCAACTCTACTAGGAAGAAAAAAGAAGGTTAACTAGAGCTATGCAGGGGATTTGGTCCATCACCAGATGGACTGGTTAATGGCAGGACTCAAATCCCAATAAGCACAGACTCCCATTCAATCAAATTAGACACACAAAATATGAAGTGAGGAAGGGAAAAGCGCTGTACATCTGAAATTTGCCCTGGGCTCTAGGTAAGCAAATCAACTCCAGATCCTACCCATGTGAGATGCTGGAGGCCCTAATCCAGTCAGATATTTTGTTCATTGACCTGGAGACTGTGCAGGTATAAAGCAAGGCTGTGACACTCAGCTGTTGAAAGGGAAATTTGTTCCTTTAGCAAATTGATCACCTATTGAGCACCAAATGCTGTTCTAAGTGCTGGACATACAATAGAAGGCAAAGCAGGTAATCCCTACCCTTGTGAAGTTCACTAGCTTCCCCTGAGCAGTAACTACTGGCCAAGGCCACAACTTACCAAGGCTTCAGCTCCCTCTAATATGGAAGGAATGAGTTGCATGTAGGAATCAAAAGTGTACAAGAGGAGTCCTGTCTTCAAGGACCTGACAGTCTAAAGGGAAAGTTTCAGTCAGGAGACTTATTTCAGGAGATTTCCAAATGGACAGACCACTCACACTAAGTCCATGACAGCTTCAGAAAACTAGTATCCCCGCTTCTCACAAAGTGTTCCCACCCTTTCACAAAGGGCAAGGGTTACAACTAGAGCTACTCTTACTCTAGTACAAGGAGAGTCAGCTGGAGCACCCTACACTTGTCACCTGTCCCCAACCTTTGCATCTTACCAGTTAGGTTTTCAGAGTCCAATGTTCCCCTGGCATTACCAGTTTAACTGATAATCAGGATATATCGAGAACAGGAGAGTCGGCAACATATGTCATTAACAATAAACTGTCAGTGCAGGTGTCTATACTTCTAACAGCTGTGACTGTGTCTTCATTTTTCCTCCATGTTACCTGACATGGCCTGAAAACTCTGTCAGTGATGGTTCACTTTACTAACAAGATAACCTAAATTACAGTTATGAATAGAGCTGAAAAACAGTTCAGAAATGTAAACTCACTCATGCAAACCACCACTTTCTTATTCCATTCTCCAGAGAGTCTGTTAAAGCATATGTTATCAGGGTACATGTATCTTTCAGACAACACTCAGCTTTCCAAGGTGGTAGAGTTAACATGCACTATTAAAATAAGAAATGCAGGGGGAAGTTTACAGTTTAAATAACTGTAATGTTGAATAATCAGTACACAGTGAAATTGATTAATTTAGTTAAGTTTCCATTATTTTTTTTACTGACTGCTAGTCAGCTAATGAGAAAAGCATTAATTATTGGTAAATAATCATAGATAATATGACAGAAGAAAGAAGAAAGGAAATACGGATTTAGCTAATCCATGATGTAGATAGCCAGTCTCTGAATTTACATTAATTAATATGTAGTTAGCATATAATTGATTGTTGGTCAAGAATTCAACACAGAAGATAATTAATGTCAAATCCATGTAATAAAATCCATTTCCCTTTCCAAGGATCAGCAGTACCTGTTAAAAGGCAAATTTTGTAGCATCAGCAATATTTTAAAAAAATCTTTGAAACATGGTATAAAATATAAATTAAAATCATATTGAAATACCATTTCTCAAATTTGGCAAAACCCCTGAATTTGGCATTACACTGCTAGCAAGGTTGTGGGAAAACTAGGCTCTGTCATGCACTTCTGATGGAAATGAAAACTAGTTCAGGCTTTATAAAGCAGAATTTGTCAATATCTAACAAGATTACAGTGTATTTATCTTTTGGTCCAACATTCCCATTTTCAGTAGTCTATCACAAAGATGTAAGCATAAATAAACAAAAAATATTTGCTTATATTTGTAGAATCCATCAATTAAAAGTTAATGAAATGCTGATGAAAATAGTTGCCCATGAAGAAATAGGATGGAAGGAGAAGTTATGGAAATGAGACTTATCTGAATGTGTTTATTTAGTTTTAACTTTATAGTAATAAAAATGTTCACATAATAATAAATTAAATGAAAAATCAAGGTACAAAAATTGAAAATAAATCAAAACAAATGAATTTAACTATATTCACTATATGCCTAGTATATTTGAATATTCTCAATGAGACGTATTCTAAAGATAAAAGAACTGTAAAAAATTCTTGAACTTCATTCAATACTGTTATTGTTAGTAATGACATTAACATTGATACATTGGTACAAATATATTCATATTACAAGCTAAAATAAGTAATTATGCTAATATTATTTGGAAACAGAGTTTTCAACTTGAGATACAACTCATTTAAATCAAAGGTTTGAAGTAAAAACCTAGTAATCTGAGATTTGAGTTGGAAATATCAGTGTATACTCGCAATTTCTTCCTGTTGCTATCCAATGAAGAGCCCTAGAAACAAGGACAACCAAGTATTAATAGCAATGAATATTCCCAAAGTCTAGACTGCAGTCTTCAAATATCATTCTTCATCTGCAAAAAGTAACTAAAGCTAATAAGTGAGTTTGGCAAAGTTACAGGATACAAGCCTTTATATATTAGCAATGAACAACTGGAAACTGAAATTTAAAATACCATTTATAGCAATATCTGAAACATAAACTATTTAGAAAAAAATTTAGGGACTTGCCTGGTGGTCCAGTGGTTAAGACTCTGTGCTCCTCACACAGAGGACTCAGGTTGAATCCCTGGTATGAGAAGACCCTACATGCTACATGGGGTGTGGCCAATTAAAAAAAAGTTAACAAAATACTTATGAGACCTGTACACTAAAACTATAAAACATTTCTGAGAGAAATCAAAGAAGATCTAAATAAATAGAACATAGTGTATGTTCATAGATGGGAATAACCAATATTATTAAAATGCCTGTGCTCTACAAGTTGATCAATAGCCTCAATGCAATTCCATTCAAAATTCTGAGAGTCTCTTCTGTAGATATTGACAAACTACAATTAATATAAAAATTCAAAGAACCTAACAATTTTGAAAAAGAAAAACAAAGTTCAAAGACTTATACTACTTGATTTCAAGACTTACCATAAAGCAAGAGTAATCAAGACAACTTTAGGGGGCGGTCCTAAGATGGCGGAGGAATAGGAAGGGAAGACCACTTTCTCCCTCACAAATTCCTCAAAAGATCATTTCAACGCGGAGCAAACTCCACAAAACAACCTCTGAATGCAGGCAGAGGACATCAGGCAACCAGAAAAGCAGATCATTGTCTTCAAAAACAGAGAGAAGAAACCCAGCTCCACCCACCAGACCTCCAACACAAGCTTCCCTAACCAGGAAACCTGGACAAGCCACTGATACAACCCCACCCACAGTGAGGAAGCTCCACAATAAAGAGAACTCCACAAATTACCAGAATATAAAAAGGCCATTCCAAACGCAGCAATATAACCAAGATGAAGAGACAGAGGAATACCCAACAGGTAAAGGAGCAGGAGAAATGCCCACCAAACCAGACAAAAGAGGAAGAGATAGGGAATCTACCTGAGAAAGAATTCCGAATATTGATAGTGAAAATGATCCAAAACCTTGAAGTCAAAATGGAATCACAGATAAATACCCTAGAGACAAGGATTGAGAAGATGCAAGAAATGTTCAACAAGGACCTAGAAGAAATAAAAAAGAGTCAATATACAATGAATAATGCAATAAATGAGATCAGAAACACTCTGGAGGCAACAAATAATAGAATAACGGAGGCAGAAGATAGGATTAGTGAAATAGAAGACAGAATGGTAGAAATAAATGAATCAGAGAGGAAAAAAGAAAAACGAATTAAAAGAAATGAGGACAATCTCAGAGACCTCCAGGACAATATGAAACGCTCCAACATTCGAATTATAGGAGTCCCAGAAGAAGAAGACAAAAAGAAAGACCATGAGAAAATCCTTGAGGAGATAATAGTTGAAAACTTCCCTAAAATGGGGAAGGAAATAATCACCCAAGTCCAAGAAACCCAGAGAGTCCCAAATAGGATAAACCCAAGGCGAAACACCCCAAGACACATATTAATCAAATTAACAAAGATCAAACACAAAGAACAATTATTAAAAGCAGCAAGGGAAAAACAACAAATAACACACAAGGGGATTCCCATAAGGATAACAGCTGATCTCTCAATAGAAACTCTTCAGGCCAGGAGGGAATGGCAAGACATATTTAAAGTGATGAAAGAAAATAACCTACAGCCCAGATTACTATACCCAGCAAGGATCTCATTCAAATACGAAGGAGAAATCAAAAGCTTTACAGACAAGCAAAAGCTGAGAGAATTCAGCACCACCAAACCTGCTCTCCAACAAATTCTAAAGGATACTCTCTAGACAGGAAACACAAAAAGGGAGTATAAACCCGAACCCAAAATAATAAAACAAATGGCAACCGGATCATACTTATCAATAATTACCTTAAACGTAAATGGATTGAATGCCCCAACCAAAAGGCAAAGACTGGCCGATTGGATACAAAAACAAGAACCCTCTATATGCTGCTTACAAGAGACCCACCTCAAAACAAGGGACACATACAGACTGAAAGTGAAGGGTTGGAAAAAGATATTCCATGCAAATAGAGACCAAAAGAAAGCAGGAGTGGCAATACTCATATCCGATAAAATAGACTTTAAAACAAAGGCGGTGAAAAGAGACAAAGAAGGCCACTACATAATGATCAAAGGATCAATCCAAGAAGAAGATATAACAATTATAAATATATATGCACCCAATATAGGAGCACCACAATATGTAGGACAAATGCTAACAAGTATGAAAGAGGAAATTAACAACACAATAATAGTGGGAGACTTTAATACCCCACTCACACATATGGACAGATCAACTAAACAGAAAATTAACAAAGAAACGCAAACTTTAAATGATACATTAGACCAGTTAGACCTAATTGATATCTATAGGACATTTCACCCCAAAGCAATGAATTTCACCTTTTTCTCAAGTGCTCATGGAACCTTCTCAAGGATAGATCACATCCTGGGCCATAAATATAACCTTGATAAATTCAAAAAAATCGAAATCATTCCAAGCATCTTTTCTGACCATAATGCACTAAGATTAGATCTCAATTACAGGAGGAAACCTATTAAAAATTCCAACATATGGAGGCTGAACAACACGCTTCTGAATAACCAACAAATCACAGAAGAAATCAAAAAAGAAATCAAAATATGCATAGAAACTAATGAAAATGAAAACACAACAACCCAAAACCTGTGGGACACTATAAAAGCAGTGCTAAGAGGAAAGTTCATAGCAATACAGGCATACCTCAAGAAACAAGAAAAAAGACAAATAAATAACCTAACTCTACACCTAAAGCAACTAGAAAAGGAAGAATTAGAGAACCCCAGAGTTAGCAGAAGGAAAGAAATCTTAAAAATTAGGGCAGAAATAAATGAAAAAGAAACAAAAGAGACCATAGCAAAAATCAACAAAGCCAAAAGCTGGTTCTTTGAAAGGATAAATAAAATTGACAGACCATTAGCCAGACTCATCAAGAAGCAAAGAGAGAAAAATCAAATCAATAAAATTAGAAATGAAAATGGAGAGATCACAACAGACAACACAGAAATACAAAGGATCATAAGAGACTACTATCAGCAATTATATGGCAATAAAATGGACAACCTGGAAGAAATGGACAAATTCTTAGAAAAATACAATTTTCCAAAACTAAACCAGGAAGAAATAGACAATCTTAACAGACCCATCACAAGCACGGAAATTGAAACTGTAATCAGAAATCTTCCAGCAAACAAAAGCCCAGGTCCAGACGGCTTCACAGCTGAATTCTACCAAAAATTTCGAGAAGAGTTAACACCTATCCTACTCAAACTTTTCCAGAAAATCGCAGAGGAAGGGAAACTTCCAAACTCATTCTATGAGGCCACCATCACCCTAATACCAAAACCTGACAAAGATACTACAAAAAAGGAAAACTACAGGCCAATATCACTGATGAACATAGATGCAAAAATCCTCAACAAAATTCTAGCAATCAGAATCCAACAACACATTAAAAAGATCATACACCATGACCAAGTGGGCTTTATCCCAGGGATGCAAGGATTCTTCAACATCCGCAAATCAATCAATGTAATTCACCACATTAACAAATTGAAAAATAAAAACATATGATTATCTCAATAGATGCAGAGAAGGCCTTTGACAAAATTCAACATCCATTTATGATAAAAACTCTCCAGAAAGCAGGAATAGAAGGAACATACCTCAATATAATAAAAGCTATATATGACAAACCCACAGCAAACATTATCCTCAATGGTGAAAAATTGAAAGCATTTCCCCTTAAGTCAGGAACAAGACAAGGGTGTCCACTTTCACCACTACTATTCAACATAGTTCTGGAAGTTTTAGCCACAGCAATCAGAGCAGAAAAAGAAATAAAAGGAATCCAAATTGGAAAAGAAGAAGTAAAACTCTCACTGTTTGCAGATGACATGATCCTCTACATAGAAAACACTAAAGACTCTACCAGAAAATTACTAGAGCTAATTAATGAATATAGTAAAGTTGCAGGATATAAAATCAACACACAGAAATCCCTTGCATTCCTATACACTAATAATGAGAAAGTAGAAGAAGAAATTAAGGAAACAATTCCATTCACCATTGCAACCAAAAGAATAAAATACTTAGGAATATATCTACCTAAAGAAACTAAAGACCTATATACAGAAAACTATAAAACACTGATGAAAGAAATCAAAGAGGACACTAATAGATGGAGAAATATACCATGCTCATGGATCAGAAGAATCAATATAGTGAAAATGAGTATATTACCCAAAGCAATTTACAAATTCAATGCAATCCCTATCAAGATACCGGCGATATTTTTCGCAGAACTAGAACAAATAATTTCAAGATTTGTATGGAAATACAAAAAACCATGAATAGCCAAAGCAATCTTGAGAAAGAAGAATGGAACTGGAGGAATAAATTTGCCTGACTTCAGGCTCTACTACAAAGCCACAGTCATCAAGACAGTATGGTATTGGCACAAAGACAGACATATAGATCAATGGAACAAAATAGAAAGCCCAGAGATAAATCCACATACATATGGACACCTTATCTTTGACAAAGGAGGCAAGAATATACAATGGAGTAAAGACAATCTCTTTAACAAGTGGTGCTGGGAAAACTGGTCAACCACTTGTAAAAGAATGAAACTAGATCACTTTCTAACACCGCACACAAAGATAAACTCAAAATGGATTAAAGATCTAAATGTAAGACCAGAAACTATAAAACTCTTAGAGGAGAACATAGGCAAAACACTCTCCGACATAAACCACAGCAGGATCCTCTATGATCCACCTCCCAGAATTCTGGAAATAAAAGCAAAAATAAACAAATGGGATCTAATTAAAATTAAAAGCTTCTGCACAACAAAGGAAAACATAAGCAAAGTGAAAAGACAGCCTTCCGAATGGGAGAAAATAATAGCAAATGAAGCAACTGACAAACAACTAATCTCAAAAATATACAAGCAACTCCTGCAGCTCAATTCCAGAAAAATAAACGACCCAATCAAAAAATGGGCCAAAGAACTAAATAGACATTTCTCCAAAGAAGACATACGGATGGCCAACAAACACATGAAAAGATGCTCAACATCACTCATTATGAGAGAAATGCAAATCAAAACCACAATGAGGTACCACTTCACACCAGTCAGAATGTCTGCGATCCAAAAATCTGCAAGCAATAAATGCTGGAGAGGATGTGGAGAGAAGGGAACCCTCCTACACTGTTGGTGGGAATGCAAACTAGTACAGCCACTATGGAGAACAGTGTGGAGATTCCTTAAAAAATTGCAAATAGAACTGCCTTATGACCCAGCAATCCCACTGTTGGGCATACACACAGAGGAAACCAGAATTGAAAGAGACACATGTACCCCAATGTTCATTGCAGCACTGTTTATAATAGCCAGGACATGGAAACAACCTAGATGTCCATCAGTAGACGAATGGATAAGAAAGCTGTGGTACATATACACAATGGAATATTACTCAGCCATTAAAAAGAATACATTTGAATCAGTTCTGCTGAGATGGATGAAACTGGAGCCGATTATACAGAGTGAAGTGAGCCAGAAAGAAAAACACCAATACAGTATACTAACACATATATATGGAATTTAGGAAGATGGCAATGATGACCCTGTGTGCAGGACAGCAAAAAAGACACAGATGTGTATAGCGGACTTTTGGACTCAGAGGGAGAGGGAGAGGGTGTGATGATTTGGGAGAATGTCATTGAAACATGTATAATATCATGTAAGAATCGAAATGCCAGTCTATGTCTGATGCAGGATATGACACGCTTGGGGCTGACGCGCGGGGATGACCCAGAGAGATGTTGTGGGGAGGGGGGTGGGAGGGGGGCTCATGTTTGGGAACGCATGTACACCTGTGGTGGATTCATGTCAATCTATGCCAAAACCAATACAGAATTGTAAAGTAAAAATTAAAAATAAATAAATAAATTAAAAAAAAAAAAAGATTAAAGAAATGCAAAAAAAAAAAAAAGTTAGTTCTTACAATGTTCAAACCACTCATCTAATATTAGCATATTTCTTCTCAATAAAGAAAAGTAATATTTACTCATCAAAAAAAAAAAAAGACAACTTTATATTAGCATAAGGGTAGATATATAGGGCAACAGGACAAAATAGAGAGTGCAAAGACCCATACACATGTGGTGAACTGATTTTCAAAAATGATGGGAAGAAAAGTCTTTTCAACAAATGAGTGGAAAGCAGCATATCCATACAGTAAAAAATGAACATCAATCTTTACCTTCATACCATACACAAATATTAACTCAAAATGGGTCATAGAACTAAGATAATAGCTAAACTCACAATATTTCTAAAACACATAGGGAGAAAAATGTTTATAATCTTATAGTAGGGAAAGATAGCTTAGAACATACAAAAGCAGAAACCATAATAGAAATAATTAACAAGTGGGACTTCATCAATTAAAACATCTTCTCTTTGAAAGATACAATTAAGGAAATTAAGTACAAGCCACAGACTGGGAGAAATACTCATAATACATGTTTTGTCAAAGGACTTGTATTCAGAATATACATTTTTTAAAAAAGAAATCCTTGCAACTTAATAATAAAAATGCAACCCAGTTTTTAAAATAGGTGAATGATTTGAACACTTTCACCAAAGAAAATGTATGAATGGTCAATTAGCACACGAAAAGAGGTTCAAAATCATTAGCTATCAGTGAAATGCAAATTAAATCCAAAATGAAATACCACTATACCCCTCAATTAGAATAGCTACAATTAAATATGATTTTCACTAAAAGGCACCAAGCTTAATCCATTTCTGCGGCAGAAAATATACAAGATGAGCTTGGAACAGATTGTTGTACCAGAAAGCAAAGAAGCTATCAAAGGCTAATGATGGGTATACATCCAAAAACAAAAAACTCATGAGTCAGATTGAGGAGACTCCCATTGGTCAAAGGTGAGATGATTTGATGATTCAAAAACACTATTATTCCAAGTGATTAAAATGAATGAAAAATATAAAAAGAGAAAGGAAAAAAAATAAGCCTTCATAGCCATAATTAAAGGTTGTTGGGCACCAACTCATTATTTTTAAAACTGTTAACTAAAGTGAAAGAATTGAGATTTTATTTTGTTTTTGCAGTATGAATAGTACTTCCTGGAAATCTAATAGTTTTATTGGGTAAGAGTCATACTAGAATTAGAAAGTCAACATTTTGCAACTCCAGTACCTTGGCCACCTCATGCGAAAAGTTGACTCATTGGAAAAGACTCTGATGCTGGGAGGGATTGGGGGCAGGAGGAGAAGGGGACGACCGAGGATGAGATGGCTGGATGGCATTACAGACTCGATGGACGTGAGTCTGAGTGAACTCTGGGAGATGGTAATGGACAGGGAGGCCTGGCGTGCTTCGATTCATGGGGTCGCAAAGAGTCGGACACGACTGAGCGACTGAACTGAACTGAATGAAATGATTCAAACTATGGTTATCAATAGATGATAAAATCATTAAGTAAAAGATAAATGGAAAGCTACAATAAAGGAATCAAGTTGCCAATACTTGAACTCATTGATCAGTCTTAGCATCCACTAGAAGTCAAACAACCAGATATAACATGCTTTCAAATACAATGCAATATGAAGTATACAGCATCACCCATGAAATAGTCTTAACAAAACAAAGTTAAATCCTTGAGTCTGAATCCAATCAATCCCAATGTCTATAGGAAACATGGAGAACAGAGGAAAATGTTAAGGATGAATCTTGGGTTAAAACCAGAATTTAGGACGTTATGCAGAGCAACTGACCTGGCTTTGTAATCAAGTCAATAGCATTCTTTTTTAAGAATGGTGGGCTATGGGAAATCCCTGGTGGTTCAGTGGTTAAGAATCCACTTGCCAGTGTAGGGAACACAGAACTGATCCCTGGTCTGGGGAGATTCCACATGCTAGAGAGTAACCTGGAGAAGGCAATGGCAACCCACTCCAGTACTCTTGCCTGGCAAATCCTATGGACGGAGGAGCCTGGTAGGCTGCAGTCCATGGGGTCTCTAGGAGTCAAACACGACTGAGTGACTTCATTTTCACTTTTCACTTTCATGCATTGGAGAAGGAAATGTCAACCCACTCCAGTGTTCTTGCCTGGAGAATCCCAGGGATGGGGAGCCTGGTGGGCTGCCGTCTCTGGGGTTGCACAGAGTCGGACATGACTGAAGCAACTTAGCAGCAGCAGCAGTTCAGTCGCTCAGTCATGTCTGACTCTGCAACCCCATGAACTGCAGCACACCAGGTCTCCCTGTCCATCACCAACTCCCAGAGTTCACTCAAACTCACCTCCATCGAGTCAGTGATGCCATCCAGCCATCTCATCCTCTGTGTCCCCTTCTCCTCCTGCCCCCAATCCCTCCCAGCATCAGAGTCTTTTCCAATGAATCAACTCTTTGTATGAGGTGGCCAAAATATTGGAGTTTCAGCTTTAGCATCATTCCTTCCAAAGAACACCCAGGACTGATCTGCTTTAGAATGGACTGGTTGGATCTCCTTGCAGTCCATGGGACTCTCAAGAGTCTTCTCCAACACCACAGTTCAAACGCATCAATTCTTCGGTGCTCAGCTTTCTTCACAGTCCAACTCTCACATCCATCCATGACTACTAGAAAAACCATAGTCTTGACTAGATGGACCTTTGTTGGCAAAGTAATGTCTCTGCTTTTGAATATGCTGTCTAGGTTGGTTATAATTTTTCTTCCAAGGAGTAAGCGTCTTTTAATTTCACGGCTGCAGTCACCATCTGCAGTGATTTTGGAACCCAAAAAAATAAAGTCTGACACTGTTTCCACTGTTTCCCCATCTATTTCCCATGAAGTGATGGGTTCCTCAAAGGCTTGGCTGAATCATATTTATGCTGCAGACTGTGTAAGGTGCTTCCTGGGTCAGCTTTGCATCAGTCTGATGTTTCTGATCACTCTCTGTCTTCCTCAACTCCTTCCCTATTTCCTTTCACACTAGCATCTTCTCTAATAAAATACTTCTTGTTTAAACTCATCTTGACGTTTGCATCTAAGAGGAGACAGACTCATGGGCTATATGCTCACTTCTGTTTGAGATGCTTTTACCACTTCCACATTTCTTTCCACTTGTGTCTTTGTAACATCCCCTAACTCCTTCCTGGGGAAGGTTGAATTTAAGGGGATTTAAGATATGAAACAGGAAGTAAATGTGCAAGTATCTCTCTTCCAACTGCTGCATACATGAGACTCCCCAGCATCCATCGCCTTGGTTCTTTGATTATAAACAGAATAGATTTGGGTTAGAAGAAATTTAAGCCATGGAAATCGGTTTATTCAAGGACTTTGCATATGACAAAACCTTATGCCTGCTGTGTCTGTAAGAGTCAGGTGTCAGGCAGCCAAGAGCTTCATCCAACTTGAGCCCTAGATCTTCATATTCAAATAATCCACTTAATTTGCATTCAAACAGCCCCTCTAGCATAGGCAGGCATTTAAGCCCATGCTATTCTTTTTCCATGCTGATCACACAACTTTTAAGCACCACAGAGTATATAACAAGTACAAGAAGATTTCAACAAAATGCAAGCATAGATATTCTTTCTGTCCCTGTGCTTCTGGCTCCTCTCACTACACGGCAGTCACCTCAGCACAGCCTATCTTTCACATAAGATTTCTTTCCCCATACCAACCTGGTAAAAAAAAAAAAACCCAACACTGTTCTGTCATACTCTTTTCGGAGGCTGTAGGGCTTGAAGCTATGGTCAATTTTCAGAAACACAATCTGGATTGAAATCCCAGTCCCGCTTCTTCACACTTTATAAACCTTACTTTCCTGGTCACTAGATTCACATCTAGTAAATTAGGTTCCTGCCTCATAATGTCGTGAAAATTAAATAAGGGAATGTTTGATACTGATTGGCCTATGCTCAGAGCACCATGCTGCTGCTGCTGCTGCTGCTGCTAAGTCACTTCAGTTGTGTCCGACTCTGTGCGACCCCACAGACGGTAGCCCACCAGGCTCCCCCGTCCCTGGGATTCTCCAGGCAAGAACACTGGAGTGGGTTGCCATTTCCTTCTCCAATGCATGAAAGGAAAAGTGAAAGTGAAGTAGTTCAGTTGTGTCTGACTCCTAGAGATCACATGGACTGCAGCCTACCAGGCTTCTCCGTCCATGGGATTTTCCAGGCGAAAGTACTGGAGTGGGTTGCCATTGCCTTCTCCCCAGAGCACCATAAATGCTTATAAATATTATGTTCTTTCGATACTGTGGCCCAGGCATCTCCACTCACTCTTTCCTGCCCTCTAGTGTTGACTTTGTTCACAGAGACTTTTCCGTGGGTGAACCATCTCCATTTTGGAGGTGACAGGAGACACAGAACACAGGAGATAGGATTAGCAGATGCATCTCTGGCTGAACAAAGTGGGAAAGAGTGATTTTCTCAGCAAGTGACTAGTGATGGCTCCAAAGGACATTGCAGTGAGTTTCTGCCTACCTGACATTCCATTTGCGAGCCACAGCAGTCAATTCTGGCTGATTTAAGCAGATAGAAAGTTTACTCAACAGATAGCACTTTTCTCAGATAATTATCTGGAGGGCTAGAGGACCATGTTTAAATATGAGCAGCCAGCAGATGCTACAGAGAAATTTCATCATATCTTCTACCACTCAGTCTAAAATTAAAAGTCAAACAGGAACATTGCCAGACATTCCAGTGACATGTCTGCACACTTGAGTTAACATGGACTGAGAAAGTACTAGTATCTGCCTGTTGTTGTCGAAGGTAATCTCTGCCTCCAAGCAAAAGTCATTGGAGAATTTCTCCCGATCGTATCAAGGAGTTCCATTGCTGGGTAGATCCAAAAAATGGACAAACCCACCATCCAGAGCCTCCTTGCAAACATTCACAAGAATAATTGAATGAGTGGTCATAGCTATGGATAGCTATGAATGGGAACCTGGTTGCATGAAACATCTTCTTCAGGACCTTTATGCATTAATTGTTCCTCATTCATTTATATCCTTAACTTCCCTATATCTGTTGGTTCATCCTTTGTTAAAATTAAAAATTTTCTACTCTCTCCAATCATTAAAACACTCCTTTCCACCTAACATTCCTATCCAAGTTCAAGTCCATGTAATCTCTCACCTAGAAAATACCCATAGTCTGATGACTGATGCTTCTCTTGTCTTCCCTAAACCCATTTGCCACATCTGTCAGACTGAACTACCCAAAGTGGAAATTTTCACTGTATTACTTCTTTGCCTAAAACTCTTCAGAGTGTATTAATTTAATAAACTTTTTATTTATTTTTAATAAATATTTTTTATTAATTTAAAATCATCCTCTTCAGTAAGTCTGCAAAGCCTTCAGTGAACTGTGCCTCCTAGGTCCCCAGTTTCATCTCCTTCTTCTTCCTATGATAAACTTTAGTCTCAATAATATTGCTACCTACTCAGAGGTTCCTCTCTTCCATCTTGAGATTTATGGTATGGCTTATGATTGTTCTCATCTTACAATGTCTTCCCAACTTTATTTGCTAGCCAACTTTTCCTCTTCTAAATCCATCCCATTCATTGAACAACAGCTCAGGCCTCATCTACCCTAGAAAAACTTCCCTAATTTCCAAGACTGGATTTATTTCCCTTCACAATGCTATTAATGCATGTGTACACACATTTACCTTAGCACTTACCTTACTTGTTGGAATTTCTATTCATGTCATTGCCCAAACCAGTACAGTCTTCCAAGGCAGCACAGAGCACAAAGCTTGGCATATACAGGTGCTTTAAAGATGTTTTCTGAACTGAAGTTATTATAGCAAATTCCATTGGAAGATATAAGTATTAATCAGTTGGTGGTTGATTAATATATATTGATAGAGGCATTGTGAAATTATTAAGTGATTTGCGCCTCAAATATAAGTAATTGGAGAAATAGGGTGGTTTTTGGTAGCATGTTTTCCAGTCAATTTAATTTTTCACTTAGCTAAGAATTGTAATTACAGTATTTTTTCTTCTAAAATGATTGATATATGTGGAAATCTTATATGATTTCAAGAACAGTTATTATAACATTAAAAATACAAATCATGGGGACTTCCCTGGTGGCCCAGTGTTAAGAATCTGCCTGCCAATATAGGGGACACAAGTTCAGTTTCTGGTCTGGGAAGATCCCATCTACTGCAGAACAGCAGAGCCTGTGGGCCACAATTACTGAGCCCACATGTTGCAACTACGGAAGCCAGCACACCCTAGAATCCCTGCTCTGCAATAAGAGAAACCACCAAAATGAAAAGCCAGGACACTGCACCAGAGAGTATCCCCTGCTCATTGCAACTAAAGTTGGTATGTAGCAATGAAGACCCAATGAAGCCAAAAAAATAAATAAATTAAAAAATTTTTTAAATGCAAGTCATGACCTGTTAAGGATTGTTCTGCTAGCAATATTAAAATTAAGAGTGCCTAAAGATTCAGATTGGAGAAGGCAATGGCACCCCACTCCAATACTCTTGCCTGGAAAATCCCATGGACGGAGGAGTCTGGTAGGCTGCAGTCCATGGGGTCGTGAAGAGCCGGACACAACTGAGCAACTTCACTTTCACTTTTCCTTTCATGCATTGGAGAAGGAAATGGCAACCCACTCCAGTGTTCTTGCCTAGAGAATCCCAGGGACGGGGGAGCCTGGTGGGCTGTCGTCTATGGGGTCGCACAGAGTCGGACACGACTGAAGCGACTTAGTAGTAGCAGCAAAGATTCAGATAAAATCTAAAATAGATACCATAATGAACTAGGCAAACTAATATTCTCTTCTGGGTAACTGCTGCTGCTGCTGCTAAGTCACTTCAGTCGTGTCTGACTCTATGCGACTGCTAGCAGAGCCTATTCAATTAAAGATTTTCCCCTCTGCTGCCATCTTTTGGCTGAACAACAGTAGAAAATATTAAGCAGAAATTAAGGAAAGAAATTTAATTTTAATCAACACATATTTTATGACAGTCACTAGCTTAGGGAATTTCACATATTTCATTTTATACTCATAGCAACTTTCTGTAGGTATTACCATCCTCCTTTTGATAAGGGAGAAAACTGAGGATAGTAGACACTGTTGTCATCTTTCCTAAGCCTAATTTTGTTTATCATGTAGACAAATCCTTCATGAAATTCTGAGCCCCTTGCCAGATAGGAGAGAAATCTTAATTGGCCTGAGCATTCATGGAGCTTGACAAAAGGCTTGTGTGAACAAGGGTACGGAATGAAATTCTAGCCAGTGCAATCCACCACTGGGAAGGTGGAGAGAACAGGTGTGAGACAAAACATTTAGAAAGGTTGTTTTCTGAGCTCTTAAAAAAGAGAGTCAAGTAGAGGTAAATGACTTTTTCTGCCTATGAACATTATTATTCTTATGTGACCATGAAATTGTGGCAGCCATCTTGGAACCATGAGGGGAGCAGTCTAAGGAAATAAATCAATTTGCTGAAAATGGCACAATGGAAAGATGGATGAAACCTGGTTTCTTGATAGCATTACTGAGTAGCTGTTCTAATTCTAGAATTTTAAAAATATGAGATATTAACTGTAACTAAGTCTTTTCCAAGGCGTCAACTCTTTGCATGAGGTGGCCAAAGTACTGGAGCTTCAGCTTTAGCATCATTCCTTCCAAAGAAATCCCAGGGTTGATCTCCTTCAGAATGGACTGGTTGGATCTCCTTGCAGTCCAAGGGACTCTCAAGAGTCTTCTCTAACACCACAGTTCAAAAGCATCAATTCTTTGGCGCTCAGCCTTCTTCACAGTCCAACTCTCACATCCATACATGACCACTGGAAAAACCATAGCCTTGACTAGATGGACCTTAGCCGGCAAAGTAATGTCTTTGCTTTTGAATATACTATCTAGGTTGGTCATAACTTTTCTTCCAAGGAGTAAGAGTCTTTTAATTTCATGGCTGCAGTCACCATCTGCAGTGATTTTGGAGCCCCAAAAAATAAAATCTGACACTGTTTCCACTGTTTCTCCATCTATTTCCCATGGAGTGATGGGACCAGATGCCATGATCTTCATTTTCTGAATGTTGAGCTTTAAGCCAACTTTTTCCCTCTCCTCTTTCACTTTCATCAAGAGGCTCTTTAGTTCCTCTTCACTTTCTGCCATAAGGGTGGTGTCATCTGCATATCTCCAGTACTTTGGCCACCTCATGCAAAGAGTTGACTCATTGGAAAAGGCTCTGATGCTTGGACGGATTGGGGGCAGGAGGAGAAGGGGATGACAGAGGATGAGATGGCTGGATGGCATCACTGACTCGATGGACGTGAATCTGAGTGAACTCCGGGAGTTGGTGATGGACAGGGAGGCCTGGCGTGCTGCGATTCATGGGGTCGCAAAGAGTCGGACACGACTGAGTGACTGAACTGAACTGAACTGAGCTGAAGTCATTTTTATTTTGCATTTTCTGTTACTTGCAAACAAAAGCTTCTTAACAGATTTACTGAGGCTTAGTGAAATTAATTTGCAAATATAAAGATTTGAATCTAGTACATTAAGCTATGATCTACCTGTTTCTTTCTTTATACTTTTCTGTATAAAGCAGACGGAGAAGGCAATGGCACCTCACTCCAGTACTCTTGTCTGGAAAATCCCAGGGACGGAGGAGCCTGGTGGCTGCTGTCCATGGGGTCGCTAAGAGTTGGACACGACTGAGCGACTTCACTTTCACTTTTCACTTTCACGCATTGGAGAAGGAAATGACAACCCACTCCAGTGTTCTTGCCTGGAGAATCCCAGGACGGGGGAGCCTGGTGGGCTGCCGTCTATGGGATCGCACAGCGTCGGGCACGACTGAAGCGACTTAGCAGTAGCAGCAGTATAAAGCAGAAACTCTGACTGAGGAAAGGTTAAAGTTGTAAGCTCTTACCAAGCCAATGGAGGGTTTAAATTCCTAAAGAAGAAATGTGTAATGCTGGTTGGATCCTGAAGCAAAAAGAAACAAAAGAAAAGCTACAAAGAAGATTATTAAAACTATTGGGGAAATTAGAATATGAATATGTATGTTAGATAATAGGCAGGCTTACTATATAAATAAACTTTCTGAGTGAGAGCACCATGTTTGGATGTGTAGGAGAATGCCCTTACATTTAGCATCTAAAGTAAAATGTTTATTGAAAAAAAAAAATAGAGAAAGGATTCACAGCCTTTCTCACAGAAATGCTCTAAAGAAGGGAAATAGGAAAACAAACAACCCAGTCAAAAAGAGGGAAAAAGACCCAAACAGATATTTCTCCAAAGAAGAAATACAGATGGCTAACAAACACATGAAAAGATGCTCAACATCAGTCATTATTAGAGAAATGCAAATTAAAACTACAATGAGATATCACCTCACACCACTCAAAATGGCCATCAACAAAAAGGCTACAAACGATAAATGCTGGAGAAAAAAGGGAATACTCTTGCACTGTTAGTGGGAGTGTAAATTGATACAGCCACTATTTAAGATGGTAGGAGATTCCTTAAAAAACTAGGAATAGAACCATCATATGACCCAGCAATCCCACTCCTAGGCATATACCCCAAGGAAACCAAAAATGAAAAAGACACATGTATCCCATTGTTCATTGCAGCATTATATAATAGCTAGAACATGGAAGCAACCTAGATATCCATCAACAGATGAATGGATAAAGAAGTTGTGGTACATATACACAATGAAAGATCACTCACTCATAAAAAGGAATGTCTTTGAGTTAGTTCTAATGAGTTGGATGAACCTAGAACCTATTATACAGAGTGAAGTAAGTCAGAAAGAGGAAGATAAATGTCATATTCTAATGTATATATATGTGGAATCTAGAAAAATGGTACTGAAGAATTTATTTTCAGGGCAGCAATGGAGAAACAAACACAGAGAATAGACTTGTGGACATGGGGAGAGGGGAGGTGAGGGTGAGACGTATGGAAAGAGTAACATGGAAACTTACATTACCATATGTAAAATAGATAGCAAACGGGAATTTGCTTCACGGCTCAGGAAACTCAAACAGGGGCTCTGTATCATCCTAGAGGGGTGGAATGGGGAGGGAAAAGGGAGGGGATATATGTATACCCATAGCTGATTCATGTTGAGGTTTGATAGAAAACAACAAAATTCTGTAAAGCAATGATCCTTCAATTAAAAAAAATTAATTTTTTTAAAAAAGAAGGGAAATAGGGGAAAATTCTTTCCTTCCCTTCCTGGCCACTGGGAAAATTTATCTTTTAAATTATCTTTACTAATAGACTAATTATCTTTACTATAGACTAATAGGTGAATGGAAAGAGAGAGAGAATTGGTTACAGCAAATGTGGTAAAAATTTAATGATTGAATCTAAGTAAGTGGTATAAGAGTGCTCACTGCAGTATTCTTCCAACTTTTCTAAAATTTTGGAATTTTTCAAGATAAAACATTGGAAACATCAAAGTATAACTTTCAAACACTTACAAACATGAATTAAAGAAATATATGGTGAGAAACTACCAAAGGTGAATCTAGGTTAAAAGTTTATTTAACTAACTAATGAAGGGGACCAGCTGGATGGAAAAACTGGTTCAAAGGAGAATTTGAGGAACTGTGGCAAATTGGAAGTGGTCAAACAAGAGATGGCAAGGGTGAACGTCGACATTCTAGGAATCAGCGAACTACAATGGACTGGAATGGGTGAATTTAACTCGGACGACTATTACATCTACTACTGCGGGCATGAATCCCTCAGAAGAAATGGAGTAGCCATCATGGTCAACAAAAGAGTCCGAAATGCAGTACATGGATGCAATCTCAAAAACAACAGAATGATCTCTGTTCGTCTCCAAGGCAAACCATTCAATATCATAGTTATCCAAGTCTATGCCCCAACCAGTTACGCTGAAGAAACTGAAGCTGAATGGTTTTATGAAGACCTACAAGATCTTTTAGAACTAACACCCAAAAAAGATGTCCTTTTCATTATAGGGGACTAGAATGCAAAAGTAGGAAGTCAAGAAACACCTGGAGTAACAGGCAAGTTTGGCCTTGGAATGCAGAATGAAGCAGGGCAAAGACTAATAGAGTTTTGTCAAGAAAATGCACTGGTCATAGCAAACACCCTCTTCCAACAACACAAGAGAAGACTCTACACATGGACATCACCAGATGGTCAACACCAAAATCAGATTGATTATATTCTTTGCAGCCAAAGATGGAGAAGCTCTATACTAGTCAACAAAAACAAGACCAGGAACTGACTGTGGCTCAAATCATGAACTCCTTATTGCCAAATTCAGACTCAAATTGAAGAAAGTAGGGAAAACCGCTAGACCATTCAGGTATGACCTAAATCAAATCCCTTATGATTATACAGTGGAAGTGAGAAATAGATTTAAGGGCCTAGATCTGATAGATAGAGTGCCTGATGAACTAGGGAATGAGGTTCGTGACATTGTACAGGAGACAGGGATCAAGACCATCCCCATGGAAAAGAAATGCAAAAAAGCAAAATGGCTGTCTGGGGAGGCCTTACAAATAGCTGTGAAAAGAAGAGAGGCGAAAAGCCAAGGAGAAAAGGAAAGATATAAGCATCTGAATGCAGAGTTCCAAAGAATAGCAAGAAGAGATAAGAAAGCCTTCTTCAGCGATCAATGCAAAGAAATAGAGGAAAACAACAGAATGGGAAAGACTAGAGATCTTTTCAAGACAATTAGAGATACCAAGGGAACATTTCATGCAAAGATGGGCTCGATAAAGGACAGAAATGGTATGGACCTAACAGAAGCAGAAGATATTAAGAAGAAGTGGCAAGAATACACGGAAGAACTGTACAAAAAAGATCTTCATGACCCAGAAAATCATGATGGTGTGATCCCTCATCTAGAGCCAGACATCCTGGAATGTGAAGTCAAGTGGGCCTTAGAAAGCATCACTATGAACAAAGCTAGTGGAGGTGATGGAATTCCAGTTGAGCTAGTTCAAATCCTGAAAAGTGCTGCATTCAATATGCCAGCAAATTTGGAAAACTCAGCAGTGGCCACAGGACTGGAAAAGGTCAGTTTTCATTCCAATTCCAAAGAAAGGCAATGCCAAAGAATGCTCAAACTACTGCGCAATTGCACTCATCTCACATGCTAGTAAAGTAATGCTCAAAATTCTCCAAGCCAGGCTTCAATAGTACGTGAACTGTGAGCTTCCAGATGTTCAAGCTGGTTTTAGAAAAGGCAGAGGAACCAGAGATCAAATTGCCAACATCCGCTGGATCATGGAAAAAGCAAGAGAGTTCCGGAAAAACATCTATTTCTGCTTTATTGACTATGCCAAAGCCTTGGACTGTGTGGATCACAAGAAACTGTGGAAAATTCTGAAAGAGATGGGAATACCAGACCACCTGACCTGCCTCTTGAGAAATCTGTATGCAGGTCAGGAAGCAACAGTTCGAACTGGACATAGAACAACAGACTGGTTCCAAATAAGAAAAGGAGTATGTCAAGGCTGCATATTGTCACCCTGATTATTTAACTTCTATGCAGAGTACATCATGAGAAACGCTGGGTTGGAAGAAACACAAGCTGGAATCAAGATTGCCGGGAGAAATATCAATCACCTCAGATATGCAGATGATACCACCCTTATGGCAGAAAGTGAAGAGGAACTAAAAAGCCTCTTGATGAAAGTAAAAGAGGAGAGTGAAAAAGTTGGCTTAAAGCTCAACATTCAGAAAATGAAGATCATGGCATCTGGTCTCATCACTTCATGGGAAATAGATGGGGAAACAGTGGAAACAGTGTCAGATTTTATTTTGGGGGGCTCCAAAATCACTGCAGATGGTGACTGCAGCCATGAAATTAAAAGATGCTTACTCCTTGGAAGAAAAGTTATGACTAACCTAGATAGTATATTCAAAAGCAGAGACATTACTTTGCTGGCTAAGGTCCATCTAGTCAAGGCTATGGTTTTTCCTGTGATCATGAATGGATGTGAGAGTTGGACTGTGAAGAAGGCTGAGCGCCGAAGAATTGATGCGTTTGAACTGTGGTGTTGGAGAAGACTCTTGAGGGTCCCTTAGACTCCAAGGAGATCCAACCAGTCCATTCTGAAGGAGATCAACCCTGGGATTTCTTTGGAAGGAATGATGCTAAAGCTGAAGCTCCAGTACTTTGGAAACCTCATGCGAAGAGTTGACTCATTGGAAAAGACTCTGATGCTGGGAGAGATTGGGGGCAGGAGGAGAAGGGGACGACCCAGGATGAGATGGCTGGATGGCATCACTGACTCGATGGATGTGAGTCTGAGTGAACTCCGGGAGATGGTGATGGTAGGGAGGCCTGGAGTGCTGCGATTCTTGGGGTTGCAAAGAGTCGGACACGACTGAGTGACTGAACTGAACTGAATTGTGTGTATATATGTATACACAAACACACACACAACCACTAAGGGGGGAAAATGTGAACATATGATTGCTAAATTAAATAGAAAACTGTTTAGTTAAAATGAAAATTGTAACCTTTTGAGTTTTCTTTTCTCCTAGACAGAAATCATTTAAATCAGTACTAGAAAATACATTGGGGCTTCCCTGATGGCTCAGTTGGTACAGAATAGCTCAGTTGGTAAAAAATCCAAAAACTTTTCTTTTGTTTCTTTACCTACTGAGCTTCTGTGATAGCTCAGTTGGTAAAGACAATATTTGGGGGGCCACAAGGAGGCCCAGTGAGGAAAAAGAAGATATCATTTGGAAATTTTCCATCCACTTAACATTTAACTTCATAGGGTCTGAATCCTAACTTTGTGTTCCCCTATAGCAGGAGCTCCAAGTGTGGCCTTTGAGACCCCATGATGGTAGGGGCCACAAAATCCTTTAAAGAGGTCTGTGGAGTCAAACTGTTTTTGTAATAATACTAAGACATTATTTGCCTTTTCCTCTCTCTTTCTTTCATGAGTCAATGGAGTTTACATGTGATATTGTTGCAGATTGTATATAGAAGCAGATGTGAAAACCCACCTGCCTTCTATTAAGGCAGATATTAATGAGATTTGAAAACATGTAAAATGATGCCATTCTACTCATTAATTATTGTATTTTGGGGAAATATAAGTTATCTTTAAACAATATGTTATTTTTGCTGATCTGGAATGAATTTGTTATTGTTGCGTTTAAATAATATGTTAAATATTGATTGACATAGCCCATCTAAACAAAAGTTTTTGAGATTCTCAATAATTTTTAGAATTTATGGGAAGTATAAGGCCAACACATTTGAAAACCATTGTCCCAGAAAATAAGGCAATATTTGGCAGAACTTATTTTAGTATAACTTTGAAAGTATAAGTTGTAGATAAGTTTTCTTAGAAAAAAGTTGATAAAATAAAAGAAAAAAGTTGAACTTATTTCTACTTTAAAAAATAAAAAATGATATCTGGACATATATGCATGCATGCTCAGTCACTCAGTCATGCCCAACTCTTTGTGACCCCATGGATTGTAGCCCACCAGGTTTCTCTGTCCATGGAATTTTCCAAGCAAGAATACTGGAATGGGTTGCCATTTCCTACTCCAGGGAATCTCCCCAACCTAGGGATCAAACCCACATCTCCTACATCTCCTACATTGGAAGGCAGATTCTTTACCAACTGTGCCACCCTTAAAATCTTGAAAAAGAAAACCAAAGCTAGAGGAATCACATTTCTTGATTTCAAACTGTATTACAAAGCTTTAGTAATTAAGACAATATGGTGTTGGAATAAAAATACATACCTAGATCAGTAGAACAGAGAGCCCAGAAACAAACTCACACATATATGGTCCCTTAATTTATGAGAACAGAACCAAGAATACACAACAGAGAAACTACAGTTTCTTCAGTAAGTTGTGTTGGGGAGAAGTAGACAGCCACTTTGCAGCCACTTACAAAGAAAACTGGACCACTAACTTACACTATACATAAAAATCAACTCAAAATGGATTAAAGACTTGAATGAAGAACCATAAAAACTGAAAAACTCCTAGAAACCATAAAAACACCTGGAAGAAAACATAGAGGATAAGGTCTTTGACATCTTGGTAATGGGTTTTTTTGTGTTTTTGTTTGTTTGTTTTTTGTTTTGGATTTGACAGAAAAAGTAAAAATAGACAAATGGGTTACACCAAACTTAAAATCTTCTGTATAGTAAAGGAAATGAAAAGCTACTGAATGGAAGAAAATATCTATCTGACAAGGGGCTAATGTCTAAAATGCCAAAAGAACACATACAACTTAATAGAAAAAAATCTGACTAAAAAATGAGCAGAGACTGTGGAGAAATGTGTGCAGGTTCCTTAAAAAAACTAAAAATAGAATTACCATATGACCCAGCAATCCCTACCCTCGGGCATTTACCTGAAAAAAAAAATGAAATTCCAAAAGATGCATGTATGCCGATGGTCATTGCAGCACTATTTACAATAAACAGGATACGGAAGCAACCTAAATGTCCATCAACAGAGGAATGGATAAAGAAGATGTGGCACATATATGCAGTGGAATATTATGCAACAACAAAAAGGAATGAAATGATGCCATTTGCAGAGATGTGGATGGACCTAGAGACTGTCATAAAGAGTGAAGTAAGTCAGAAAGAGAAAAACAAATATTGTATATTAACACATATATGTGGAATATGGAAAAAATGGTACAGATGACCATATTTGCCAAGCAAAGTAGAGACACAGATGTAGAGAACAAATGCGTGGATACCAAAGTGGTGGGGGGAGGGGAGGTGGGATGAACTGGGATTTGGGATTGACATATATACACTGCTGCTGCTGCTGCTGCTAAGTCGCTTCAGTCGTGTCCGACTCTGTGTGACCCCATAGACGGCAGCCTACCAGGCTCCGCCATCCCTGGGATTCTCCAGGCAAGAACACTGGAGTGGGTTGCCATTTCCTTCTCCAATGCATGAAAGTGAAAAGTGAAAGTGAAGTCGCTCAGTCCTTTCCGACTCTTAGTGACCCCATGGACTGCAGCCTACCAGGCTCCTCCGTCCATGGGATTTTCCAGGCAAGAGTACTGGAGTGGGGTGCCATTGCCTTCTCCACATATATACACTGCTATGTATAAAATAGATAACTAATGAGAACCTACTGTATAGAACAGGGAAATCTACTCAAAGCTCTGTGGTAACCTAAATGGGAAAAATTCCAAAAAGAAAGGATACATGTATATTTATGGCTGGTTCACTTTGTTGTACAGCAGAAACTAACACAACATTGTAAAACAACTATACTCCAATAAAAATTTTTTCTAAGTGGGCAGAGAATCTGACTAGACATTTCACTAGACAAGACATACAAATGGCCAAAGATTACATGAAAAAGTGCTCAACATCACTAATCTTCAGGGAAATGCAAATTAAAACCATAATGAGTGATCACCTCATACCTGTTAAGATGGCTTTTATTGAAAAGACAATAGAAAATGACCTTTGCAAGGATGAGGAGAAAAGGGAAACTTGTAAATGTAAATTGGTGCAGCCTCTATAGAAAACAGTATGTAGATTGCTTGAGAAATTAAAAGTAGAGCTACCATACACTCTGGCAATTTTACTTCACAGTATTTAACTGATAGAAATGAAATCACTATCTGGAAAAGATATCTGTACATCTGTGTTTATTACAGCATTATTTACAATGGCTAAGACTTGGAACCTAAGTGTCCATTGATGAGTGAATGAATAAAGACTCTGAGATATATATATATATAAAACACACACACATATAATGGAATACTACTCAGCCAATGAAGAGATGAGATCTTGCCATTTGCAACAACATAAATGGAAAATCATCAGGTAGGATAGATTCTGGAGCCAAGTTATTCAGATTCAACTCTCAGCTCTACCACTTAATAATTTTATGAAATTGGATCTAAGACCATAAGTGTAACTCATCTCATAGGCTTGTCATGAATATTAAATGAGTGAATACTTGTAAAGCACTAATACAATACCTAGAACATAATTAGAGCTCTGTATGTTTACAGTATTATTTCACAAGAAAATTCATGCATTTGTATTTATCTCACTATCTACCGATTTCTTCAAATTCTGCTTTCTCTGAAAGGTGTAGCAAAATAGTTCTCAAAGAATTTCACATGAAAATAGAGTTTCATAGTCACATAAATTTGAGCAATATTGGAAAAAGAAAAAAAAATGAGAGAGATCAGATTAAAATTGAGATATCACACATGGCTTTCTGTGGCTTATAGTCATGACTTACAGGGTCATTCTACTGTAAACCTCCTAACATTTCCTGTAATTTTCAGATTATAGAATAACTAATCATAATATGTTACTACTAATATGTTAACCACCAATATGTTAGTTTGTATTGTTTCAATTCAATTTCTACACATATCAAATTTATAGTGTTGTTGCTACTGAGAAAATTCTTCAAAGTCAGTGAATTGATATACATCCGTTTTTAATGGCTACTGTGACACAGTCATACCTCATTTTACTGTGTTTATTTTATTGCACTTTACAGATATTTCATTTTGTTGAAATTGAAGGTTTGTGGCAACCCAGCAACCAGCAAATCTGTTGGTGCCATTTTTCCAATAGCATTTGCTTGCTTTGTGTCTCTGTGTCACATTTTGGTAAGTCTCATGATATTTCAAATTTTTCATTATTATTTTATTATGGTGATCTGTGATCAGTGATCTTTAATGTTACTATTGTGATTATTTTGGAGGACTATGAACTTCATCCATGTAAGATGATCAATTTAATTGATAAATATGTATATTCTGACTGCTCCATGGACCAGCCATTCCCATCTCTCTCTGCCTTCTCAGGCCTCCTGATTCCTTGAACCACAGCAATATAGAAATTAGACCAATTAATAACCCTGCAATGACCCCTTAAGTGTTCAAGTAAAAGGAATGATTAAGCTCAGTGAGGAAGGCATCTCAAAAACTGAGATAGGCTGAAAGCCAGGGCTCTTTGCCAAACAATTAGCCAAGTTATGAATGCAAAGGGAAGGTTCTTGAAAGAAATTAAAAGTGCTACTTCAGTAAACACACCAATGATAAGAAAGCAAAACAACCTTCTTGCTGATATGGAGAAAGTTGTGAACGGTCTAGATGGAAGATTAAATCAGCCACAACATTCCCTTAAGCCAAAGACTGATTTAGAACAAGGCCCTAACTATCTTCAATTCTGCAAAGGCTAAGAGAGGTGAGGGAGCTACAGATGAAACATTTGAAGCTAACAGAGGCTGGTCGTGAAGCTTAGGGAGAGAAGCCATTTCTAAACATAAAAGTGCAAGGTGAAGCAGCAAGTGCCGATGGAGCAGCTGCAGCAAGTTATCTAGATGACATAGCTAACATCATTAGTGAAAATGGCTACAGTACACAACAGGTTTTCATTGTAGATGAAACAGCCTTCTATTAGGAGAAGATGCCATCTAAGACTGTCATGACTAGAGAGAAGTCAATGTCTGGCTTCAAGCTTCAAAAGACAGACTGACTGTCTTGTTAGGGGCTAATTCAGCCAGTGATTTTAAGTTGAAGCCAATGCTCACTTACCATTCCAAAAATCCTATGGCCTTCAGAATTATGCTAAATCTAGTCTGTATGTATTCTATAAAGGGAACAACAAAGCCTGAATGACAGCATGTCTGTTTACAACATGGTTTACTAAATATTTCCAGCCCACTGTTGAAAGTTACTGCTCAGAAAAAAAAAAGACTCCTTTCAAAATATAACTGCTCAAGGACTTCCCTGGTGGTCCAGTGGTTAAGAACTTGCCTTCCAATGTAGGGGATTCAGGTTTGATCCCAGGTCAGGCAGTTAAGATCCCATATACCTTGCAGCCAAAACAGAAACATAAAACAGAAGCAATATTGTAACAAATTCAATAAAGACTTTGAAAATGGTCCACATTAAAAAATATTTTTAAAACATATATAACTGCTCATTGACATGCACCTGGACACACAAAAGCTCTGAGGGAGATGTACAACCAGATTAATATAGTTTTCATGTCTGTTTCAGTTCAGTTCAGTTGCTTGGTCGCGTCCGACTCTTTGCGACCCCATGAATCGCAGCACACCAGGCCTCCCTGTCCATCACCATCTCCCGGAGTTC
The DNA here is from genome assembly GCF_014754425.2 of Oryx dammah. Lineage (NCBI taxonomy): Eukaryota > Metazoa > Chordata > Mammalia > Artiodactyla > Bovidae > Oryx > Oryx dammah. Next base: position 40,878,378 of record NW_024070213.1, on the reverse strand, counting down.
TCTCAAACTCACGTCCATCGAGTCGGTGATGCTATCCAGCCATCTCATCCTCGGTCGTCCCCTTTTCTTCCTGCCCCCAATCCCTCCCAGCATCAGAGTCTTTTCCAGTGAGTCAACTCTTCGAATGAGGTGGCCAAAGTACTGGAGTTTCAGCTTTAGCATCATTCCTTCCAAAGAACACCCAGGGCTGATCTCCTTCAGAGTGGACTGGTTGGATCTCCTTGCAGTTCAAGGGACTCTCAAGAGTCTTCTCCAACACCACACTTCAAAAGCATCAATTCTTCGGCGCTCAGCTTTCTTCACAGTCCAACTCTCACATCCATACATGACCACTGGAAAAACCATAGCCTTGACTAGACGGACCTTTGTTGGCAAAGTAATATCTCTGCTTTTCAATATACTATCTAGGTTGGTCATAACTTTTCTTCTAAGGAGTAAGCATCAATTATGCAACCCATGGATCAAGAAGTAATTTCAAATTTCAAGTCTTAGTATTTAAGAAATACACTTTCCAAGACTGTAGCTGACTTAATTAGTGATTCCTCTAATAGATTTGAGCAAAATAAATGAAAAGCTTGGAAAGGATTCACCATTCTAGACGTCATTAAGAACCTTTGTGAGGGCTTCCCTGGTGGCTAACTGGTAAACAACCTGACTGCCGATGAAGGAGAGGTTTGACCCTGATCCCAGAAGATCCCACATGTCACAAAGCAACTAAGCCCATGCGCCACAACTAGTGAGCCTGTGATCTAGAGCCCAAGAGTCACAACTAGTGAAGCCCACATCCCCTAGAGCCCATGCTCTGCAGCAAGAGAAACCACCTCAATGAGAAGCCTGTGCACCACAACTAGAGAGTAGCCCCTGTTCTCCAAAGGAGAGAAAAGCCTGCATAGAAGACCTAGCACAGTCTACATAAATAAATAAAATTATATATATACATAGATAAAACATTTGTGATTCATGGGAAGAGGTCAAAATAGCATTAACAGGAGTTTGGAAGAAGTTTATTCAAACCTTCATGGATGACCTTGAAGAGTTCATTACTTTAGTGGAGGAAGTCACTGCAAACGTGGTGAAAACAGCAAGAGAACTGGAATTAAAAGTGGAACCTCAAGATATGGATGAATTGCTGCAATCTCATGATAAAACTCAAATGGATGAGGAGTTATTTCTTATGAATGAGCAAAAAAAAAAAAAAAAAGTGGTTTTTTGAGACTGAATCTCTCCTGGTGAAGATTGTTGAAATGGCAGCAAGGAATTTAGAAAATTGTACAAACTGAGTTGATAAAGCAGTGGCAAGATTTGAGAGGATTGATTCAAATTTTGAAAGAAATTCTCCCATGAGTAAAATGCTATCTATTGACAACACCATTGAATGCTGCAGAGAAATTGTTCATGAAAGGAAGAGTCAATTGATATGGCAAACTTCATTGTCTTATCTTTAAAAAAATTGCCACAGCCCACCCCAATGTTCATCATCCACCACCCTGATCAGTCAGCAGCCATAAACTACAGGCAAGACTCTCTACAAACTAAAAGATTATAACTCACTGAAAGCTCAGGTGATGGGTAGCATTTCTTACCAAATAAAGTTTTTCTTTTTTTAATGTAGCCAGTGAACATTTAATTGTTTTTTTTTTTTGGAGGAGGGGCACACCACATCTCAATTCCCTGACCAAGGAGTAAACCCAGGCCATAACAGTTTAAAGCACTCAATCCTAACCACTAGACCACCAGAGAACTCCCAGCAATGAAGTATTTTTAAATTAAGGTATGTACATTGGTTTTTAAGATGTAGTGCTATTGTGCACTTAATAGACTATATTACAGTGTAAACATTATTTTTATGCACACCGAGAAACCAAAAAATTCTTGTGACCTGCTTTATTGCATTATTTGCTTTATTACAGTGGTCTGGAACAGTACTGAAACAGAGCATATGGTCCTTGCCCCCATGTCCTCAGCCTGCCTTTAGTCTGCAGAAAAATTTTAGCTAAAGAATAAGTTTAATCAGAGAAGTGAGAAAATGCAGAAAAGAAAAGAAAGGAAAACAGTCAAAGGAAATTAAACAATAATAGTATAGTTATTAAGCAAAGTCCAGGACTTTTAGTTCTTCCTCAAGGGCTATAGAAAATATTCTGAGCTATATGCTGTAAACTGTCTTATAAATATGGAAACCCTCATCAGGTGGAAGAAATTAACTGATAATCAGACCATAGCCATGACAATTCCAAGAACTGGCCTCAAAGAAATAAGAACAAACCGATCCTGGAATCAAAATTAATTGTACTTAACACAATCAAGATGACACTGATCAGACCACTACTGTCAGAGCTGACTGCTGTTTCTGCATGTAGCCCCATCCCTCCATCTATGAAAGCTCTTGCCCATTGGTTGTTGGTGGGGGTGAGAGTTGGGAGGGGGTCAGCCTTTGATTTGCCCTCCTCCAACCCCAGGTTGCCCTCCTCCAAAATAAAGCATTTCCTTTCCACCAGCCTTGTTTCTTTAGTGACTTTTGGGCAGCAAGCAGCTGAACCCTCACTTTTGGTTACTATACTTGAAATATCTCCAAGGCATTCCTGAATTTCATTTTACTGATGTGTCATAGGTTTGTTTTTTCTTTTTAAAATCAACTCTCCTGTACACAGGCATTTAGATTGCCTTCACTTTTTCTACATTACAATGACACAATCAACATGTATGGGTGTATGGATACAATATGCATATATGTGTATCCACACATATAGATACAGATGGAAATCTCTGCATTTATTCCATCATTTTTTGTACGGAAAGGTTTTAGACCCTAGATTTCTATGCCAGGCAAACTGATCAAAGAAAACTTAAAATTCAGGAGAAAGGTATCAAATGCTACCTTTGGCTTTCATTTCTGTGGAAGCACCAAAACTACAGCCTTCCCTGGGGACTGTGTGTGTGTTATACGTGTTAGTCATTCAGTCGTGTTCAACTCTTTGCGACCCCAAGGACTGTAGCCCGCCAGGCTTCTCTGTCCATGGAATTCTCCAGGCAAAAATACTGGACTGGATTGCCAGTTCCCTCTCCAGAGGAACTTCCCAGGAGGCTAGGCAAAGAAAAAAATATATAAAAAAATAAAAATAAGTCAGCCTTTCAGGCAGGAGAATAATGCTCCCTACCTAAACCCCGAAGGACTTCCCTGGCCCTTCAGATGGTAAAGAATCTGGCTGCAATGCAGGAGACCTCGTTTTGATCCCTGGGTCGGCAAGATCCCCTGGAGAAGGGAATGGCAACCCAGGGCGGTTTAGCCTGTAGATCTTTTTGAGTACGGTGATATTCCACAGGAACTGTACTGCCCTCTAGAGGGCAATGTGGAAATTTTAGAAAGTCTTTTTGGATTGTCCCAATCCCTGAGGGCTCAGTTGGTAAAGAATACTCCTGCAATGCAGAAGACCCGGATTTGATCCCTGGGTCAGGAGGATCCGCTGGAGAGGGGATAGACTACCCACTCCAGTATTCTTGGGCTTCCCTTGTGACTCAGCTGGTAAAGAATCCGACTGCAGCGTGGGAGACCTGGATTCAATCCCTGGGTTGGGAAGATCCTCTGGAGAAGGGAAAGGCTACCCACTCCAGTATTCTGGTCTGGAGAATTCCATGGACTGTGTAATCCATGGGGTCACAAAGAGTTGGACACGACTGAGTGACTTTCACGTTATTACCTTCAGTTCAGTTCAGTCACTCAGTCATGTCCAACTCTTTGTAACCCCATGGACTGCAGCACACCAGGCCTCCCTGTCCATCACCAACTCCCGGAATTTACTCAAACTCATGTTTGTTGAGTTGGTGATGCCATCCAACTTTATCATCCTCTGTTGTCCCCTTCTCTGCCTGCCTTCAATCTTTCCCAGCATTAGGGTCTTTTCAAATAAGTCAGCTCTTTGCATCAGGTGGCCAAAATATTGGAGTTTCAGCTTCAACACCAGTCCTTCCAAAGAATATTCAGGCCTGATTTCCTTTAGGATGGACTGGTTGGATCTCCTTGCAGTCCAAGGGACTCTCAAGAGTCATCTCCAACACCACAGTTTGAAAGCATCAATTCTTTAGCACTCAGCTTTCTTTATAGTCCAACTGGCTCAGACAGTAAAGCATCTGTCTACAATGTGGGAGACCCGGGTTTGATCCCTGGGTCGGGAAGATCCCCTGGAGAAGGAAATGGCAATCCACTCCAGTACTATTGCCTGGAAAATCCCATGGACAGAGGAGCCTGGTAGGCTACAGTCCATGGGGTCACAAAGAATCAGACATGACTGAGTGACTTCACTCACTCACTCACTCACATCCACACATAACTACTAGAAAAACCATAACCTTGACTAGACAGACCTTTGTTGGCAAAGTAATGTCTCTGCTTTTTAATATCCTGTCTAGGTTGGTCATAACTTTCCTTTCAAGGGGTAAGTGTCTTTTAATTTCATGGCTGTCTTTTAATGTCATGTCTTTTAATTTCCATCTGCAGTAATTTTGGAGCCTCCCAAAATAAAGTCAGCATGAGTAGGTATGTAGTAAAGTGGTGTTCCAATATATTTATTACTGAAAGGAGACACATGTGAAGCCATTATACAGTCCTGAGAAAAACAGCTTAGCTTTGCATTGCCTGATACATCTCCATTCCAAAATACTACTTTGATTTTACTTTTGGTCTTAATGACCCAGATAACCATGATGGTGTGATCACTCACCTAGAGCTAGCCATCCTGGAGTGTGAAGTCAAGTGGGCCTTAGAAAGCATTACTATGAACAAAGCTAGTATAGGTGATGTAATTCCTGAAAAGCTATTTAAAATCTTAGCAGATGATGCTGTTAAAGTGCTATATTCACTATTCCAGCAAACTCAGCAGTGGCCACAGGACTGGAAAAGTTCAGTTTTTTATTCCAATCCCAAAGAAGGGCAATGCCAAATAATCTTCCAACTACCACACAACTGCACTCATTTCACATCTAGCAAGGTAATACTCAAAATCCATCAAGCTAGGCTTCAACAGCATGTGAACTGAGGACTTCCAGATGTACAAGCTGGATTTAGAAAAGGTAGAGGAACAAAGATCAAATTGCCAACATCCTGTTGGATCACAGAAAGAGCAAGAGAATTTGAGAAAAACATCTACTTCTGCTTCATTGACCAGACTAAATCCGTTGACTGTGTGGATCACAACAAACTGGACAATTCTTAAAGAGATGGAAATATCAGACCACCTTACTTGCCTCCTCAGAAACCGTATGCAGGTCAAGAAGTAACAGTTAGACCTGGACATGGACCAATGTACTGGTTCAAAATTGGGAAAGGAGTATGTCAAGGCTGTATATCGTCACCCTGCTTATTTAACTTATATGCAGAGTACATCATGTGAAATCCTGGACTACATGAAGTACAAGTGGAAATCAAGATTGCCAGAAGAAATACCAGTAACCTCAAATATGCAGGTAACACCACCCTAATGGCAGAAAATGAAGAAGAATTAAAGAGCCTCTTGATGAAGGTGAAAGAAGAGAGTGAAAAAGCTGGTTTCAAACTCAACATTCAAAAAGTGAAGATCATGGCATCCAGTCCCATCACTTCATGGCAAAAAGATGGGGAAGCAATGGAAACAGTGACAGACTTTATTTTCTTGGGCTCCAAAATCACTGCAGATGGTGACTATAGCCATGAAATTAAAAGACACTTGCTCCTTGGAAGAAAAGCTATGATAAACCTGGACAGTGTACTAAAAAGCAGAGACATCACTTTGCCAACAAAGTTCCGTATAGTCAAAGCTATGATTTTTCCAGTAGTCATGTATGGATGTGAGAGTCAGACCGTAAAGAAGGCTGAGCACTGAAGAATTGATGCTTTCAAACTGTGGTGCTAGAGAAGACTCTTGAGATTCCCTTGGACTGCAAGGAGATCAAACCAGTCAATCCTAATGGAAATCAGTCCTGAATATTCATTGGAAGAACTGATGCTGAAGCTGAAACTCCAATACTTTGGTCACCTATGTGAAGAGCAGACTCATTAGAAAAGACCTTGATGCTGGGAAAGATTGAAGGCAAGAGGAGAAGGAGGTGACAGAGGATGAGATGGTTGGATGGTATCATCGATTCAATGGATGTGACTTTGAGCAAACTCTGGGAGATAGTGAAGGTCAGGGAGCCTGGCATGCTGCAGCCCATGGAGTCACAGAGCTGGACGTGACTGGTTGATTGAACAACCACAATCAAAAGGCATATTCATGTTTTTTTTTTTTTCAAAACCAAAGGGATCCCAATAGCAATTCAAATTTCTCCTCTAGCATCTGTTGACTGTGTCTCATTTCCTTTTTTCCCCCTGTCTCCAGTATTCACACATTTAGGGTGTCTTTCTCAGACTGACTCAGATTTGCCCCTAGAGAAAATCTTTTTACCATAACACATATGACTTCCTTACTATACTGTGTAAGTAACAGAGAGAGGTCTATTTGTTGCAGTATCTATCTGGCTCATAGTATGTGTTCCATAAACATTCATTTGCTGAACAAAAACTTAGGGAACTGGGAGTTTCCATATTGGCAAACATGGAGATCGGGTGAGAGATGTACACTCAGAGAATGTGGAGGCTCTGCACCCCTTCTCACATACCTTGCTTTTATGCATTTCTTCCATCTCTCTGGTGCTAAAGTATGTCCTCTTTCAATGAACTGGTGATCTGGAAAACTAAAGAATACATCAGTTCAGTTCAGTTGCTCAGTCATGTCTGACTCTTTGCGACCTCATGAACTGCAGCACGCCAGGCCTCCCTGTCCATCACTAACTCCCAGAGTTCACTCATACTCATGTCCATCGAGTCCGTGATGCCATCCAGCCATCTCATCCTCGGTCGTCCCCTTCTCCTCCTGCCCTCAATCCCTCCCAGCATCAGAGTCTTTTCCAATGAGTCAACTCTTCGCATGAGGTGGCCAAAGTACTGGAGTTTCAGCTTTAGCATCAGTCCTTCCAAAGAAATCCCAGGGCTGATCTCCTTTAGAATGGACTGGTTGGATCTCCTTACAGTCCAAGGGACTCTCAAGAGTCTTCTCCAACACTACAGTTCAAAAGCATCAATTCTTTGGTGCTCAGTTTTCTTCACAGTCCAACTCTCACTTCCATACATCACTAGTAGAAATACCATAGCCTTGACTAGACGGAACTTTGTTGGCAAAGTAATGTCTCTGCTTTTGAATATGCTATCTAGGTTGGTCATAACTTTTTTTCCATGGAGCAAGCATCTTTTAATTTCATGGCTGCAATCACCATCTGCAGTGATTTTGGAGCCCCCCAAAATAAAGTCTGACACTATTTCCATTGTTTCCCTATCTATTTCCCATGAAGTGATGGGACCAGATGCCATGAACTTCATTTTCTGAATGTTGAGCTTTAAGCCAACTTTTTCACTCTCCTCTTTCACTTTCATCAAGAGGCTTAGTTCCTCTTCACTTTCTGCCATAGGGTGGTGTCATCTGCACATCTGAGGTTATTGATATTTCTCCCGGCAATCCTGATTCCAGCTTGTGCTTCTTCCAGTCCAGGGTTTCTCATGATGTACTCTGCATAGAAGTTAAATAAGCAGGGTGACAATGTGCAGCCTTGACATACTCCTTTTCCTATTTGGAAAGAATACATGGGCACAATTAAATGTTTGATTAATCCTGAATGAAGAAAGCTACATAAGATCAGGGGGGAAAAGGAGCTGGGGGAACTAAGTACATAAATTAAGATAAAGTTAATGCTATTGCTGAAATTGTTTTGATTATACAAAGAAAAGTGACATTGTAACAAATGTAAAGCAATAACCTGGAAGAGAGCTTTGTGGAAATGACATCAATTATAAAGAAAATGTACAAGGTGATTCACGTGATTTACAGGAAAATGAAAAAAATGAAAAATAGACAACATAATACAGAACAATGATGGGTGTATAAATTCAAGAAAACATACCAAAGGAAATATTATTGAATTAGATGTATAGAAGGAAGTCTCATTGTACCCCATGAAAATGAAATAATACAATATATATCATGGTGTGATCAATTAAACTTGAAAGTAAAAAATGCAAAATTTTATACTTTGAGAAATGTTGCAGTTTGTTTAAAAGGATGAAAGTAAATGCCCTTTGAATTACTTATACTTAATAAAACAATATAGAGAAAAATGATATCTAAAACACTTTGAGGGAAAAAATACTAAAAATATAAAAGATGGGGAATTTGAACCAAAAGACCTACCTGAAGATAATGGAAATGGATAAGTTAACTATTAAGAATTCTCAAGCAGCTGTCAAAAAAATTACCCAAAACTTGGAAATAAGGCAAAAATGATGAGTAGAAACCCTTTCAGTATCATATGGAGGCAAAACCTGCCCAAGGATTGTCCAGGCCAAGGGCTAACATACTTTATCTGTAAAGGTCCAGATAATAAATATTAAGGGTTTGGTTGCTTTAGGACCCTGTGTACTCAGTGCTTCCAATATAGCACAAAAGCAGTCATAGATAATAAGTTAAGAAATGACTGAGAGCCAATAAAAATTTATTTACAAAATACATGGCCTGAATTTGGCCAGAAGGTTATGGTAACATAAATTTATCCCATTCTTTACTATCGATTAAAGGTCCTAGAATTAGTGAAGTTACTTGTTGCTGCTGCTAAGTCACTTCACTCGTGTCCAACTCTGTGTGACCCCATAGATGGCAGCCCACCAGGCTCCCTTGTCCCTGGGATTCTCCAGGCAAAACACTGGAGTGGGTTGCCATTTCCTTCTCCAATGCATGAAAGTGAAAAGTGAAAGTGAAGTCACTCAGTTGTGTCATACTCTTAGCGATCCCATGGACTGCAGCCCACCAGGCTCCTCTGTCCATGAGTTTTCCAGGCAAGAGTACTGGAGTGGGGTGCCATTGCCTTCTCCAGAAGTTAATTGTTAGCTTGGAGATTTTTGTCTGGTAGAGCTGAAAATAACTCTGTTGGTAGAATAGATAACTCAAAGATTTGTGGCCAGTTAAACATTAATCAGTTTTGTACTCTCTAAATCTTATCATATAAATTCCCTTGCTTCTAAGATGGTCTTTGAGTTGATCATAGCATTTTTATTGGTCCCTTTATTAATTAATGAGTTAATTAAATCTTTGACATGAGTTCATTTTATATTTGCCAGAGTGTCATGATTTTACCTTTTCAAAAATTATGCTTAACCTATAGTTTATACTTATATCTCCTAAGTGTGCGTAGACTCTAGTTACCGGTCTTCTCCACTATATTGGGGACAACACCAGTGATGGAATATGTTGCATTTCACAAATTTTGAAAAGGCTGTGTTAACACTATGAAATATAGACATAAATTCAGCTTATTTCAAATCTTGGTGGGCAAGTGGCTGTAATAATCAAAACATGTATCTCATGAAACCTCTTCAATTAGGTTTCACCACAAAAATTAAGGTGAGGCTCAGATTAATACTGAAAAAATAAAAGTTCATAACATGAGAGTTGTGAGTTAAGTTTTATTTGGGCCAAAATGAGAACTGCAGCCTGGGAGATAGCATTTCAGGTAGCCCTGAGAAAGTGCTCCAAGGAGGTGAGGGGAGGAACCAGGTTATATAGAAGTATTGCAACGAAAGGCAAGTAGTCTTAATATCAAGAGATATTGTTAACTGAAGAAAACCAGATAACTCAAGTTAAGGAATTTAGCACTTTTCTGTGCAAGGGAAAATACAAGAGTCTGAGTTCACTGAAATCATTCCTTTGATATGCACCTCAGCTATCTGGGGCCTGTATCCTGTGTTTTCACATCCTGAACTTCCTCAGGGCTCACCTTAGGGAGTGGCTGCAGTCTGATGTCTGCTAGATGGCAGGTATATTTTCCTTCCTGAGTGCCCTCCAGGCTTACCAGCTCACCAGCCATGGTAGCTGCAATTGCTGATTATTATGACATTCTTGTTTACTGATATGACTGGGAATATTCCATTTTTCAACAATGTTAAAGTAAGTCCATATTTCAAACAATATTGACAATTTTGAATGTTTTGATCAGCTTCTTGTAAAATATGCTAGTTTGTTTTGGTCAAGCATCTGTCTAAGAGCTTCTACTATTGTAGGAATATTTGTCAGTGATGTCACAGACATGCACTATTCAAGTTGCTTTTATAAACCAGTGGATTCTCTGCAAGTGTCTCTTAAAGCTACTTGTCCATTGTGTAAGACTAGATTTAGTTGAAACTAAGGTACTATTAGGATCATGGAAAAGGCAAGAGAGTTCCAGAAAAACATCTATTTCTGCTTTATTGACTATGTCAAAGCCTTTGACTGTGTGGATCACAATAAACTGTGGAAAATTCTAAAAGAGATGGGAATACCAGACCACCTGACCTGCCTCTTGAGAAACCTATATGCAGGTCAGGAAGCAACAGTTGGAACTGGACATGGAACAACAGACTGGTTCCAAATAGGAAAAGGAGTACCTCAAGGCTGCATATTGTCACCCTGCTTATTTAACTTCTATGCAGAGTACATCCTGAGAAACTCTGGACTGGAAGAAGCACAAGCTGGAATCAAGATTGTCAGGAGAAATATCACTAACCTCAGATATGCAGATGACACCACTCTTATGGCAGAAAGCGAAGAGGAACTAAAAAAGCCTCTTGATGAAAGTGAAAGAGGAGAGGGGAAAAGTTGGCTTAAAGCTCAACATTCAGAAAACGAAGATCATGGCATCTGGTCCCATCACTTCATGGGAAATAGATAGGGAAACAGTGGAAACAGTGTCAGACTTTATTTTGGGGGGCTCCAAAATCACTGCAGATGGTGACTGCAGCCATGAAATTAAAGATGCTTGCTCCTTGGAAGGAAACTTACGACTAACCTAGGTAGCATATTCAAAAGCAGAGACATTACTTTGCCAACAAAGGTCCGTCTAGTCAAGGCTATGGTTTTTCCAGTAGTCGTGTATGGATGTGAGAGTAGGACTGTGAAGAAAGCTGAGCACCGAAGAACTGATGCTTTTGAACTGTGGTGTTGGAGAAGACTCTTGAGAGTCCCTTGGACTGCAAGGGGATCCAACCAGTCCATTCTAAAGGAGATCAGCCCTGGGTGTTCTTTGGAAGGAATGATGCTAAAGCTGAAACTCCAATACTTTGGCCACCTCATGCGAAGAGTTGACTCATTGGAAAAGACTCTGATGCTAGGAGGGATTGGGGGCAGGAGGAAAAGGGGATGACAGAAGATGAGATGGCTGGATGGCATCACTGACTTGATGGGCGTAAGCTTGAGTGAACTCTGGGAGTTGGTGATGGACAGGGAGGCCTGGCGAGCTGCAGTTCATGAGGCCGCAAAGAGTTGGACACGACTGAGCAACTGAACTGAACTGAAGGTAATATTAGGGGCTTCCCTGGGAGCTGACTGTGGCTCAGATCATCAGTTCCTTATAACAAAACTCTGGCTTAAACTAATGAAAACTGGGGAAAACACTAGGCCAGCCAGGTATGACTTAAATAAAATCACATATGAATTCACAGTAGAGGTAATGAATAGATTCAAGGGACTAGATCTGATAACAGTGTACCTGAAAAACCATGGACAGAGGTCCGTAATATTGTCACTGTCAAGAGACAGTGAACAAAACGATCCCAAAGAAAAAGAAATGCAGGAAAGCAAAGTGGTTATCTGAGGAGGCTTTACAGATAATTAAAGAAGGAAGAGAAACAAAAACAAGGGAGAAAGGAAAAGGTACATCCAATTAAGCTCAGAGTTCCAAAGAATAGCTAGAAGAGACAAGAAGGCTTTCTTCAATGCATAGTGTTTAATAATAGAAGGAAACAACAAAAGGGGAAAGACTAGGGATCACTTCAGGAAATTTGAAAACATCAAGGGAACATTCTGCCCCAAAACGGGCACAATAAAGGATAAAAATGATAGAGACCTAGTAGATGCTGAAGAGATCAAGAAAAAAAGAGATAGAAAGAATACACAGAAGAACTACATAAAAAAATATCTTAATGAACCAGATTACTACGAAGGTGTGGTTAGTCACCCAGAGCCAGACATTCTGGAGTGCAAAGTCAAATGGGCCTTAAGAAGCACTGCTGTTAATAAAGCTAGTGGATGGGATGAAATTCCAGCAGAACTATTCAAATCCCTAAAGGAAGATGACATCAAGGTTTTGCATTCATTATGTCAGCTAATCTGGAAGACTCAGCAGTGGCCATAGGCCTGGAAAAGGTCAATCCTCATCCCATTTCCCAAGAAGGGTAGTACCAAAGAATGTACTAACCATCGGACAATTGCATTCATCTCCCATGTTAGTAAGGTCATACTTAAAATCTTGCATGCCAGGCTTCAGCATTATGTGAACCAAGAACTTCCAGATGTCCAAGCTGGGTTTAGACAAGGAAGAGGAACTACAGATCAAATTAACAACATTCACTGGATTATAGGAAAAGCAAGAGAATTTCAGAACAACATCTATCTCTGTTTCATCAACTACGCTAAAACTTTTGTATAGATCATGGCAAACTGTGGAAAGCTCTTAGACAGATGGGAGTACCAGATCATCTTACTTGTCTCCTGAGAAACCTGCATGTGGGTCAAGAAGCAACAGTAGAACCCTGTATAGAACAAATGGTTGATTCAAAATAGAGAAAAGAGAATGATGGCTGTCTGTTGTCACCCTGTTTATTTAATCTATATGGTGAGCACATCATGAGATATGCCAGACTGGATAAGTTACAAGGTGGAATTAAGATAGGTGGGAGAAACATTAATAACCTCAGAGTGGATGATACCACTCTAATGGCAGGAAGTGAAGAGGAACTAAAGAGCCTCTAGATGAGGGTGAAGAAGGAGCATGAAAGTGCTAGCTTGAGACTAAATATTCGGATGAAGAGTCAGACACAACTGAGCGACTGAACTGACTGAAGACTAAATATTAAAAAAACTAAGATCATGGCATCTGGCCCCATTACTGCATGGCAAATAGAAGGGGAAAAGGTGGAAGTAGTGACAGATTTCCCGTTCTTAGGCTCAAAATCACTGCAGACAGTGACTGCAGCTATGAAATCAGAAGACAACTGCTTCTTGGCAGGAAAGCAATGTCAAACCTAGACAGTGTGTTGAAAAGCAGAGATGTTACTCATCTGACAAAGGCCCATATAGTCAAGGCTATGGTCTTCCCAGTGGTCACGTAGGTTTGTGAGAGCTGGACCATAAAGAAGGCAGAAAGCCAAAGAATCAATGCCTTCAAACTGTAGAGCTGGAGAAGACCCCTGAAAGTCCCTTGGACTGCAGGGAGATCAAACCAGTTAATCTTAAGGGAGATCAACCCTGAATATTCTAATGGAAGGACTGATGTCGAAGCTGAAGCTCCAATATTTTGGTCATTTCATGCAAACAGATGACTCATTGGAAAAGTCCCTGGTGCTGGGAAAGATCAAGGGCAAAAGGAAAAGAGGATATCAGAGTATGAGATAGTTGGACAGCAACACCAGTGCAATGAATATGAACTTGGGCAAACTCTGGGAGATGGTGAGGGACAGAGAGGCCTGGTGTGCAGCAGTCCATGTAGTTGCAAAGAGTTGAACATGACTGGGCAACTGAACAACAACAACAACAAGGTGATATTGTCTACCCTTAATCAGGCACTTACAGTCTGCAATGTTACTACACTTAGAAGGAGTTCAGAAAGGAAAGCTACCACAATGTGAAGCTTCATCTCCTCCCTGAGAATGTGACTTGTGACACCTTCACAGATTCAGAATGAGGAACCCAGCATGAACAGTATGTTAAATATCGGTACTCAGTTTTAAATTCTTCTTGTTTTCTGATACAAGTAAAGTAGAAACTGGTATTTTCTTACTGCATCCCAGTGGTTTTTCTTGCATGCTCCTGGGGTAGACACAACCCGAGGTTTGGCAGTCACTAAGTGGAAATCACCACTTGGTGGCAGTGGCATCCTGGAACTGTGGAATTCCTTTTTGCAAGGATAAATACGCCTTTTCTTAAAATAGAACTGTGAATAGTTAAAGGCAGGCAATGACAAGATGCAGTCAGCCATACATGGGTCCTTCCTTCTGACAGTTGACACTGCTGAATTTTATCCTGTGCTTCTGGAAAGCAGCAATGGTAAAGAACACCTCCTGCAATATTCTGTTTTCCAAAATCCATCCCCATTCCCAGCCCCCACATTCTTTTGTGTTCTAGGAAAGGGCTTACTCAAAGAATCTCTCTTCCCCCTTTGACTCATAAAAGTCCACTGTGCACTCTGTCTCATGACTCCCATAATTGTCTCAAAATACTCTGTGTACCTGTGACGAGGCCAAACACTGATATTTCGTTCTCCTTTTGCCTGAACTTGCCAACAAGACCAGGCAGAGATCCTCCAATTTCCCATTCTTTGTTATAATTGATTAGCTATTTATTTGTTCCCCTGAAACTAGCTAACCTCAGTTGGCTCCTACTGAGATTTCTCCTGCTTACAAAGCAACTTCAACTGTAACACCCTCCACTATGACCTCTTTATGTCCTCTCCCTATGTAAGTTGTCAACTCTAAATTGGCACTTGCCATGGGCACTTGCCATCTACCTCTACAGGATTAAATCATGTGCTGCTTGCAGCTGCTGACCTTCAACATCTCCTGAAAGGAGTTCAGTGTGGAAAACATAAATGAGGCACTCTGTGCTCAGGGAAAAACTGGCAGGACAGGTTTTCAAATAGATATTTTCAGGAGCTAATTTTTATGAGCCCAATTCTTGTATTTCCTCATATTCTCAAAAAGTACTAAAATCCTTCATGTTGACTACTGTTTTTCATAAGTAGCAAAATCTTCATAAGACTAGCAGAAACTTTCTGGAAAAATATATGCATAACTGTATGAATTCCCCCTTCATGAGAATCACATATATACTGACTTTTCCTCACTGCCTCTTTGGAGCAGTTTCTCAGAACTAATGAGGTGCGGCCTCCTGGGCTGCAGCCCTCATTTTGCCCCAAATAAAACTTAACTTTCAACTCTAATGTTGCTCATCTTTTTTAAATTGACAAAGTCTAAGGCAAAACCATCCCACAGAGGCACTTTGATGTTGGATCCCGGTGTTCTCCTTACCACAACAGTGTGAATAAAGTCAACCTCCTTACTTGCTTGGTTTTGTCTTTGACATATTCCTTTATTCCTCCTTAAAGAAGCGTCACCTTCACCAGACCTAACCCGTTGTCCAGGCAGAGTACTACCTACCCTACACAGTATCTTCCAGGTAAACCTTCTCCCCATTTTTAATATGCAAACTTTGTAGACATATGTATTTCTCAATATAGTGTTCCAGCCAACAGACAAATCTGTTTGCATCTTAAACATGTCACAAGCCCAAACTTGCTCTGCTCGCCGCAAGACAGGTCAATGAATCTTAGAGACAAGGTGTTGAGTCAAGGAAAGTGACTGTATTCATAAATCCAACTGACTGAGAAGATGGCACAGTAATGTCTCAAAGTAACTATCTTGTCGGGGTCTGGAAGCTGGATTCTTTTGTAGAGCCAGAGAGAGAGGCAATGAGAAACTAAAGTCAAAAGGCAGTATAAAGAGGGAGAGGCAGTGGGGAAGTAAAGTGAAAGGGAGAGAGAGGCAGTGGGGAAGTTAAATGAAAAGGAACTCAGTCTTTCAGAACATCTCTGGAAAGGGCCAGCCTTTAGAAGGGGTGTGTTAGTCTCTTCTTTCTTATAGTCCTTCACAAGTATGCAGGGTCAGATTATCTCCCTGTGAGCTAAACTTTGGTATAACAGTCAGGCAGTTATAGCAGGTATAATAGTCAGGCAGGTATGACAGGCAGAAGGGCAACATCCCTTGAGGCAGACCATTATGTATGATTGTAATAACAAAAGCAACAAAAAACAAGGGTTGAAGTCAAAAGAAACAGATCTAACATGCAGGCAAAATAGACTCTCCCCTGTACAAACATAATACAATATTTTAACAAAATATTAAATGCAGGGGAAGAAAAATAAAAAATAAAATTAAAAAATTAAAAAAATAATAAATAAATGCAGGGGAAGCCTTTTATTCTAAATACTTTTGATGTTTCTTCAGTGTGAGCTTTGGGTTGCCTTGTGCCCCCTGAAAAAAATGTGTTGAAGTCTAATCCTTGGTACCTTATTCGGAAATAAGGTCACTGCAGATATAATTAAAATGTAAGTTAAGATGAGGTTATAGGAAAGAAGTGTGGGCCCTTGATCCAGTATAACTAGTGTTCTTATAAAAAGAGAAAAGACAGAGAGAGAAATACATTGGGAGAATGCCACAAGACCATGAAGGCAGTGACTGCAATGATGCAACTTAGTCAAGGAGCACCAACAGTTACTGACAACATTAGAAGCTAAGAGAGAGGCATGAAACAGAATTTCCAGGAGCCTTCAGAAAGGGAATGGTCCTGTCAACTCCTTTGCTTTTGGGCTCAGGCCTCCAAATTTTTAAGAGAATAAATTTGTTTGTTTATTTGTAAGCCATCCAGTTTATTGTGCTTTCTTATGATAGCCCCAGGAAACTAATGCAGTCACTTCAATCAGTTCAGTCACTCAGTCGTGTCCGACTCTATGCGACCCCATGAATCGCAGCACACTAGGCCTCTGTGTCCATCACCAAATCCCAGAGTTCACTCAGACTCACGTCCATCGAGTCAGTGATGCCATCCAACCGTCTCATCATCTGTCGTCCCCTTCTCCTCCTATCCCCAATCCCTCCCAGCATCAGAGGGATTTGATTTCCAAGGAGTCAACTCTTCATAAGAGGTGGCCAAAGTACTGGAGTTTCAGCTTCAGCATCATTCCCTCCAAAGAAATTCCAGGGCTGATCTCCTTCAGAATGGACTGGTTGGATCTCCTGGCAGTCCAAGGGATTCTCAAGAGTTTTCTCCAACACCACAGTTCAAAAGCATCAATTCTTCGGCACTCAGCTTTCTTCATAGTCCAACTTTCACATCCATACATGACCACTGGAAAAACCATAGCCTTGACTAGATGGACTGTCGTTGGCAAAGTAATATTTCTGCTTTTGAATATGCTTCTAGGTTGCTCATAACTTTTCTTCCAAGGAGTAAGTGTCTTTCAATTTCATGGCTGCAATCACCATCTGCAGTGATTTTGGAGCTCCCCAAAATAAAGTCTGACACTGTTTCCACTGTTTCCCCATCTATTTCCCATGAAGTGATGGGACCAGATGCCATGATCTTTGTTTTCTGAATGTTGAGCTTTAAGCCAAATTTTTCCCTCTCCTCTTTCACTTTCATCAAGAGGCTTTTTAGTTCCTCTTCACTTTCTGCCATAAGGGTGGTGTCATCTGCATATCTGAGGTTATTGACACTTCTCCCAGCAATCTTGATTCCAGCTTGTGCTTCCTCCAGCCCAGCGTTTTTCACGATGTACTCTGCATATAAGTTAAATAAGCAGGGTGACAATATACAGTCTTGACGTTACTCCTTTTCCTAATGGAACCAGTCTGTTGTTCCATGTCCAATTCTAACTGTTGCTTCCTGACCTGCATATGGGTGAATTTAACTCAGATGACCATTATACCTACTACTGCGGGCGGGAATCACTTAGAAGAAATGAAGTAGTCATCATGGTCAACAAAAGAGTCTGAAATGCAGTACTTGGATGCAGTCTCAAAAACGACAGAATGATCTCTGTTCGTTTCCAAGGCAAACCATTCGATATCACAGTAATCCAAGTCTATGCCCCAACCAGTAGTGCTGAAGAAGCTGGAGTTGAACGATTCTATGAAGACCTACAAGACCTTTTAGAACTAACACCCAAAAAAGATGTCCTTTTCATTATAGGGGACTGGAATGCAAAAGTAGAAGTAGAAGTCAAGAAACACCTGGAGTAACAGGCAAATTTGACCTTGGAATACGGAATGAAGCAGGACAAAGACTAATAGAGTTTTGCCAAGAAAATGCACTGGTCATAGCAAACACAAGAGAAGACTCTACACATAGACATCACCAGATGGTCAACACTGAAATCAGATTGATTATGTTCTCTGCAGCCAAAGATGGAGAAACTCTATACAGTAAACAAAAAAAAGACCAGGAGCTGACTGTGGCTCAGATCATGAACTCCTTATTGCCAAATTCAGACTTAAATTGAAGAAAGTAGGGAAAACCACTAGACCATTCAGGTATGACCTAAATCAAATCCCTTATGATTATACAGTGGAAGTGAGAAATAGATTTAATCAATCCCTTATGATTATACAGTAGAAGTGAAAAATAGATAAGGGATTAGATCTGATAGATAGAGTGCCTGATGAACTATCGAATGAGATTCGTGACATTGTACAGGAGACAGGGATCAAGACCATCCCCATGGAAAAAAAATGCAAAGAAGCAAAATGGTTTTCTGAGGAGGCCTTACAAATAGCTATGAAAAGAAGAGAAGTGAAAAGCAAAGGAGAAAAGGAAAAATATAAGTACCTGAATGCAGAGTTCCAAGAATAGCAAGAAGAGATAAGAAAGCCTTCTTCAGCAATCAATGCAAAGAAATAGAGGAAAACAACAGAATGGGAAAGACTAGAGATCTCTTCAAGACAATTAGAGATACCAAGGGAACATTTCATGCAAAGATGGGCTCGATAAAGGACAGAAATGGTCTGGACCTAACAGAAGCAGAAGATATGAAGAAGAGGTGGCAAGAATACACAGAAGAACTGTACAAAAAAGATCTTCATGACCAAGATAACCATGATGGTGTGGTCGCTAACCTAGAGCCAGACATCCTGGAGTGCAAAGTCAAAAGGGCCTTAGGAAGCATCACTAAGAACAAAGCTAGTGGAGGTGATGGAATTCCAGTTGAGCTAGTTCAAATCCTGAAAGATGATGGTGTGAAAGTGCTGCCCTCAATACGCCAGCAAATTTGGAAAACTCAGCAGTGGCCACAGGACTGGAAAAGGTCAGTTTTCATTCCAATCCCAAAGAAAGGCAATGCCAAAGAATGCTCAAACTACCACACAATTGCACTCATCTCACACGCCTAGTAAGTAATGCTCAAAATTCTCCAAGACAGGCTTCAGCAATACGTGAACTATGAACTCCCTGATGTTCAAGCTGGTTTTAGAAAAGGCAGAGGAACCAGAGATCAAATTGCCAACATCCACTGAATCATTGAAAAAGCAAGAGAGTTCCAGAAAAACATCTATTTCTGCTTTATTGACTATGCCAAAGCCTTGACTGTGTGGATCACAATAAAGTGTGGAAAATTGTGAAAGAGATGGGCATACCAGACCACCTGACCTGCCTCTTGAGAAACTAATGCAGAGCCTCCATAAAAAATTTTTGAATTGAGTGTTCACAAAAAGCATGATATACAGGACAATTGATAGAGTTTTTTTTTTTTTTTTAATTACACTGGACAAAGTTAAACAGGTGATGGCAGATAGAAGGAAGAGTGCTCATCTCCTCCTGCAAGAGCACCAAAATTGCAAATAGCTGTTGAATAACCATCAATAGGAAGATTGTGGAACCCACCAAAAAAAGATACCCCACATCCAAAGACAAAGAAGAAGCCACAGTGAGATGTTAGGAGGGGCACAATCATGATAAAATCAAGTCTCATACCCGTTGGTGGGTGAGCACAGACTGGAGAAGAATAATACCAAAGAAAGTCGCCCACTATTGTAAAGGTTCTAAACCCCATGTCAGGCTTTCCACCTGGCGATCTGACAAAGGAACTGGGAATCCTTGGAAATCTGACCTTGAAAGCCACTGGGATTTGATTACAAGACTTCCACAGGACTGGGGAAAACAGAGATTCCAGTCTTGGAGGGCACAATCAAAATCTTGTGTGCATCAAGACCCAGAAGAAAAGAGCAGAGACCCCACAGGAGACTGAAACAAAACTACCTGCTAGTGTTGGAGGGATCAGCAGGGTCTCATCTCAGGGATGGGGCACTGACAGCAGCAGTCTGGGAAGGTCTGTCTTAGCATGATCCCTCTTGGAGGTTGCCATTAACCCTACTATAGAGATCATAGACCCCAGGGCTTGGTCACGTCAGGCCAAACAACTACCAGGGAGGGAGTGCAACCCCATCCATCAGCAGATAATTGGATTAAAGCTTTACTGAATGAAGCTTTGCCCACCAGAGCAAGACCCAGTTTTTCTCACTGCCAGTCCCTCCCAACAGGAAGCTTACACAAGCCTCTTAGCCTCCTGCATCAGAGGGTGGACAGAAGAAACAAGAAGAACCACAGTCCCACAGCAGCTGGGAAAAACACACACACACACACACAATTACAGAAAGTTAATCAGGATGAAAAAGCAAAAAGTTATGTCACAGATGAAGATAAAACCCCAGAAAAACAACTAAATGAACTGTCGGTCGACTTATCTACAGTTCATTTAGTTTAGTCACTCAGTTGTGTCTGACTGTTTGTGATCCCATGGACTGCAGCACGCCAGGCTTCCCTGTCCACCGTCAACTCCAGGAGCTTGCTCAAACTCATGTCCATCCAGCCAGTGATGCAATCCAACCATCTCATCCTCTATCGTCCCCTTCTCTTTCTGCCTTCAGTCTTTCCCAGCATCAGGGTCTTTTCCAATGAGTCAGTTCTTTGCATCAGGTGGCCAAAATATTGGAGCTTCAGCTTCAGCATCAGTCCTTCCAATGAATATTCAGGCCTGATTTCCTTTAGGATGGACTGGTTGGATCTCCTGGCAGTCCAAGGGACTCTCAAGAGTGGTCTCCAACACCACAGTTCAAAAGCATCAATTCTTCAGTGCTCAGCTTTCTTTATAGTCCAACTCTCACATCCATACAAGACTACTGGAAAAACCAGTAGGTTTTTTTTGGAGATAGGTAATCTTCCAGAAAAAGAATTCAGAATAATGATAGTGAAGATGATTCAGGATCTCAGGAAAACAATAAAGAAGTTGAAAGAATTGTTTACCAAAGACTTAGAAAAACTAAAGAACAAACAGAGATGAATAATACACTAGAAAGAATCAATAGCAGAATAACAGGAGGACAGACTGGAGGAAGTCACTGCTGCAGAACAGAATATAGAAGAAAGAATGAAAAGAAATGAAGATAGTCTTAAGAGACCTCTGGGACAACATTAAACACACCAACATTCACATTATAGGGGTCTCAGAAGGAGAAGAAAGAGAGAAAAGACCTGAAAAAGTATTTGAAGAGATAATAGCTGAAAACTTCCCTAACATGGGAAAGGAAATAGTCAACCAAATTCAGGAAGCACAGAGAGTCCCAAGCAGGATAAACACAAGGAGGGACACACTAAGACACATAGCAATCAAACAGACAAAAATTAAAGATTAAAGACACAGATAGAATATTAAAAGTGACAAGGGGAAAACAACAAATAACATATAAGGAAGCTCCTATCAGGTTATCAACTGATTTCTCAACAGTAACTCTACAAGCCAGAGAGGAATGGCATGATATATTTAAAGTGATGAAAAGGAAGAACCTATAACCAAGAATACTCTACCCAGCAAGACTCGCCTTTAGATATGATGGAGAAATCAAAAGCTTTACAGACAAGCAAAAGTTAAGAGAATTCAACACAACCAAACCAGCTTTACAACAAATGCTAAAGGAAATTTAGGAAACACAAGAGAAGGGAAAGATCTAAAGAAAATAAACCCCCAAAATTGTCAATAAGATCATACATAGTGATAGTTACTTTAAATCTAAATAGATTAAATGCATCAAGCAAAAGACATAGACTGGCTGAGTAGATGAAAACATGAGCACGTATGCACTCTCATTTACCACATCACTCTGTTTGATTCCCCCTGCCCCCAATTGTGTGTAATTATTTTTTATTTTTAAGTTAATTATGTTCCCATTGTGGCTTGCAATTGTAATTATCTTATTTTTCATCTGGCAATATATTGATTGGGAAAACTGATAAACATCTTTTACTCACTTAATACCATTGTATCATGATTGGTCAACAGAAAAATAATAGAACTGTATATCACCAAAACTATAATTAATAGAAAAACCTGTAATCACTTTTTAAAATCCAGATGCATATCAGAATTATCTTGGAATTTTTTGAAAAATACAAATGCCCAGGTATTGCATTTTTTTCTCTAGAGCTCCCGATGTGTTCCTAATGAGCAGCCATGTTTAAAAACAACTGGATGATATGATGATCTTTTACTTTTATCTAGTTTGTTTCAGTTTTTCTATTTCATAATTTTTTTAATGATGTTCTTTCTCAGGCCTTTATCAGATGTGGTAGAAAGGCTTTTGTATATATATGATATGTATAATATATATATTTTAGAAAGTTTATGAATTTTTGCTTAAGAAATTTTGACATTTTGATTCCAATTGTTTGACTTAGTGTGAATGCTAAATTTCTAGTTTAAAAAAAAGATATGCAATGAGCAATAAATTTTACTGTATAGCACAGGGAACTATAGTCAATATCTTGCAATGGAAAATAATTCAGAAAAATTATATGTGTATATGTAAAACTGAATCACCTTTCTGTGCACCTGAAACATTGAAAGTCAACTATACTTCAATAAAATATGTATATTATTAAGGAGGGAAAAAAGAACAACAACAAAAAGTTAAACAGGTGAAGAAGACTTCACTCAATGCTACTGCAGCTGGAGGGAGAGGCCAAAACCAAGTCTGAACTCAACTCCATGGCAACAGTGAGGTAGGGCTTTTTAAGGGCTGGGGTGAGCTAGTAGAAATGCTGGAGGACATTATGGGGAAGTCACAAGCCATCTGTGTTTGCTAATAGGCTTTATCCAAAGGAAAAATAAAATTTTCATATTTATGGCAAGAGATAGCTGTGGAACCTGGAGCAAGGAAATGTGGAGTTGGTGCCTACCCTCCTTCAGTAGCTGGAAAATAGGGGCAAGGCAATCTCCTTTGCTGATTACATTTCAAAAGGAGGGTTCCCAGGTTCTTGAGAAAGACTTTCCTGGGTTGTAAAACAAAGAGGCTCTTAAAAAGATTTACATATCAAAAGGGCAGAGGAAAAAAAAAAATTTACAAATCTTCCAAAGTAAAAGGAGCCCAAGGGCCTCAATTAAAAAAAAAAAAAAAAAGCCTGTTTAAGTTTAGTTAGGCTGAAAGTGAAAATGTTAGTGGCTCAGTCTGACTCTTTGCAGCCCCGTGGACTGTGGGTTTCCATCCCCTTCTCCAGGGATCTTCCTGACCCAGGGATCAAACCTGGGTCTTCTGCATTGCAGGTAGATTTGTTACCGTCTGAGCCACCAGGGAAGCCCAAGGGGAACATTAAAGCCATTTTGGTAGTGAACTTCTCCTGCACAAAGGCTGCTGCTTGTTATCAATCATATTAATAATTTGGTGATTAAGAAACAAAGTTTTAAGCACTTGACACTTAACAAGATGGTTTGGATTTTTAAGTTATATTTAGGTGTATTAGGACACTTTAGCTAACTGTTTAAGAAATTGCTTGAGGAATTGGAGTTGACATACTAATTTTTTTTCCTACTTGAATAAATGTAAAAAGGCTCTAGATAAGCATCATGCAGAACTAAATTTCTAGTAAGAGATTACTGATATGCAGCAGGAGGTGACTACATTTCTAAATTGGTTAATTTTTTAAAAGAATTTTAAAAACCATAGATCCAATTTTTTTTTCTTTTTTTTTTTTGGTCCTGCCACATCTTATGGGATCTTAGTTCCCTGACCAGGGACTAAACCCAGCCCCTCAGCAGCAAGAACATGGAGTCCTAACTACTGGTCAGCCAGGGAATATCCCCAAATTTCCTTTAAGGAACTACCTATTTGATAGGGTGATTTAGAGCACACCCATCACATTCTGAATCCTGGAACAAGGCCACATTTAATGAGCTTTCTCTCTGAGTACCCCACTTCTAACCCCACTCTCATCAAGAGCCAGGACAGATGGGCCATCAATACTCAAAGACCAATAGTAGGACAACCACACTGGCAAATAGCGTAGGAACCTTGGAAGTGAATAACAAACATCTGTTCTAAAATCCACAGCCCAGGTCCAAGAAGAAGACAGCTGCTAGCCATATTTCCTCTACCCAAACACAATGCTTTTAAATTGCTATTGGATACCAAAAATTAAAAAACAGAAACAAACAAACAGAATAGAACAGAACAGAATGCATTGTATGATGTCAGGGCTAAGTGTTAATTCAATCACATGTGTGTGTATTTGCCCTAGGACATAATATAAGGCATATCCCTATGAGAACTATTCTAGGAAATGCCCAGTCATTACTTGAAGAGAAAATAAACAAGGTAATACTAGGTGTCATAGATATCTAAAAGCCAGGACTTGAGATCTAGTCCTATTCCCTTCAATTCACCTACCAATCAATATTACTGGTAATCATTTGGGGAAATTTTGGCTGTCCTAAGTTTTGCATATGAAACTCAGTACTCATTTGATTACCACTCTCCTCTTGTTTCTCTCATCCTGTGGCAAGCAGCCTTTTTCACTTGCTTCTGGTAGACAGGAGGGGTAGACAGATATGAATGAAGAAAAATCATATCAATTCTTGTTTTGTAACTGAGCAGGACCCTATAGAGTTTACAGGAATAGACCTCTGCCCATTATCCTCTGCTGTTAACTACTCTTCGAGGTACCTAGATAATAGTATCTGATACACACTTCCCAGGTTATTTTACAGATGCTAAAGCCACCACCAAATGGGAGAAATTAACTACTTGACGATGCTGAACACTCAGAACTACTATGTCTAAGTATTGATACCTCAACATCAACCAATCAGAGAACTGTGCAAGAGATGATCACATACCCTGTGACCCCCCCCCTCACCTGAGATATAGACAAAAATAATCCTGAAGGACTGTAAAGAATATCTTAAATCAAGTGCCATTACTTTTACAAATGAGAAAAAGTTAATGCCATTGACATGAAATTATTTACTCAAGGTCATATATTAATAGAAACAGTGGTAAATTCAGAATGAGAAACTTCGTCTTCATATTTTGCCACCAGAGTTCCTGCTAGCATCATGCCCACTGATTGAGAGGTATGTGAATAGCACATAGATGTGAATATGTTTTTATTGAATTTTACTCGAGTTTGCCCTCTGGACAGTCTAGAAGACATTAGATGGTGGTAAAGGTAGCTGGTGTTCCTCTCCATTATTCCTCAATTTACCTGAAGTCAAAGCATCTGGAGATTAGACTCTGAGTCCACTTTGGCATCACTAATCACACAGCAGTTGTCTTATTGAGGCTGAGGATGGTGACTCCCAAGGGTGTTCTGAAGATTGTGTTTCCATATCTGCAGCTTACTGACAACTGATGGAAAGTTTATCCACAGTTTATTAAAACACACAAAGACATAACAAAATAAAAAAAAAAACACACACCCGAAGTTCAAGTAGTTTGAAACTTAAAATTTTCTGTCATTTTACCTCAATAAGACAGAAAGAAAAAGGGAAAGGGGAAGAAGAAAAACAGGAAGACAAGAAGAAGGAAGGAGAAAGAGAAAGAGGAGGAAAAGAAGAGAATTTTCTTCACCTAAATTCCACAGCAAAATTCTACAATGTGGAATTGATCTTTAATTTTGTTGTCAGAGTTTTGTAGTTGCCTCACATAAATCTTGTACATGTTTTATTAATTTATATCTAATTATTTTATTTGAGGGGTGCTAAAGTTAATGGTATTGTGTTTTAATTTCAAATTCCATTGTTTATTTCTGGTATATAGGAAGTTGCTCACTCGTGTCTGGGTGGCTTAGACGGTAAAGCCTCTGCCTACAATGCAGGAGACCCGGGTTCGATCCCTGGGTTGGGAAGATCCCCTGGAGAAGGAAATGGCAACCCACTCCAGTATTTTTGCCTGGAAAATCCCATGGACAGAGGAGCCTGGTAGGTTACAGTCCATGGGGTGGCAAAGAGTTGGACAGGACCGAGAGACTTCACTTTCACTTTCTATTATGTTTAAAATATGTACATAACAATTTAAAAATACTTTATTGCTAAAAAGATGTGAAACATTATCTGAGCCTTCAGCAAGTCTTAATCATTTTTGTCATTCAGTTCCTCAGTCATGTCCAACTCTTTGCAACCCCACTGACTGCAGCATGCCAGGCTTCCCTGTCCTTCACTATCTCCCAGAGTTTACTCAAACTCATGTTCACTGAGACAGTGAGACCATCCAAACATCTCATCCTCTATCGCCTCCTTCTCCTCCTGCCTTCAATCTTTCCCAGCATCAGGGTCTATTCTAATGAGTCAGCTCTTCACATCAGATAGTCAGAGTATTGGAGTCTCAGCTTCAGCATCAGAACTTTCAATGAATATTCAGGGTTGATTTTCTTTAGGATTGACTGGTTTAATCTTGCTGTCCAAGGGGCTCTCAGGAGTCTTCTCCAGCATCGCAGTTTGAAAACATCAATTCTTTGGTGCTTAACTTCTTTATGGTCCAACTCTCACATCCATACATGACTACTGGAAAAACCGTAGCTTTGACTATACAGAACTTTATTGGCAAACTGATATCTCTCCTTTTTAATACTGTCTGGGCTGGTCATAGCTTTTCTTCCAAGAAGAAAGTCTTTTAATTTCGTGGCTGAAGTCACTGTCTGCAGAGATTTTGGAACCCAACAATATAAAATCTGTCACTGTTTCCATTGTTTCTGCATCTATTTGCCATTAAGTGTTGGGACCAGATGCCATGATCTTTGTTTTTTGAATGTTGTATTTGAAGCCAGCTTTTTCACTCTCCTCTTTCACCTTCATCGAGAGGCTCTTTTGTTCCTCTTCATTTTCTGCCATTAGGGTGGTATCATCTGCATATCCAAGGTTATTGACATTTCTTCTGGCAATCTTGATTCCTGCTTGTGCTTCATCCAGCCCAACATTTCGCATGATGTACTCTGCATATAAGCTAAATAAGCAAGGTGACAATATACAACCTTGACATACTCCTTTCCCAATTTTGAATCAGTCTGTTGTTCCATGTCCAGTTCTAACTGTCGCTTCTTGACTTACATACAGGTTTCTCAGGAGGCAGGTAAGGTGGTCTGGTATTCCCATTTTTTAAGAATTTTCCACAGTTTGTTGTGGTCCAGCAGTCAAAGGCTTTAGGGTAGTCCGTGAAACAGTTGATGCTTTTCTGGAATTCCCTTGCATTTTCTGTGATCCAATGGATGTTGGCAATTTGATCTCTGGTTCCTCCGCCTTTTCTAAATCCAGTTTGTACATCTGGAAGTTCTTAGTTCTTGTACTGTTGAAGCCTAGCTTGATGGATTTTGAGCATTACATTGATAGCATGTGAAATGAGCAAAATTGTGCAATAGTTTGAATATTCTTTGGCATTGCTCTTCTTTGGGATTGGAATGAAACTGACCTTTTCCAGTGCTGTGGCCACTTCTGAGTTTCCCAAATTAGCTGGCATGTTGAGTATAGCGCTTTAACAGCATTATCTTTTAGGATCTGAAATAGCTCAGCTGGAATTCTATCACCTCCACTAGCTTTGTTCTTAGTGATCCTTCCTAAGGCTCTAGGTGAGTGATCACATCATCGTGGTTTTCAGGGTCATGAAGACCTTTTTTGTCCAGTTCTTCTGTATATTTTTGCCACCTCTTCTTAATATCTTCTGCTTCTGTTAGATCCATACTATTTCAGTCCTTTATTGTGCCCATCTTTGCATGAAATGTTCCTTTGGTATCTCAAATTTTGTGGAAGAAGTCTCTAGTCTTTCCCATTCTATTGTTTTCCTCCATTTCTTTACCTTGTTCACATTTTGCTGGTAGTGGGGTTTGAAATGTCATGAGGATTACAATGTGACACATATACATAAAGTAAGCAAATACTGTTGGAAAAAATGTTATCAGTAGATTTTGCTCAACACAGGGTTGCCAAAAATCTTCAATTTTCAAAGGAAAAAACAAAACAACGTCAGCAAAACACAGTAAAACACAGTGCCATTAAATTGAATTCCTGTATTCTGCAAACTTGCTATAAGCATTTATTAGTTCCAGGAGATTTTTGGTTGATATTTTCACATTTTCTATATAAATATCATGTACAAAGACTTTATTTCTTCTTTCCTAAACTATACCTTTTATTTCATTTACTTGTCTTAAGATGCATTAGCAAGGACTTCCAGTACAAAGTCGACAAGCAGTGGTGAGTGAGGACTTCTTTGCCTTGTTTGTGATCTTGGTGGGCAAGCTTCTAGTTTTTCACAAGAAGCATGACGTTAGCTGTAGGAATTTGTAGATATTTTTTATCAAGTTAAGGAAATTACCCTCTGTTCATAGTTTATTGACAGTTTTAATCATGAGTGGGTGTTGGATTTTGTCAGATGTGTTTTCTGCATCCATGGACACAATTATCTGACTTTTCTTCTTTAGCCTCTCTATTTGATGAATTACATTCATTGATTTTTGAGTGTTGAACCTGTCTTGCACACCTGGGATAAATCCCACTTCATCATGGTGTGTAATTCTTTTCATTCATTAATGAATTCAATTTGCTAATGTTTTGTTGAGGACTTTTACATCTATGTTCATGAGAGTTATTGGTCTGCAGTTTTTTTCCCCCTACTATTGTCTTCATCTAGTTTTGTCATTAGGGCAATATGAACCTCACAGAAGAAGTAGTCACTCTGCTTCTGTCCTCTGAAGAGACTGTAAAGAATCAGTATAATTTCATCCTTGAATGTTGGGTAGGATTCATCAATGAACCATATGGGCTTGGTGCTTTCTGTTTTGGAATATTATTAGGTACTGATTCAATTTATTTAATAGGTATGGGTCTGTTCAGAGTGCCTGTTTATTCTTGCTTGAGTTTTGGCAGATTGTGTCTTTCATGGAATTGGTCCATTTCATCTAGTTTAACAAAATTGTGGGCAAGAGTTGTTCTTAATATGCCTTTAGTATCCTTTTAATGTCCTAGTGATGTCCTCTTTTGTTTCTGACATTAGTAATTTGTGTCCACTCTCTTTTTTCCTTAGTTAGCTTGTTTAGAGCCATATTGATTTTATTGATCTTTTCAAAGAAACTGCTTTTCGTTTCATTGATTTCCTCTACTGATCTCCTGTTTTCAATTTTATTGATTTCTGCTCTAATTTTTTTTTCTTACTTTGCTTTTAATTTGCTGTTTTTGTTCTAGTTTCCTAAGGTACAAAAAGATCATTGGTTTTAGATCTTTCTTTTTTTCTCTTATATACATTCAGTAGTATAAATTTCCCTCTGAGCTTTGCTTTCATTACATCCCACATGTCTTTATAAGTTGTGTTTTCATTCGTTCAAAGTATTTTAAAATTTCTCTTGAGATTTTTTTCCTTATTGTTGTTCAGTCACCCAGTCATGTCTGACTCTTTGCAACCCCATGGATTGCCACACGCCAGGCCTCCCTGTCCTTCACCATTTCCCAGAGTTGGCCCAAGTTCATGTTCATTGCATCAGTGATGCCATCCAGCCGTCTCATCCTCTGATGCCCTCTTCTCATTCTGTCC
The DNA here is from genome assembly GCF_014754425.2 of Oryx dammah. NCBI lineage: Eukaryota > Metazoa > Chordata > Mammalia > Artiodactyla > Bovidae > Oryx > Oryx dammah. The sequence continues at coordinate 40,848,902 of NW_024070213.1, read as the reverse complement.
TCAATCTTTCTCAGCATCTGGGATTTTTCCAATGAGTTGTCTGTTTCCATCAGATGACCAAAACACTGGAGCCTCAGCTTCAGCATCAGTCCTTGTGAAGATTCAGGGTTGATCTCCCTTAAGACTGCCTGATTTGATCTTGCTGTCCAAGGGACTTTCAAGTGTCTTCTCTAGCACCACAGGTCAAAGGCAGCAATTCTTTGGTGTTCTCCCTTCTTTACAGTCCAGCTCTCACAACAGTAAAATACCACTGGGAAGACCATAGCCTCGTCTATATGGACATTTGTCGGCAAAGTAATGTCTGCTTTTCAACACACTGTCTAGGTTTGTCATCACGTTCCTGCCAAGAAACAAGCGTCTTTTGATTTCATGGCTACAGTCACCGTCTGCAGTGATTTTGAAGCCCAAGCATAACATACATAAACTGTATGTTATTTAGAAGTGTGATGTTTAATCTCCACATATTTTAGTATTTAGAAGTGTATTTCTAGTATTAATCTCTAGTTTAATTTTATTGTGTTTAGAGAGGAGATTGTATGATTTCTACTTATTTAAATTTGTTAAGGTGTGTCTTATGGCCCAGAATGTGGTCTATTCCGGTGAATGTTCCATATAAGCTTAAAAACAATGTATATTCTGCTGCTGCTGGGTGAAGTAATCCCTACATGGAAACTATATCTAGTTGATTAACGGTGCTATTGAGTTCAACTGTGTTCTTACTGATTGTCTGCATGCTGGATCTGTCCTCTTCTGACAGAAGACTGTTGAAGTCTCCTACCATGATAGTGGATTCATCTATTTCTCTTTGCAGTTTTATCAGTTTTGGTCTTACATTTTTTGCTCTGTTGTTAAATTTATACACATTTAAGATTATTATGTATTCTTGAAGAATTCATCCCTTTATCACTATGTAATGCCTTTCTTTTCCATGGGGATGGTCTTGATCCCTGTCTCCTGTACAATGTCATGAACCTCCGTCCATAGTCCATCAGGCATTCTGTTTATCAGATCTAGTCCCTTAAATCTTTTTCTCACTTCCACTGTATAATCATAAGGGATTTGATTTAGATCATACCTGAATGGTCTAGCGGTTTTCCATACTTTCTTCAATTTCAGTCTGAATTTGTCAATAACGAGTTCATGATCTGAGCCACAGTCAGCTCCCGGTCTTATTTTTGTTGACTGTATAGAGCTTCTCCATCTTTGGCTGCAAAGAATAGAATCAATCTGATTTTGGTGTTGACCATCTAGTGATGTCCATGTGTAGAGTCTTCTCTTGTGTTGTTGGAGGAGGGTGTTTGCTATGACCAGTGCATTCTCTTGGCAAAACTCTTATTAGTCTTTGCCCTGCTTCATTCCGTATTCCCAATTTGCCTGTTACTCCAGGTGTTTCTTGACTTCCTACTTTTGCATTCCAGTCCCCTATAATGAAAAGGACATCTTTTTTGGGTGTTAGTTCTAAAAGGTCTTGTAGGTCTTCATAGAACCGTTCAACTTCAGCTTCTTCAGCATTACTTGTTGGGACATAGACTTGGATTACTGTGATATTGAATGGTTTGATTTGGAAACAAAAAGAGATCATTCTGTAGTTTTTGAGACTTCATCCAAGAACTGCATTTTGGACTCTTTTGTTGCCCATGATGGCTACTCCATTTCTTCTAAGGGATTCCTGCCTGCAGTAGTAGATATAATGGTCATCTGAGTTAAATTCACCCATTCCAGTCCATTTTAGTTCCCTGATTCTTAGAATGTCGATGTTCACTCTTGCCATCTCCTGTTTGACCACTTCCAATTTGCCTTGATTCATGGACCTGACATTCCAGGTTCCTATGCAATATTGCTCTTTACAGCATCAGACCTTGCTTCTATCTTCTGTGAAAGAGAGGGGAATACCAGACCACCTGACCTGCCTCTTGAGAAACCTATTTGCAGGTCAGGAAGCAACAGTTAGAACTGGACATGGAACAACAGACTGGTTCCATATAGGAAAAGGAGTACATCAAGGCTGTATATCGTCACCCTGCTTATTTAACTTCTATGCAGAGTACTTCATGAGGAACGCTGGGCTGGAAGAAGCACAAGCTGGAATCAAGATTGCCAGGAAAAATATCAATAACCTCAGACATGCAGACGACACCACCCCTATGGCAGAAAGTGAAGAAGAACTAAAGAGCCTCTTGATGAAAGTGAAAGAGGAGAGTGAAAAAGTTGGCTTAAAGCTCAACATTCAGAAAACGAAGATCACGGCATCTCATCCCATCACTTCATGGCAAATAGATGGGGAAACAGTGGAAACAGTGTTAGACTTTGTTTTGGGGGGGCTCCAAAATCACTGCAGATGGTGACTGCAGCCATGAAATTAAAAGACGCTTACTCCTTGGAAGGAAAGTTATGAGCAACCTAGATGGCATATTCAAAAGCAGAGGCATTACTTTGCCAACAAAGTCTGTCTAGTCAAGGCTATGGTTTTTCCAGTAGTCATGTATGGATATGAGAGTTGGACTGTGAAGAAAGCTGAGCACCAAAGAATTGATGCTTTTGAACTGTGGTGTTGGAGAAGACTCTTGAGAGTCCCTTGGGCTGCAAGGAGATCCAACCAGTCCATTCTAGAGGAGATCAGTCCTGGATGTTCTTTGGAAGGAATGATGCTGAAGCTGAAACTCCAGTACTTTGGCCACCTCATGCGAAGAGTTGACTCACTGGAAAAGACTCTTGATGCTGGGAGGGATTGGGGGCAGGAGGAGAAGGGGACGACTGAGGATGAGATGGCTGGATGGCATCACTGACTCGATGGACATGAGTTTGAGTGAACTCCGGGAGTTGGTGATGGTCAGGGAGGCCTGCGTGCTGCAATTCATGGGGTCACAAAGAGTCGGACACGACTGAGTGACTGAACTGAACTGAATGCCTTTCTTTATCCCTGATACCTTTCCTTGCTTTGAAGTCTGCTCTGTGTGAAACTAATTTAGCTAGGTCCTCCTGCTCTCTTTTGATTAGTGTTTTTATGGCATATTTTCTTTACTTTTAATCTATATGTGTTTTTAATGAATATATTTAAAGTGAATTTCTTGTAGAAAGCAAAATTTTTTGTGTGTTTTGATCCACTTTGACAATCTGTCTTTTAACTGGTACATTTATACTATTGGTATTCAAAGTAATTTAAAAAAAAATTTTAGGTGCTCTGTGCAGCATGCGGGATCTTAGGTCCCTGACCAGGGATTGAACCTGTGCCCCCTTAACCACTAGATCACCAGGGAAGACCCTCAAAGTGATTATTGATATAGTAGATTAATACCTATCCTATTTATTACTGTTTTCTATATATTTTGCCCCTGTTCTTTGTTCCTTTTTGTTTGTTTGTTTTTCACTCTTTGCTTTTTGTCATTTTAATTGAGATTTTTATGATTCCATTTTCTCTCCTTTCTCCTGCACAGATATATGTAAATACTCATGCACATATATTATCATTTTTTGTTTGTTTACCATTTTTAGTAGCTTCCCTAGAGTTAGCAATATACATTTATAATTAATCCAAGTCCACGTTCAAATAACAGTAGTATACCTTTTCTGAGGTAGTATGAGTACCTATTATAATAAAATAATCTTAACTCCTTCCTCCTATCCCTTGTATCATTGCTGTCATTCATTTCACTTATTAAAAATATATATAGCATATGTATAGGGCTTTCCAGATGGCACAGTGGTAAAAGTATTCTGTCTGCCAATGCAGGAGATCCAAGAGATGTTGGTTTGACTCCTGGACTGGGAAGATTTCCTGGACTATGAAATGGCAACCCACTCCAGTATGTTTGCCTAGAAAACTCCATGGACAGGGGAACCTGGTGGGCTATACCATCCATGGGGTTGCAAAGAGTTAGACATGACTGAGCACAACAACAATATAAGCATGTATATACATATATAAGACATATACATAAACATACATAATCAAGTACATTGCTGCTATTATTTTGAGCAGCTGTTATCTGTTAGATCAATTAAGAATATGAAAAATAAAAGTTATTGTTTTATTTTCATTTTTTCTTTCTTCAGTGCTATTGCTTTCCTAATGTACCTCTGAGTTTCCAACCTATACAATTTTCCTTGTCTCTGAAGGACGTCTTTTAGTATTTTGCATGGCAAGTCTACTGGCATCAGGTTCCCTCAGTTTTTATTTGTCTGAGTAAGTCTTATTTCTTTTTCACCTTTGAAGGATAATTTCACAGAGTACAGAATTCTAGACTGGTGTTTTTTTCCTCTCAATACTTTAAGTATTTCATTACACTCTCTCTTGCTTGCATGTTTTCTAAGAAGTCAGATGTAATTCTTAGCATATTATACATATTTTAAGTTCACAGTCTAATAAATTTAACATCTGTGACATATTTGGCTCTGATGTTTGCTCTACCTCTTCAAACTGTGTTTTTTGCCTTTTAGAGTGCCCTGAAATTTTTTTTCTTGATAGCCAAACAGTATATACAAGGTAAAAACGACTATAAATGGGAGATTAGTGATGTGGTAAAGTGTGACAGGGATAAGAAGCATTCCATAGTACTATGGGTAGGTCTCACTCTTAGTGAGCCTCTGCCTCTGAACTATGAACTTCACAAGTGTTTCTCAGACTTTTCTCCCTGCTTAGGTGGGACAGCATGACTAGAGTGTGTGGGAGTTGGTTATTTTCTTTCTTGCAGTTCAATTAGTCTCTGATATTAATAACATTCCAGCTCATTAAGCGGAGAAGGCGATGGCACCCCACTCCAGTACTCTTGCCTGGAAAATCCCATGGATGGAGGAGCCTGGTGGGCTGCAGTCCATGGGGTCGCTGAGGGTCGGACACGACTGAGCGACTTCACTTTCACTTTTTACTTTCATGCATTGGAGAAGGAAATGGCAACCCACTCCAGTGTTCTTGCCTGGAGAATCCCAGGGACAGGGGAACCTGGTGGGCTGCCGTCTATGGGGTCGCACAGAGTCAGACACTACTGAAGCAACTTAGCAGCAGCAGCAGCTCATTAAGATCTGGTAACTAGTTTCCCCTAAGGGCAGGCCTTGTTAGAACAGAGTGGTCTGGTATATTTCAAGATAGTTCCTGTCCCATCCCCTGGCCAGAAGCACTAATATTTTCTCTGATATTTACTGTGAGAACCTGAATGAGCTCGTGGAGGTACAACTCACAAAAATGTCGTGTCCCCTGTATGACTGAGTCCCCCTAGAGTTTTTAACTTACATACTTGTTCATATTGAACCTTCTTAACAATTTGTCAATTACAATTCAGGTTTCCTGTCTGGGTTTCCCTGATGTCATGGGAAACATCATCGTTTCCCATGATGCTTTCACTTTTTAGTCTCTTCTCTGCAAGGCTTGGATTCCATGTATTTGTCAGTCTGTCTCTATAGTCTTGGGGGGAGAGTTTGCCCTCTGCCCTCTCCTTTTACAGATCCAAGAAGAGTTGATTTTTCAGTCTGTTCAGCATTTTACTTGTTGTTACAACAGAGTGGCGGAGAAGGCAATGGCACCCCACTCCAATACTCTTGCCTGGAAAATCCCATGGACAGAGGAGCCTGGTGGGCTGCAGTCCGTGGGGTCGCTAAGAGTTGGACATGACTGAGCGACTTCACTTTCGTTTTTTACTTTCATGCATTGGAGAAGGAAATGGCAACTCACTCCAGTGTTTTTGCTTGGAGAATCCCAGGGATGGGGGAGCCTGGTGGGCTGCTGTCAATGAGGTCGCAGAGTTGGACACGACTAAAGCGATTTATTGAAAAACTCAGACTTAAATTGAAGAATGTAGGGAAAATCACTAGGCTATTTAGATAGGACCTAAATCAAATCCCTTACAATTATACAGTGGAAGTGACAAATAGATTCGAGGGATTAGATCTGATAGAGTGCCTGAAGAGCTATGGACAGGGGTTTATAACATTGTACAGGAGGTGGTGATCAAAATCATTCCCAAGAAAAAGAAATGGAAAAAAGCAAAATGGCTGTCTGAGGAGGCTTTACAAAGAGCTGAAAAAAGAAGAGAATGAAAGGAAAAGGAGAAAAGGAAAGATATACCCATCTGAATTCAGAGTTCCAAACAACAGCAAGGGGAGATTGGAAAAAAAAAAAGCCTTTCTAAATGAACAATGCAAAGAAATAGAGGAAAACAATAGAATGGGAAAGTCTAGAGATCTCTTCAACAAAATCAGAGATACCAAACAGGGGAAATTTTCATGCAACGACAGGCACAATAAAGGTAGATTTATTTCTAAATATTTTATTTTTTTCATTGCAATGGTGAATGAAATTGTTTCCTTAATTTCTCTTTCTGTTTTCTCATTGTTAGTGTATAGGAATGCAAGGGATTTCTGTGTGTTGATTTTATATCTTGCAAATTTACTATATTCATTGATTAGCTGTAGTAATTTTCTGGTGGTGTCTTTAGGGTTTTCTATGTGGAGGATCATGTCATCTGCAAACAGTGAGAGCTTTACTTCTTCTTTTCCAATCTGGATTCCTTTTATTTCTTTTTCTTCTCTGATTGCTGTGGCTAAAACTTCCAAAACTATGGTGAATGGTAGTGGTGACAGTGGGCACCCTTGTCTTGTTCCTGACTTTAAGGGAAATTTTTCACCATTGAGGATAATGTTTGCTGTGGGTTTATCATATATGGCTTTTATTATGTTGAGGTATGTTCCTTCTATGCCTTCTTTCTGGAGGGTTTTTATCATAAATGGATATTGAATTTTGTCAAAGGCTTTTTCTACATCTATTGAGATAATGATATGGGTTTTAATCTTTCAATTTGTTAATGTGGTGTATCACATTGATTGATTTGCAAATATTGAAGAATCCTTGCATCCCTGGGATAAAGCCCACTTGGTCATGATGTATGATCTTTTTAATATGTTGTTGGATTCTGCTTGCTAGAATTTTGCTAAGGACTTTTGCATCTATGTTCGTCAGTGATATTGGCCTGTAGTTTTCTTTTCTTTCTTTTCTTTTTTTTTTTTTTTTTTGGTGTGTGGCATCTTTGTCTGGTTTTGGTATTAGGGTGATGGTGACCTCGTAGAAGTAGTTTGGCAGTTTACCTTCCTCTGCAATTTTCTAGAAGAGTTTGAGTAGGGTAGGTGTTATGTCTTCTCTAAATTTTTGGTAGAATTCACCTGTGAAGCCATCTGGTCCTGGGCTTTTGTTTGTTGGAAGATTTTTTTTTTATTATTACAGTTTCATTTTCCATGCTTGTGATGAGCCTGTTAAAATTGTCTATTTCTTCCTGGTTCAGTTTTGGAAGGTTATACTTTTCTAAGAATTTGTCCATTTCTTCCAAGTTGTCCATTTTATTGGCATATAGTTGCTGATAGTAGTTTCTTATGATCCACTGTATTTCTGTGTTGTCTGTTGTGATTTCTCAATTTTCATTTCTAATTTTGTTGATTTGATTTGTCTCCCTTTTTTCCTTGATGAGTCTGGCTAATGGTTTGTTGATTTTTGCTATAGTCTCCTTCGTTTCTTTTTCATTTATTTCTGCCCTAATTTTTATGATTTCTTTCCTTCTACTAACCCTGGGTTTCTTTATTTCTTCTTTTTCTAGTTGCTTTAAGTGTAAAGTTGGGTTATTTATTTGATTTTTCTCTTGTTTCTTGTATTGCCATGAATCTTCCCCTTAGCACTGTTTTTACTGAATCCCATAGGTTTTAGGTTGTTGTGTTTTCATTTTCATTTGTTTTTATGTATATTTTGATTTATTTTTTAAATTTCTTCTGTGATTTGTTGGTTATTCAGAAGCGTGTTGTTTAGCCTCCATATGTTTGTATTTTTAATATTCTCCCCGTAGTTGACATCTAATCTTACCACATTGTGATCAGAAAAGATGCTTGAAATGATTTCAATTTTTTTGAATTTACCAAGGCAAGATTTATGGCCTAGGATGTTATCTATCCTGGAGAATGTTCTGTGTGCACTTGAGAAAAAGGTGAAATTCATTGTTTTGAGGTGAAATGTCCTATAGATATCAACTAGGTCTAACTGGTCCATTGCATCATTTAAAATTTGTGTTTTCTTGCTAATTTTCTGTTTAGTTGATCTATCCATAGGTGTGAGTGGGATATTAAAGTCTCCCACTATTATTGTGTTACTCTTAATTTCCCCTTTCATACTTGTTAGCATTTGCCTTACATATTGCAGTGCTCCTATGTTGGGTGCATATATATTTATAATTGTTAAAACTTATTCTTGGATTGATCCTTTTATCATTATGTAGTGTCCTTCTTTGTCTCTTTTCATGGCCTTTATTTCAAAGTCTATTTTATCTGATATCAATATTGCTACTCCTGCTTTCTTTTGGTCTCCATTTGCATGAAATATCTTTTTCCAGCCCTTCACTTTCAGTCTGTATGTGTCCCTTGTTTTGAGGTGAATCTCTTGTAGACGGCATATATGGGGTCTTGTTTTTGTATACATTCAGCCAGTCTTTGTCTTTTGGTTGGGACATTCAACCCATTTACTTTTAAGGTAATTATTGATATGTATGATCCCATTGCCATTTACTTTATTGTTTTGGGTTCGAGTTTATAAACCTTTTTTGTGTTTCCTGTCTAGAGAAGATCCTTTAGCATTTGTTGAAGAGCTGGTTTGGTGGTGCTGAATTCTCTTAGCTTTTGCTTGTTTGGAAAGCTTTTGATTTCTCCTTCATATTTGAATGAGATCCTTGCTGGGTATAGTAACCTGGGTTGTAGATTTCTCTTTTTCATCACTTTAAGTATGTCCATTCCCTTCTGGCCTGAAGAGTTTCTATTTAAATATCAGCTGTTATCCTTATGGGAATTCCCTTGTGTGATATTTGTTGCTTTTCCCTTGCTTCTTTTAATATTTGTTCTTTGTGTTTGATCTTTGTTACTTTGATTAATATGTGTCTTGGGGTGTTTCACCTTGGGTTTACCCTGTTTGGGACTCTGTGGGTTTCTTGGAGTTGGGTGGCTATTTCCATCCCCATTTTTGGGAAGTTTTCACCTATTATCCCCTCAAGTATCTTTTCATGGCCTTTCTTTTTGTCTTTTTCTTCTGAGACTCCTAGGATTCGAATGTTGGGGCATTTAACATTGTCCCAGAGGTCTCTGAGGTTGTCCTTGTTTCTTTTAATTCTTTCTTTTTTCCTCTCTGCTTCATTTATTTCCACCATTCTATCTTCCACCTCGCTTATCCTATCTTCTGCCTCAGTTTTTCTACTGTTGGTTCCCTCCAGGGTGCTTTTGATCTCAGTTATTGCACTATTTATTATTGATTAACTCTTTTTTATTTCTTCTAGGTCCTTGTTAAACATTTCTTGCATCTTCTCAGTCCTTGTCTCTGTCTATTTATCTGTAACACCATTTTGTTTTCAAGATTTTGGATCATCTTTACTATCATTATTCTGAATTCTTTTTCAGGTAGACTCCCTATCTCCTCCTCTTTTGTTTGGTTTGGTGGGCATTTATCATGTTCCTTTACCTGCTGAATATTTCTCTGCCTTTTCATTTTTTTTAGATTGCTGTGTTTGGGGTGGCCTTTCTGTATGCTAGAAGTTTGTGGAGGTTGCTCCCTATGGGTGGGGTTGGACTAGTGGCTTGTCAAGTTTTCCTGGTTAAGGAAGCTTGCATTTGTGTTCTGGTGGGTGGAGCTGGATCTCTTCTCTCTGGAGTGCAATGAAGTATCCAGTAGTGAGTTTTGAGGTGTCTATGGGTTTGATGTGACATTTGGTAGCCTGTATTTTAATGCTTAGGATATGTTCCTGTGTTGTTAGAGAATTAGCATGGCATGTCTTGCTCTGGAACTTATTGACTCTTGGGTGGAGCTTGGTTTCAGTGTAGGTATGGAGGCTTTTGGATGAGCTCTTGTCAATTAATGTCCCCTGAAGTCAGGAGTTTTCTGGTGTTCGCAAGTTTTGGATTTAAGCCCCTTGCCTCTGGCTTTCAGTCTTATTCTCACAGTAGCCTTAAGACATCTTCATCTGTTCAGCACAGATGATAAAACATCTAGGCTAATGGTGAAAAGATTTTCTACAGTGAGGGACACCCAGAGAAGTTCACAGAGTTACATGGAGAAGAGAAGAGGGAGGAGGGATATAGAGGTGACCAGGAGAAGAGGGGGAGTCAAAAGAGGGGAGACCAATCTAGCCAGTAATCAGTTCCCTAAGTGTTCTCCATAGCCCGGAACACCCAAGAAATTCAGAGTTAAGCAGAGAAGAGAAGGGGGAGGGAGGAGATAGAGGTGACTTGGGGGAGATAAAGGAGAGTCAAAAGGGAAGAGAGCAATCAAGCCAGTAATCATCAGTTCAGTTCAGTCACTCAGTCATGTCTGACTCTTTGCAACCCCATGAATTCCAGCACGCCAGGCCTCCCTGTCCATCACCAACTCCCGGAGTTCACTCAGATTCACGTTCATCGAGTCCGTGATGCCATCCAGCCATCTCATCCTCAGTCGTCCCCTTCTCCTCCTGCCCCTAATCCCTCCCAGCATCAAAGTCTTTTCCAATGAGTCAACTCTTCGCATGAGGTGGCCAAAGTACTGGAGCCTCAGCTTTAGCATCATTCCTTCCAAAGAAATCCCAGGGCTGATCTCCTTCAGAATGGACTGGTTAGATCTCCTTGCAGTCCAAGGGACTCTCAAGAGTCTTCTCCAACACCACAGTTCAAAAGCATCAATTCTTCGGCGTTCAGCTTTCTTCACAGTCCAACTCTCACATCCATACATGACTACTGGAAAAATCATAGCCTTGACTAGACTGACCTTAGTAGGCAAAGTAATGTCTCTGCTTTTGAATATGCTGTCTAGGTTGGTCATAACTTTTCCTCCAAGGAGTAAGCGTCTTTTAATTTCATGGCTGCAGTCACCATCTGCAGTAATCATACCCCTAAGTAAAAATGAGTACTGAAGATTAGATTCTTAAAGGTACAAAATTGATTTAAAAAATACCAAAAAGTAAAGATTAAAAATCTAGAGGTTAGACTCTCAAAATTACAATATTAAAAATACAAAACAAAATCAATCACAAAAATTATAAAATATATATATGAAATTTGCCTTAAAAATAGGGTCTTTTTTTTGCAAGGTAATAGTAGGTTATAAAAATGAAAATTAAAGGAGTCATAAAGAACTTAAAAAATTAAAAATTAAAAATTAAAAAATGATAATAGTAAAATATAGCTAGGAATTTTTCTGGAGCTGTTGAGGGCAGTGTGGGGTCAGTTCAGTTTCAGAAAGTTCCTTGCTCCAGCTTATACTTCTTCTCAAGGTATATAGGCCCCTTTCAATGCTTAGTCAATGTTAACTACAGGGTTTTAATCTGTTGCACCTGTCACTTCCAGAGCAGTTCCCTCTTCTTTGTTTATTTTGGCTTCCTCTGTTTGCAAGTCTCTTCAGTGTCTAATTTCTACCCAGACACAAGGGGGCGAAGGTGGTCACTTATTTAGGCTCACTTGTTCAGTTGTGCTGTGGGTAGAAAGAAAGACTGCAAACAAATATCGCTGGTGTGGGTCGGGAGTGCTCGCAGTGTATAGAGCACATTGGGTTTTTCCCCACCTTCGGTGCATGTGCTGTCCCAGTCTACACTGCTTAGCCTCCAGGTTGTTCTGCAGGGGAACTGTCTAAGGCAGACCCTAGATTTTCTGCCCTTCCCAGGTCCAAGCAGCTCAGGCAACCAGGTGCTTGGTGAACGCACTGCCCCAGGTGGTCTGTGTGACCTAAGCACCTCCCCAGTCCCGGCTGTTTGGTCTCCTGGGTGCGCGGTGTGAGTGCCGTCTCAGGCGTGCCGTGTGTCTCCTCTGGGGAGCTGATCCTCTGGCTGCAACCTTCCTGGTAGATGTCGACCATCCAGGATCCCATGAAGACTTGGTTAGCAACTGGAAGCCTGCTCACAGTTTGGTGGAGGATCCTGTCTCTGAGCCGAAGATTGCTCCTTGCCTTCTGGCTCTGGCTGTCACCCACTGCCTCTCTGCCTCCAGCAAGGGGATGAGCCAGTCCACAGCCAGCTAGCTCTCCTTTGGTATTCGCTCGGTCCTTTGTTCTGTGAGCAGGCCAGGCTGTGCCTTAGGTTAGAGCTTTTCGCAGGAAAGTTCTCTCTCTCTTTTTTCTCTCTCTGGCTATCCCTCAGTTTGGGTTTCTGTCTCACGTTAGCTCCCTCAGATTGTCCTCAAGGCATTCAGGCCTGGTCTTTACCCTAAGCATGCAACCCACGCCTCCCTGTTCAGCCCGCACTCGCTGGTGGTGTACGTGAGCATCTGGGCTACTTCTCTACTGGGAGTTGCGGTTAGGAGTGTATTCTGTGTGTGTGTGTGTGTTTTCCTCCCAGTTATGTTGCCCTCTGAGATTCCAAAATTCCCCACAGACCCGCAGGTGAGAGAGTTTCCTGGTGTTTGGAAACTACTTTACAACTCCCTCCCCAGGATGGGTCTCCATCCCTAACTCATTTGTCTCTCTTTTTTGTCTTTTATATTTTGTCCTACCTCCTTTTGAAGAAAATGGGCTGACTTTCTGGGTGCCTGGTGTCCTCTGCCAGTGTTCAAAGTTGTTTTGTGGAAGTTGCTCAGCATTTAAATCATCTTTTGATAAATTTGTAGGGGAGAAAGTGGTCTCCCCATCCTATTCCTCCACCGTCTTAGAACCGTCCTAGAGTTGTCTCTTGTATTGTTGGGAGAGGGTGTTTGCTATGACTAGTGCATTGTCTTGGCAAAACTCTGTTAGCCTTTGCCCTGCTTCATTTTGTACTCCAAGGCCAAACTTGCCTGTTACTCCAAGTATCTCTTGGCTTGCTACTTTTGTATTCCAGTCCCCTCTGATGAAAAGAACATCTTTTTTGGTTTGTTCTAGAAAGTCTTGTATGTCTTCACCTTCAGCTTCTTTGGCATTAATGGTTGGGGCATAGACTTGGATTACTGTAGTATTGTATGGTTTTCCTTGGAAATGAATAGAGATCATTCTCTTGTTTTTGAGATTGCTCCCAAGTACTGCATTTCAGACTCTTTTTTGACTATGAGGGCTACTCCATTTCTCCTAAGGAATTCTTAGAAGTAGATATTTATCTACTACTGCCCGCAGTAGTAGACAAATGGTCATCTGAATTAAATTCGTTCATTCCAGTCCATTTTAGTTCATTGATTCCTCACATGTCGATGTTCACTCTTGCCATCTCCTGTTTGTGCACTTCCAATTTTACCTTGATTCATGGACCTAACATTCCAGGTTCCTACGCAATATTGTTCTTTACAGCATCAGACTTTACTTTCACCACCAGACACATCCACCACTGCGTGTTGTTTCTGTTTTGGCTCAGCCTCTTCATTCCTTCTGGAGCTGTTTCTCTGCTCTTCTCCAGTAGCATATTGGTCACCTACCAACCTTGGGAGTTCATCTTTCAGTCTCATATCTATTTTCCTTTTCATACTGTTCATGAGGTTCTCAAGGCAAGAATGCTGAAGTGGTTTGCCATTCCCTTCTCCATGGACCACTGGAGTTTTATCAGAACTCTCCACCAAGACCTGTCAGTCTTGGGTGGCCCTATATGCCATGGCTCATAGTTTCCTTGAATTAGAGAAGGCTGTGATCCATGTGATTATTTTGGTTAGTTTTCTCTGACTGAGGTTTTCATTCTGTCTGCCCTCTGATGGATGAGGATTTCTCAGTAAAGCTAGGAAAAATTATGTTATATTTTTAAAGCATATACTATATTAAAATAGTATACTGTACTGTACTGTTTTAGATTTAAAACTCTTCTAGAAACAAATACAGGCTCATAAGTACAGACAAACTAGCGGTTATCAGAGGGGAGAGGGTAAGAGGAGGGACAAAATAGGTGAAGTGGGTCAAAAGCTAGAAAGTACTAGTTGTGAAATAAATAAGTTACAAGGATATAATGTACAGCACAGAAGACATATTTTACAATATTTTATAAAACTTTGTATGGACTGTAATCTATACAAACATTGAATTACTTAGTTATACACCTGAAACTAACATAGTATTGTAAGTCAACTATAAACTTCAATTAAAAAAATAAGCAAATAAGATAAATAAATCTTGAATCAAAGAAGAAATTGCAGTGGATTTGTGGACAAAGAATGTCATCTACCTTATCAGTAAACAAAGGACATTGTAATCATCAAGCCATCAGCCCCTGCAGCCATCCACCTCCTGATGGTGCTTGCTGAGGAATTCAGGACTGAGAAAAACAGGATACTGGCCCTAGATAAGGTGCATATCAAAGGAATAATTTCATTAAGGCCGGACTCCTTCATCTTCTCATACATAGAAAAGTGTTAAATTAACTTGAGATATCGAGGGTTTTTTTTAAATTGTGTGGGTGTATGCTCAGTCATGTTTGACTCTTTGCTGTAGCCTGCCAGGCTCCTCTGTCCATGGAATTTTCCAGGCAAGAATACTGAAGCAGGTTGTCATTTCCCACTCTAGGGGATCTTCCTGACCCAGGGATTGAACTCATGTCTCTTGCATCTCCTGCACTGCCTGGCAGATTTTTTACCACTGTGTCACCTGGGAAGACCTTGTCTTTAAGTGGCTGTTATCTTTTAATGGTCAACTACATGGTTTTTTTTTTGTTTGTTTGTTTTTTCCAAAAATGTCTGTGTATCCTTGTTCCTCTCTTGCCTCTTTAAAACAGCCTCTCAGAGCTACCTAAGGCTTAAATCTTCTGTAATTCCCCACATAAAATATAATTCTCAACATTTACATTGTGCTTTTTTTTTTTTTAGTTGACAGATACTAGAAAACATTTTTAAGAGAGAAAAAACTCTTCCTCTAAAGCCTCTTAATCTTGAAAATGTATTTAATACTAAGGACTTAATGCAGTTTTTTAGACTTTTAAAGGCAAATACTCCTTTCATAAATTAACTGCATGAGGAAAACTGGCTTAGTTACTAAATAAAATAAATTTTGCTTTAGGAAAGAGCAATATAGGAAAGTAGACAACTTTTTTAGTAGTCATTCATGAATATATCTTTTTTTCTTCCTTATTGGGGTGTGCAGGGGAAGTATTAGAAACAAAATCTTTCTCCAACCCAAGAAATCTATTGACTTAAAAGAAATCTATTGACTTAAAATCTCCAGCCCCAAAGTTGAGAATTATGTTTCATTTGGTGGGAATTTTTAAGACTTCAAGCCCAGAAGACACTATCTTGAATAACCCTGAGAACCCAAGCTCTGAGGAGGCAAAGGAAGGAGCCAGGTAATATAGAAGTTTCACAACAAAAAGCAGATAGTCTGAACATCAAAAGATTATTGTTAATAAAAAAAAAATCAGATGTCTCAAATTAAGGAATTTAGCTCTTTTCTTTGTATGGGAAGATGCAAGCGTCTGGGCTCACTGAAATCATTCCTTTGATATGCACCTCAACTATCTGGGGTCAGTTTCCTGTGTTTTTCACATCCTGAGCCTCCTTTCCTCAGGCCTCACCATAGGGATTGGCGATGGCAGGTATTCTCCTTCTTGAGTTCCCTCAGGGCTCACTGGCTTACATTGGAAGGCTGCAATCACTGATGACTGTGACATCCTTGTTTACTTATATGGCAAGAAATATTCTAGTTCTCAAACCTCTCCATGAAGGTAGTAGAAAAAGAAACCAGTTTTTTTTAATTGAGTAAGTATTAAACTGAAATGTAATGTGTATCACAGGCAGTGTCCTGTTGCTGCTGCTGCTGCTTCAGTCCGACTCTTTGTGATCCTATAGACTGTAGCCCGCCAGGCTCCTCTGTCCATGGGATTCTCCAGGCAAGAATACTGGAGTGGGTTGCCATGCCCTCCTCCAGGGGATCTTCCCGACCCAGGGATCGAACCCATGCCTATTATGTCTCCTGCATTGCACTCAGATTCTTTACCACTAGCACCACCTGGGAAGCCCAGGTTGATGTCTTAAGAGATTGCAAAGACAGAAAAAAATCTCACCCTTTTATATAGCCAGACAGATACAACCCATCAAACACATGTTCTGAAGATAAACAATAACTAGCCCTCAAGTAAGAGAACACAATTTGGCACACATTCTAAGTTCACCTGGAAATTGCAATAGCCATCTGCGTTAACTGACTTTATATGAAGAAAAATGGACTTATCATGTCTTTCTGAGAGGATCTAGTTTTGCAATTTGGAGCTAAGTACCCACCAAAGGTAGGCTCCTAGAATCTCAACTGCTAGACAAAGGCAATCTCTCCCTTGATATTTACACTTCAAAGAGATGGCTCCCCAGCTCCTTGAGAAAGTGTCTCTGGGTTACAAAATTGGTAAAGAGTCTTTTTAAAAGATTTACATACATCTCAAAGAGGCAGAGAAGGAATTTACACTTAAAGGTTTTCTAAAGAAAATGCTCTAAGAAAAGAGAGGAGTTTCTTCCCTCACTTTTTTTTTTTTTTTTTTGGTCTTGCCCTGTGGGATCTCAGTTCCCAGTCCAGGTGTTGAACCCAGGCCATGGTGGTAACAGCCCAGATCCTAACCACTAGGCAACCAGAAAAGCCCCTCTTCCCTCATTTTTCAGAGGGAGAATTAAGTCTCCTACTATTTATATTTGCCCTTAAACACCAAAATACCTCCCACAATTAGCAAGTATTAAGTTAGTAATGTTTGCTTTGAATTTTTTTAATAAAAGAAAAATATACTGAAGTTAAAGTCCCTCTGGTATACTTTCCACCCTCAGTCTCAAACCACCACTATTTTGTATTTGGTGTGCTTTGTTCTGTCAACTACAAATTGGCACTTACCATGGCATCTACCTGTCTACATCTATGAGGTAGGTACCTCATAGGTACCTCTATGAGGATTAAATTGTGTGCTGCTTGCTGCAGCTGCTGACCTTCAACAACCCCTGAAAGCAGCTCAGGGTGCAAAGCAGAAATGAGGCACTCTGCTCAGACAAAAACTAGCAGAGCAGGTCTTCAGATAGTTAGATATTTTTAGGAGCCAATTTTATGAGCCCAATTCTTGTTATCCTTCATACCTAGAAAGGCACTAAAATCCTTCAAGGTGACTACTGTTTCTCATGACTAGCAAAGCTTCACAAGACCAGCAGAAAACTTCTGGGGAAATATTTACTTAATTGCATCTATTCCACCTTCACCAAAATCACATATATACCAACCTTTCCCCCCTAGCCCTTTGGAACAGTTTCTCAGAGCTCTCTGAGGTGCTGTCTCCTGGACTGCAGTCCTCATTTTGCCCCCAATAAAACTTAACTCTAAAGTTGTGCATTTTTTAAAGTCAACAGTTCCAGGTGCAGTTGTATGTTTTGTTTACTCTTACAATTTTGGAGTTACTGAATGTCTCTCTTCTACTCTCCACTTCTGTTTGATTTTTTTAGATTTCACATGCTCATGAGATTACAGTTTTTTTCTTTCTGTATCTGGTTTCTTTCACTTAGCATACTGAGTCCAGGTTGTGTCAAATGGCAAGATTTCCTTCATTTTCAAAGCTGAATAACATTCCATTGTTCATATGCATATGTGTGCCTGTGTATATCACATTGCGTTTTTCTTTATCCATTCATCTCTCAACAAATACTTGGGTATTTTTTTCTTTTCCATTTCTTGACTATTGTGAATAATATTGCAATGTATCTGGGTGTGCAGATGTCTCTTTGAGGTACTATTTTATTTCTTTTGAATATATATACAATGATACATTGTTGGATCATATGGTTCTATTTTTAGTTTTTGGAGGGAGAGAGAGGTGGGGGAAATGGGGAGATGTTGATTAACGGATACAAAGTTGCAGTCTATAGGAGGAATTAGCTTGTTGGAAAGATACTTTGAGCTTCCCAGGTGGTGTTAGTGGTAAAGAATCCACCGGACAATGCAGAAGAGGTAAGAGATGCAGGTTCGATCCCTAGGTTGGGAAGGTCCCTTAGAGGAGGGCATGGCAACCCACTTCAGTACTCTTGCCTGGAGAATCCCATGGAGAGAGGAGCTCCAGTCCATAGGGTCACAAAAAGTCTGACATGACTGAAGTGACTTTAGCATGCAGGAATATTTTTGGTACATATATGTATATCATATCAATTTTAATTGAAAAATAAAAGTAAAAGAAAGATAATGTCTCTCTTTTGTAGTGAAAAATATGGAATATAAATGAGATAACTTCCCTGCTGCCTAGCCTGTATTAAGAAGGGAACAATATGGAAAAGCAACAAGGTTCTACTGTATAATACAGGGAACTATATACAATATCCTGAGATAGTGGAAAAGAATATTAAAAAAGAATACACACACACACACACACACACACACACATACACACACACACACACATACACACACGTATAAATGAATCACTTTGCTATAAGAGAAAGAAGCTTGACTCTCCCTCCATGATCCAACCAAAGAAATGTGGTCAAGTCATGTGAAGATTAGTCATGCTCCAAAAGCTAGGCCTGTCAGATTCCTACCAGCGGCTGGCATATTTCCCCTGCTCCATTCCTCCAAGCCTCTGTGCTTCAGAAGCCGGAAAGTTCTTATCCTTATGCGCAGGGTGCATGAGCAGCAGCAATAAATAGCAATAGGAAGAATACGAGCAACAGATGTTGGAGACTTGTCAATTAGCAAGAGGGTGTTTCTTCCTTATAAGGAGATAATGACATGGCTCCTGAGGTTAGAAAGGTACCAAAGGCCAAGATAAGAAAGACTGGGTATCTCAACATCTACCTCCTATGGTGAAACAATATTCACTGGAATGTGTGCGCCCTGATTTGTGTATCTAATGCAACAGTTCTTCCAATGTAGTTCAGAGACCCTGGGGAACTCTCAAATCTTTACGGGGGTTCCATAAGGTCAAAACTATTTTCAAAATAATGCTACGCCATTATTTGTTTTTTCACTTTCTTTCTCTTATGAATGTAGAATGAAGTGTTCCAGAGGCTGCATGACATTGGTATCATAACAGAATGAATCTATGGCAGATATGAGAATCAAGCTGTCTTCTGGTTGGCTAAATGTCAGGAAGCATTTAACAAGAAGCTTTCTGTGTGCTGTTTTGGATCTGTCAGGAATTCTCTGTTCCTTATTAATTCCTGAATATTCAGGAATTAAGAGGAGAGACAAGCCTCTCCCTGGGGCTGAGGAATCTAGGCATTTCTTTGTTAGTTTTTCTGTACGGTGATAAGTACCCTCTTCCTTTTTATGAACCATATGGTAAAAGTGATTATTTACAACTCTCTCTCTCTTTAATATGGATCGCCTATTTTTGTAAGTCTGGACTTTTAATCTTTATCTTTGCTGAGAATAACTACCTTGTAAGACAGTATATGGCATCCGGTCCCATCACTTCATGGGAAATAGATGGGGAAACAGTGGAAACAGTGTCAGACTTTATTTTGGGGGGCTCCAAAATCACTGCAGATGGTGACTGCAGCCATGAAATTAAAAGACGCTTACTCCTTGGAAGGAAAGTTATGACCAACCTAGATAGTATATTCAAAAGCAGAGACATTACTTTGCCAACAAAGGTCCGTCTAGTCAAGGCTATGGTTTTTCCTGTGGTCATGTATGGATGTGAAAGTTGGACTGTGAAGAAGGCTGAACGCCAAAGAATTGATGCTTTTGAACTGTGGTGTTGGAGAAGACTCTTGAGAGTCCCTTGGACTGCAAGGAGATCCAACCAGTCCATTCTGAAGGAGATCAGCCCTGGGATTTCTTTGGAAGGAATGATGCTAAAGCTGAAACTCCAATACTTTGGCCACCTCATGCGAAGAGTTGACTCATTGGAAAAGACTCTGATGCTGGGAGAGATTGGGGGCAGGAGGAGAAGGGGATGACAGAGGATGAGATGGCTGGATGGCATCACTGACTTGATGGACGTGAGTCTGAGTGAACTTCAGGAGTTGGTACTGGACAGGGGGGCCTGGCATGCTGTGATTCATGGGGTTGCAAAGAGTTGGACATGACTGAGTGACTGAACTGACTGACTGAACTGAAGACAGTATATATGCCCACACCATGTTGATTAAAACACCTTTGTTCCATCAGAGTTTTGGTCCCCGTGTCTTGCTTTCCCTCTCTCTCTCTCTCTCTCTCTCTCCCCCCGCAGCTATTTCTTTGGAGCACAGAGGTCCTCTCTGTTCACTTTCCTGCCTGGGCTTCTAAGACCCTCTCGAGAAGGTGCTCTGCACCTTCACTCAATCGAGAGGGCACCTGAGGCCTTCATGAACAGAGCAAGCCCTATGCAGGGGCTTTATTGTCTTTCTGCATAAACCAAGGAATATCAGCCTTTCTCTCTCCTTTACTTTCTTATCATCGACTCCGGACAACCAGGTTCTGGCCTGTTAAAGGACCTCAACAGCTAAACATCAAAGAGATTTGTAAAAATGTAAAACAATGCCTCCATTCTCAGAGAAAATTGTTTTGGGAGGTTTATTATTTTTCAATAATAAATTGTGTTTTCACAATTATTTATTGCAATTTAAGATGGATTATTAATAAGCCTTTTAAGTTCTCAGTTTAATTTGTAATACAATAGATATTGATAAATGAAAACTATGTAAATAAAATTTCATTAAAGTTCTCAATAACTTTTAAGAGTATTAATGTGTTCTGAGTCAAAAACATTTGAGAACCACTGCTAAAACATTGGCTTCTTTATTTAACTATTGGTGAAACACCCCATTTACCATAAATGATAGATTTCTGGTCAAGTTTTCTTCCATTCCATGAAGAAATTAAACTCTTCCAAAACATTGTTTTTGTTATTGATTCTGTCTTTAACCATTTGCATTGAAATCTTCTACATTTAATTTTGTGTTAATTCGAAAGTCTTAAATAACTGCATTGAGAAATATAACTTATTCTCATTAGAAAATTATTTAATGAATAAGATACATGTTATACTTTAAATTAATATGGCATTACCAATTCCCTTCTTTTTCTTTTCTTTATTTTTTCATGACATATATTGCAGTGAAAACTTATTGGGGGCTGGCCTCCTCTTCCTTCTCCAGTTGTTAGTTATTAGAATAAAGGTGATTTGGGTTCTTCTTAGGTCAAATGCTATATTCACTTGGGTTTCCACTGAAGCAGATGCTAAAGAAAGGATTTGAAAACAAATAATTTATTTGGGATGTGATCTTAGGTTAGAGGAATAGAGAAGTGAGTCAAAGATGAAAAGGAAGGCAATTAAAGAAAGGATGAGTTATCAAGTCAGCTGCCATTGTGAGCAACTGCAGTTTAATCCTGCTGGGAAACTCTGGGAATTTGTGTAGAAAGCAGGCCTCTCATTCATCCCACGAGAGGGGTGAGAGAGCTGAGGTATTATACACCAATTGCCTTCAGTAAGTGGTCATGGACTCCTGGGCAGATGTTTAAATGTAGCCATCAGAGAAAACCCTCAGAGCATTGGAAATCAGCTAAGGATACTCTATAGCGTCAGGAACATGGATAGGGGCACAAACAGTGGCAGCTACAAGTAAAGCAACACTGTATTATTTTGTATGCTTTAGAAGATTTAGACATGTGCATGAGTGCCTGCTAAGTGCTTCAGCCATGTCCAACTTTTTGTGACCACATGGACTGTAGCCCACCAGGCTCCTCTGTCCGTGGGATTCTGCAAGGAAGAATACTGCAGTGGGTTGCCATGCCCTCCTCCAGGGGGTCTAGAGATTAAACCACATCTCTTACATCTCCTGTATTGGCCGATGGGTTCTTTACCACTAGCACCAGGTAATTGGTATCAATCTATATTATTGGAGGAGGCAAGAGTTGAAGAGGAAATGTGAGGAGGTCCAGATAGTAGCTTAAACTTGATTGTGTGGAAATAAACAAAGACCACCCAAATGAGAAAAAGAAAAGGCTATTTATGCAGAGCTTGCTATTGTGGAGTCAGCCACAATTACTTGCAATTTAATAAAGACAAGGCAGGCTGAGGAGAGGGAAATCTTTATAGTGGAAAAAGGGAAGCCTCCAGGTATGTTATAATCAGAGGTTGTTGGCATGGAGAAGCTGGTGACCAGCTAACTAGAAATGAAACATCCTATGTGATTGGTTAGAAGAGCATAATTGGCTTTCTCTGGTTGGTTCCTAGTTGGAATCCATGGCAAAATTTGGGAAGCTGGCAGTTACTGACCAAAGTCTTCTCTTTTTTCCACTATAAAATTTCCCACTCATCTGCGTGCCTTTGAGTCTCTGCCAAACACAAGCAATGGTGACTGATTCCCTTGCTATAGCAAGCTCTGAATAACTTTTGCTTGTTCTCATTCAGTTGGTCTTTATTTTCACAAACAATTTTTACTTTCACCCCATGTTCCAACATCATGGCTTTTGTGTGTGTGCCAGCCACATTAAACTTCTCACTTTCTCCAAATAAACATATAAATCTCTGGTACGTAGGAACATGTTTGCTCATCTTGTATGTCTCCCCTATCTATAAAATTATTTTACTGCTTCTTCAGCTGATAAAGTGAAAGTGAAAAGGAATATGTCAGAACTGTATATTGTCACCCTGCTTATTTAACTTATATGCAGAATACATCATGCAAAATGCCAGGCGGGATAAAGCACAAGCTGGAATCAAGCTTGCCAGGAGAAATATCAATGACCTCAGATATGCAGATGATACCACCCTTATGGCAGAAAGTGAAGAGGAACTGAAGAGCCTCTTGATGAAACTGAAAGAGGAGAGTGAAAAAGATGGCTTAAAACTCAGCATTCAGAAAACTAAGAGCATGGCTTCCAGTCTCATCACTTCATGGCAAAAAGATGGGGAAACAATGGAAACAGTGACAGACTGTATTTTCTTGGGCTCCAAAATCACTGCAGATGGTGACTGCAGCCATGAAATTAAAAGATACTTGCTCCTTGGAAGAAAAGCCATGATGCTGCACTCAATATGCCAGCAAATTTGGAAAACTTAGCAGTGGCCACAGAACTGGAAAAGGTCAGTTTTCATTGCAATCCCTAAGAAAGGCAAT
Organism: Oryx dammah; assembly: GCF_014754425.2. NCBI lineage: Eukaryota > Metazoa > Chordata > Mammalia > Artiodactyla > Bovidae > Oryx > Oryx dammah. The sequence continues at coordinate 40,825,991 of NW_024070213.1, read as the reverse complement.
GCCAAAGAATGCTCTAACTACCGCACAATTGCACTCATCTCACACGCTAGTAAAGTAATGCTCAAAATTCTCCAAGCCAGGCTTCAGCAATACATGAACCATGAACTTCCAGATGGCCAAGCTGGTTTTAGAAAAGGCAGAGGAACCAGAGATCAAATTGCCAACATCTTCTGGATTATGGAAAAAGCAAGAGAGTTCCAGAAAAACATCTATTTCTGCTTTATTGACTATGCCAAAGCCTTTGACTGTGTGGATCACAATAAACTGGAAAATTCTGAAAGCGATAGGAATACCAGACCACCTAACCTGCCTCTTGAGAAACCTATATGCAGGTCAGGAAGCAACAGTTGAACTGGACATGGAACAACAGACTGGTTCTAAATAGGAAAAGGAGTGTGTCCAGGCTGTATAATGTCACTCTGCTTATTTAACTTCTATGCAGAGTACATCATGAGAAACGCTGGACTGGAAGAAACATAAGCTGGAATCAAGATTGCCGGGAGAAGTATCAATAACCTCAGATATGCAGATGACACCACCCTTATGGCAGAAAGTGAAGAGGAACTAAAAAGCCTCTTGATGAAAGTGAAAGTGGAGAGTAAAAAAGTTGGCTTAAAGCTCAACATTCAGAAAACCGAAGATCATGGCATCTGGTCCCATCACTTCATGGGAAATGGATGGGGAAACAGTGGAAACAGTGTCAGACTTTATTTTTTTGGGCTCCAAAATCACTGCAGATGGTGATTGCAGCCATGAAATTAAAAGACGCTTACTCCTTGGAAGAAAAGTTATGACCAACCTAGACAGCATATTGAAAAAGAAGAGACATTACTTTGCCAACAAAGATTCATCTAGTCAAGGCTATGGTTTTCCCAGTGGTCATGTATGGATGTGAGTTGGACTGTGAAGAAAGCTGAGTGCTGAAGAATTGATGCTTTTGAACTGTGGTGTTGGAGAAGACTCTTGAGGGTCCCTTGGACTGCAAGGAGATCCCACCAGTCCATTCTGAAGGAGATCAGCCCTGGGATTTCTTTGGAAGGAATGATGCTAAAGCTGAAACTCCAGTACTTTGGCCACCTCATGCAAAGAGTTGACTCATTGGAAAAGACTCTGATGCTGGGAGGGATTGGGGGCAGGAGGAGAAGGGGATGACCCAGGATGAGATGGCTGGATGGCATCACTGACTCGATGGACGTGAGTCTGAGTGAACTCTGGGAGTTGGTGATGGACAGGGAGGCCTGGCGTGCTGCGATTCATGGGGTTGCAAAGAGTCAGACATGACTGAGTGACTGAACCGAACTGAACTTAACCTAGACAGCATATTCAAAAGCAGAGACATTACTTTGCCAACAAAGGTCTGTCTAGTCAAGCTATGGTTTTTCTGGTAGTCATGTATGGATGTGAGAGTTGGACCATGAAGAAAGCTGAGCGCTGAAGAATTAATGCTTTTGAACTGTGGTGCTGGAGAAGACTTTTGAGAGCCTTGGACAGCGAGGAGATCAAACCAGTCAATCTTAAAGGAAATCAGTCCTGAATATTCATTGGAAGGACTGATGCTGAGGCTGAAACTCCAATACTTTCACCACCTGATGTGAAGAACTGACTCATTGGAAAAGACCCTGATGCTGGGATAGATTGAAAGCAGGAAGAGAAGGGGATGACAGAGGATGAGATGGTTGGATGGCATCACAGACTCGATAGACAAGAGTTTGAGCAAGCTCCAAGAATTGGTGATGGATAGGGCGTCCTGGCATGCTGCTGTCCATGAGGTCGCAGAGTTGGACATGACTGAGAAACTGAATTAAACTGAACTGATATTTGTAGTCTATTAAGTGTACAACCATATTATATCTAAAAAAATATACATACCTCATTTTAAAAATACCTCTAATTTTAATTCCTTTGCTATTTGCATTACATCTACAGTTACCTCCTCCACTGAAGTCTTAAATCTTTGAAAGTCTTCCATGAGGACTGGAATTACTTGCCCCCAAACTCCTATCAATGTTGATATTTTGCCCTCTTTCCATGAATCACAAACCCACTCCAGTGTTCTTGCCTGGAGAATCCCAGGGACGGCGGAGCCTGGTGGGCTGCCGTCTATGGAGTCGCACAGAGTCGGACATGACTGAAGCGACTTAGCCGCAGCAGCAGCAGCAGCATGAATCACAAATATTCTTCCTGGCATGTAGAATGGCGCTCATTATGCAAAAGCTCTGGTGAAAATGTACAGCCAGATAAATGTTTTCATGTCTGCTAACATAACATCCATTCTACAACCCATGGATCAAGGAGTAATTTCAATTTTCCCAATTTATTATTTAAGAAGCACATTTTATGAAGCTATAACTTACCGTAGATGCTGATTCCTCTGATGGAATCTGGGCAAAGTAAACTGAAAATCTTCTGGAAAATATTCACCGTCCTAGATTCTAGAATTAGAAGTGGAGCCTAAAGATGTGGCTGAATGCTACAACTCGTGACAAAACTCCAGTGAACAAGGAGTTGCTTCTTATGAATGAAGAAAGTGGTTTCTTGAGGTAGAATCTCTCCTGGTGAAGATGCTGTGAAGACCATTGAAATGACAACAAAGAATTTAGAACAGTACATACATTTTGTTGATAAAGCAGTGGCAGGGTTTGAGAGAATTGACTTCAATTTTGAAAGTATTTCTACTGTGAGTAAAATGTCATCTAAAAGCATTGTATGCTATAGAGAAATCATTTGTAAAAGGAAGAGTCAATGTGGCAAACTTCACTGTTGTCTTATTTTAAGAAATTATCACAGCCGCTACCCTGATCACTCAGCAACCATCATCACATTTGGGCAAACCCCTCCACTTGTCCAAATGTGACTGTGACTTGCTGAAGGCTCAGATGATGGTTGGCATTTTTTAGCAATAAATTATTTTTAAATTAAGGTATGTCCATTGTTTTTAAAGACATGCACACTTAAGAGTATACAATATAGTGTAAAGATAACTTTTATATTCACTGGGAAACCAAGAAAAAAGAACATGGATTCGCTTTATTGCAACTTTTTAGTTCAGTGGTCTGCAACTGCAGTCACAATATCTTTGAGGTATGAGTGTATCTGAAAGAAACTGAAATTATCTGAAAGAGGTGGCTACCCTCCCATGTTCATTGCAGCATTGCTCACAGTAGCCAAGATATGGAAACAAACTATGTGTCTGTCAACAGATGAATGGATAAATGGATAAATGGATCTCTCTCTCTCTCTCTCTCTCACACACACACACATACAATGAAGAAGAAAGGAAAGTCTGCTATTTGCAAAAATAGGAATGAATCCAGAGGACATAATGCTAAGTGGAATTAGCCAAAGAAAGACAAAAACTGCCTGATCCCGCACATTTGTGGAATCATTTTTTTTTTTTTAAGTTGATTCATAGAAATAGAACAGAATGATGTTTACCAGGGCCAGAGAGTTGAGGGGAAAGATGTAGGGAAGATGAGAAATGCTAGTCAAAGGATTCATTTTTCAGAAGCATAAGTTCTGGGGAGCTAATGTACCACATGGTAACTCTAGTAAATATTACTTTGTTGTGTGCTTGAAATTTGCCATGAGTAGACCTTAAGCATTTTTACCACACACACACACACACACACACACACACACAGATAGCTATATGAGTAGATGGATGTATTAGTTTAACTGATTGTGGTGGTCATTTCACAAAGTATATATGTATGTCAAATCATCATGTTGTACTTTAAATATGAACAATTTTATCTATATATCATTCCTAATAAAGCTGAAAAATAGAAAAATTGATTAAGATATGTGAATATGTACCTAAGATAATTATTTTGCTCATGTATTTTTAATATTTGTATAATCAATATAAAATTTTTAATTTTTGGTCTAACATATACAGATAGATTTTATTTTTTATTTCTTGGAATACTATTTTGAAAATCAGTTCAGTTCAGTCGCTCAGTCATGTCTGACTCTTTGTGACCCCGTGAATCGCAGCACACGAGGCCTCCCTGTCCATCACCAACTACCAGAGTCTACCCAAACCCATGTCCATCGAGTCAGTGATGCCATCCAACCATTTCATCCTCTGTCTCCCCCTTCTCCTCCTGCCTTCAATCTTTCCCAGCATCAGGGTCTTTTCAAATGAGTCAGCTCTTCACATCAGGTGGCCAAAGTATTGGAGTTTCAGTTTCAACATCAGTCCTTCCAATGAACACCCTGGACTATCTCCTTTAGGATGGACTGGTTGGATGTCCTTGCAGTCCAAGGGACTCTCAAGAGTCTTCTCCAACACCACAGTTCAAAAGCTTCACTTCTTTGGTGCTCAGCTTTCTTTATAGTCCAACTCTCACATCCATACATGACCACTGGAAAAACCATAGCCTTGACTAGATGGACCTTTGTTGGCAAAGTAATGTCTGCTTTTTAATATGCTGTCTAGGTTGGTCTTAACTTTCCTTCCAAGGAGTAAGCGTCTTTTAATTTCATGGCTGCAATCACCGTCTGCAGTATTTTGGAGCCCAGAAAAATAAAGTCAGCCATTGTTTCCACTGTTTCCCCATCTATTTGCCATGAAGTGATGGGACTAGATGCCATGATCATAGTTTTCTGAATGCTGAGCTTTAAGCCAGCTTTTTCACTCTCCTCTTTCACTTTCATCAAGAGGCTCTTTAGTTCTTAGTTTGGAATTAATTTTTTTTTCATAGATCCACCAAAGTAATATAACTAATTTGTTGATCAATACGCATATATTTCAAAAATCTTGGAAGTAACCATAAATTATTTTTCACACCTCCTTTTAATCTCAAAATGGTACTGTTTGGAAGATAATACACGTGGTAAACCTCCCTACTCATAGATTCATGCTCTGTGACTCTGTCTAACTGGTCCTCCACTCTATCTGACTCAAGATAAAGCACCATAAATAGCACACGGACGCATTGCAGCACAAGTTATTTAAAGAAGGTGTCTCATGAAGGAGCTGGGAGGGTGAGAAAGGAAGAAGGGAGAGCAGGAGCAGACACTATTGCAATCAGAACTTATAGAATTTTAAGATCTCCTCCCCTCCAGATCATTTTTAGTCCACCAACAACATGCTAAGCTAAATCGGAATATACCCTGGGATTTCCCTGGTTGCCCAGTGGTTAGGACTGTGTGCTCTCACTTCGGAGGTTTGATCTCTGGTCAGAGAACTAGGATTCCATGAGTCACATGGCCAAAAAAAAAAAAAAAATAGAGTATACCCCACTTTCAATTATATCTGTGAATATTATCTTTCCTCAACTTTATTAAAAATCATTTTTCACGTTTGAAATTTTACTGTATCTATTAGGATCCACAAGGGGCTCATAGTGTATTGTTAAAAAAATGGCCCATTGTGGTGACCTGACAAACAAGGGATGAAGTCACAGTGGCCACATTGCCCTGGTGGCATCCTCTTTTTTCCTTAAGGAGACAGCCTGTTTTTCCCTGCTGGTGCCAGTTTCTCAAGACTACAAGACCACCTGACCATGAGACCCTTCCGACTATGTGATCACAAGACCCCAGCTGCGAGCTAAAGATAAACTAAGGACACCTTCCTTCAGGGCACAATTTCCCATCAATAGGGTACAAAAGATAGGCTGTAAAAGGGGGAGCACTGATTTCTCTCTAAAGCCAGTCACTTTTTTTCTTCCTGTAATAAATCCTTCTGTGCCTGATTGCCTGGCTCACTCTCTTTTTCTCGTGCTCACCTTACAATGTCTTGTGACCCTTACAAAGTAATTGTCATCAAACACATTAGGATAAGCAGAGTAGGTGTCCTATCGGGTAGCACAGCAAGGGGGTTATCTAGCATTTTACTAGGAAGGCTATAATCTAGAAGATAGCACTACAGACTTGAGTTCTCTGCTTCTAAAAGCCCAGCATCTTTACAAATTATCATAGTGAGTTTTAAAAATCTAGTGTAATTAGTGATATTCAAGAAAAGTGAGTTGGCTGAAATATTTTAGGAATGTTCCCATGTTTTTGTGAACAGAGCTCTGGAAGCCTGTAGACCTAAAGGACAGTATCCAAATCTTGATCCCCAAACAACCTGCATCCAGCCATCAGCTCAGAGGATTTGGGATCTGTGAGCCTGACTCTTACCCTGATTAACTGAAAGAACTTGTTGGCTAGGTGTGCTCTGGGCCTCTAAAGTGACAGCAGATTGAACTTATAGAGCAGGGCCTCACAGACACGCTTTCACTGTAACTTGGTAGGGAGAGTGCACATGAGTGGCTGACCCTCACCCACCTCTAACTATGTGAGACTCAGTTAAAAGGACCTCATAGTTGAGTATGACTTGTCCCTCCACTTGCTTCTTTTTAATTTTTTCAGGTTTCTAGGATCTAGACCAGTGGTTCTCAAAGTGCAGTCCCCAGGCTAGCAGTACCAGCATCATCTAGGAACTTGTTAGAAGTACGAATTCTCAAGACCCAGCTCGGATCTGCTAAATCAGAAGCTCTGGAGCTGTTTTTACTTTTTCAGGTGATCCTTATGCCTGGATATTTGAGAAGCCCTGGACCAGATTGCATTTTGCCATCTAGCTATCTTTTCTTGGTTGCTTTCATTTTTACTTCATTTACTGTGCCAGTTGGGCCTTATCTGAGATTCTTCACATTGCTACTTCTCTCTTACCATTATGTGTTGTTCAAGATTCTCCATAAATCAAGACCCATAGGCAACTTTTAATCAGAATTCCTCACTAATCAAGATTCCTTCATACTCCTTGTATTAAGTTGATTTTAGGAACAATAGTTCCAGAAATTCATACTCCTCTGTGAAGCAGCAGCAAGAGTGCAGTGATTATCAAGCTCTGTTCTTTGGAAGCTGAGGTATTTCTCTGAGTCTCCTGAGGGGACACCTGGCAAGCTGAGAGAGGAAGAATAAGGCTTCTTACTCTTGTCTTTTTTGAAGCCAACATTTGTTGAGTACCTATTTATGAGCCAGGCATAGTTCTGGTCCCATCACATGCTAATGCATTCATTTAGGTCATATTCCGCCCAGCTTTTCCATCATAGAAGCTGTTGTTTAGTCGCATTCGACTCTTTGTGACACTATTGAATTTAGCCCACCAGGCTCTCTGTCCATGGGATTTCCCAGGCAAAAATATTGGAGTGGGTTGCCATTTCTTTCTCCAGGGGATGTTCCTGACCCAGGGATCAAACCCATATCTCCTGCATTGGCAGGCAGATTTTTTTACCACTGAGCCACGAGGGAAGCCCCAGAGAAGAGGGTATTCTCAGGTATTTTATTTACTGGGTTGCAGCTTAATTTTTTTTTTTTTTAAAGGATGCTAAAGACAAAACAAGCTGCACCCTTTACTCACTGAGCTCCTAGTATCCAGGCTTTTTCTCTAGTCCTGGAATACACAGTTTCTTTCCTATCCCAGGCTTTCACATGGTCTTCCCTCTTCCTGAAGCTTTTCCCTGAAGCAACCATAGTAGGCTCTCTAGCATACTTTAGTTTTCTACTTAAATGTTATCCCTTTTAAGAGAAACTTAGCCATCTGATCTGTTTTAGTTATTTCCCCTCCTTTTTTCTTTTATAAAGCACTCTTACTTTTATCTTTATAGCATTTAATGCAATTTATTATGATACAGTTTCCTTATTCAATTTTTGTAGTCTGATCCTCACTGGATTGTAAGCTTGGCAAGGGCTGAAACCTTATCTATCTTGTTCTTTTTGTCTAATGAGCACTTACTAGTGTCTGGCACAATGTTGTGCTTAGTAAATATGTGGTAATTCAATGACCAATGAGTATGATGAGGCAACTTGAGTTCTCATTCAGGTTCTTTCATTAACTAAAAGTTTCATCCTTAAATGAAGGTTGGATGAGATGATTTTGCTTCAGTGTCACATGGTTCAAATTTAACTTTTAATTTTATACTTGTGTGCTTATGCTTTTTGTGGGCAGGTGTGTTATATCCTTCCTTAATTGATCATTGTGTAGGGAAAGCATTTAAGTTAATTTCTCGAGTGAACAAGAATAAAGGTGTTAAAATACAAAACTGAGATCACACTTAAAAATTTCCTGAGCAGACAGAACCAGTTAAGCCGCATAAGCAACACCTAGTACAGCTTATTCTGCAGAGTAAGCGAAACTTAACTTGGATTGTAAATGCCCCTGAAAATCATAAACTAAACCTACTTTGGCCACCTCATGCAAAGAGTTGACTCATTGGAAAAGACTCTGATGCTGGGAGGGATTGGGGGCAGGAGGAGAAGGGGACGACCGAGGATGAGATGGCTGGATGGCATCACCGACTCGATGGCCGTGAGTCTGAGTGAACTCCGGGAGATGGTGATGGACAGGGAGGCCTGGCGTGCTGCGATTCATGGGGTCGCAAAGAGTAGGACACGACTGAGCAACTGAACTGAACTGAAACCTAAATTGACCTAAATTGTTTTAGGTTGCCTAAAATGGCATATGAAGACCATTTTTAACCAATCCCTTGTCATTTGGAAAAAACCCCACTGCTATAACCAATGATTATAAAGATTAAATAGTTTTTGCGTTTTCAATATATAAGCCATCCTATAACATGTCTGTGCTTAACGCCACTGTTCACTTGAAAACCCCCAGTTTTAAAACTATTCTTCTATGCACAATAAACTCTTACTGCATACAGCTTTATTGATTTGGCTTTATTTTCAACAGTATGGATTTTGACACGGGCTGCCTGAAAACTTTATATTGGACCAGCCATAAGAATTGGAATCTGGACCTCATCCAGTCATGCTACACAGATATTAACTGTAAAGAGAAATTTAGAAAAACTTTGATCTGGGTCAAAGGAAAGAAGTATGGAAATAATGTGCATTTACATTTTTCAATGAATTAGGATTTATTTATAAAATCATTATTATGACCAACCTAGATAGCATATTCAAAAGCAGAGACATTAGTTTGCCAACAAAGTTTGTCTAGTCAAGGCTATGGTTTTTCCAGTGATGTATGGATGTGAGAGTTGGACTGTGAAGAAAGCTGAGCACCGAAGAATTGATGCTTTTGAACTGTGGTGTTGGAGAAGACTCTTGAGAATGAGAGGGTAACAGGCAGGAAGGCCAGGGGTCTCCAAATGGAGGAAATAGCCTGCAAGTGTCAGACATTTTTATCTCCCTTAAGCGGCAGGAGGAAACAAACTAGCGATATTTTTTTTCCTTCTCTATACAAATTTAAAAGGAGGTTTCTCTTAAAATTCTGTGTTGCCATGACACCTGGTTTCACCTGAAGTTAACCAATGCCATTTTCTTATGGAAATGTTTATCTTAAGCTATGCTAATGTACTATGCATTTACCCCAAACTCTGTCTTCAAGTCGGTTCCGCCTTTTGGGCTCAGAACCTACTTGATAAACCAGTATGTTACACTCAGATATTGTTCCTCTAATCTATGTAAATGAAATTATTTGTATGGTGCTCTGCCCTTCTTCAAGATTCAAGTTAGTCCTTTTATGGCCCAAGATAAACCATTTGGTGCCAAGATTATCCCAAAATACATCTTATGGGTGAGGGGCCTGGTGCCATTCTAAGTTTTGAAACATTCCTTTCTTTCATTAACAGGCTGCTGGTGACTATATAACATCCAGCTGAAGACTAGCAGGGGGGTACTCTTTCTGCCCCCTTCTGATGCCTATGTCAGAAGCTTTCTCTATCTCCTTTATACTTTAATAAAACTTTGTTACATAAAAGCTCTGAGCGATCAAGCCTCATCTCTAGCCCCGGATTGAATTCTTCTCCTCTGGGGGCCAAGAATCCTGGCGTCGTAATTCAACAACAACCTTTCAAGAGTCCCTTGGACTGCAAGGAGATCCAACCAGTCCATTCTAAAGGAGATTGGTCCTGGGTGTTCTTTGGAAGGAGTGATGCTAAAGCTGAAACTCCAGTACTTTGGCCACCTCATGCGAAGAATTGACTCATTGGAAAAGAGTCTGATGCTGGGAAGGATTGGGGGCAGGAGGAGAAGGGGACGACCGAGGATGAGATGGCTGGATGGCATCACCGACTCAATGGATGTGAGTTTGAGTGAACTCTGGGAGATGGTGACGGACAGGGAGGCCTGGCGTGCTGCGATTCATGGGATCGCAAAGAGGCGGACACGACTGAGTGACTGAACTGAACTGAACTGAACTGACATATTTATTAATTGAATTTTAAAATGAGTAGAGGATCTGAATAGAGATTTTTCCAAAGGATACACAAAAATCGCCCACAAGTACATGAAAAGGTGCTCAGCATCACTAATCATCAGGGATTTCCCTCATGAAAGTCAAAATGACAATGAGCTATCTATCACTCACTTCATGTCTATTAGAATGGCTATCATCAAGAAGGCCAGAGATGACAAGTTTTGGCAAAGGTATAGAGAAAAGGGAACTATTGTGTACTGTCGATGGGAATGTATGGGGTATAGTCCCTATAGAAGCAGTATGGAAGTGAAGTTGCTCAGTCGTGTCCGACTCTTTTCGATCCCATGGACTGTAGTCTACTAGGCTTCTCTGTCCATGGGATTTTCCAGGCAAGAGTACTGGAGTAGATTGCCATTTCCTTCTCCAGGGGATCTTCCTGGCCCAGGGATCGAACCCAGGTCTCCTGCATTGCAGGCAGACACTTTACCCTCTGAGCCACCAGGGAAGCAGTATGGAGGTTTCTCAAAAATCAAAAAATAGAACTACAACATCATCCGGTAACCTGACTTTTGGGTATATATTCAAAGGTAATTAAAACAGAATATCTAAGAGATATCTGCACTTGCATGTTCATTGCAGCATTATTCACAATAGCCAAAATATGGAAATTACTTGTGTCCAACAGATGAATGTATAAAGAAGATACATACGTGGAACGTTATTCAGCTAGGAGGAAGAAGAAAATCCTCCCATTTGCAACAACTTGGATGAAACTTGACAGTGTTGTATTAAATGAAACATGAAAGCCAGAGGAAAGACACATTCGCCGTGGTATCACTTGTAAGCAAAATCTAAAAAAAAAAAGTTAAATTCATAGAAACAGAGTAGATAAGTGTTTCCCAGGGACTGGGAGGTGGAGGAATAGGGAAAATTTGATAAAAATACAAACTTTCAGCTATGAAATGAATAACATAGAAGATCTAATGTAAAACACAGTGACTACATTGATAACACTATATTAAATAGTAATTGAAATTGTATTATATAATTGAATTTGCTAAAAGAGTAGAATTTAAATGTTTTAACAACAAAGAAGACAAATATTTGAGGTGATGGATGTACTAATTCAGTACATGATGGGAGGCAAGAATGTACAGTAAAGAAAAGAAAGTCTTTTAGATAAGTGCTTGTAGGGGAAAAGGTCAGCTACATGTAAAAGAATGAGATTAGAACATTCTCTATCACCACCTAGGAAAATAAACTCAAAATGGATTAAAGACCTAAATGTGAACTATAAAACTCCTGGAAGAAAACATAGGCAGAACATTCTTTGACATAAATTGCAATAATATTTTTTTGACTCTGTCTCCTAGAATAATGGAAATAAAAGCAAAAATAAACAAATGGGATCTAATTAAACTTAAAAGCTTTTGCACAGCAAAAGAAACCATAAACAAAATGAAAACAGAACCTCCAGAATGGGAGAAAATATTTGCAAATGACACAACCGACAAGCGCTTAATTTCCAAAATACACAAACAGCTCATAGAACTCAATATCAAAAAAACCAAACAACCCAATCAAAAAATGGGCAGAAGATCTAAATAGACATTTCTCCAAAGAAGATATACAGATGGCCAACAGGCACATGAAAAGATGTCTGGAGAGGGCGTACATAAAAGAGAACCCTCCTACAATGTTAGTGGGAATATATTAATAAATTCGTGCAGACAACAAGGAGAACAGCATATAGGTTCCTCCAAAAACTAAAAACAGAGTCACCATGTGATCCAGCAATCCCACTCCTAGGTATATATCCAGGAAACGCAAAAACGCTAATTTGAAAAGACACATGCATCTTAATGTTCCTCTTGCTGTTGTTCAGTCGCTCAGTTGTGTCCTACTCTGCAACTCCATGGACTGCAGCGCACAAGGCTTTCCTGTCCTTCACCATCTCCTGGAGCTTGCTCAAACTCACGCCCATTAAGTCAGTGATACCATCCAACTATCTCATCCTCCATCTACTCTTCTCCTCCTGCCCTCAATCTTTCCCAGCATCAGGGTCTTTTCCAGTAGCTTTTCACATCAGGTGGCCAAAATATCGTAGCTTCAACTTCAGCATCAGCCCTTCCAAAAAATATTCAGGGTTGATTTCCTTTATGATTGACTGGTTTGATCTCTTTGCTGTCCAAAGGACTCTCAAGAGTCTGCTCCAGCACCACAATTCAAAAGCATCAGTTCTTTGGGGCTCAGCCTTCTTTATGGTTCAACCCTCACATCTGTACATGACTACTGGAAAAACCATAGCTTTGACTATGCAGACCTTTGTCAGCAAAGTAATGTCTGCTTTTTAATATGATGTATTGGTTTGTCATAGTTCTTCTTCCAAGGAACAAGTGTCTTTTAATTTCATGGCTGCATCACTGTCCACAGTAATTTTGAAGCCCAAGAAAATAAAATCCTTCACTGTTTCCATTTTCTCCCCGTCTATTTGCCATGAAATGATGGAACTGGATGTCATGATCTTAGTTTTTTGAACGTTGAGTTTTAACCCAGTTCCCCCCACCCCCCACTCTCCTTTTCCACCTTTATGGAAAGGCTCTTTAGTTCCTCTTCATTCTCTGCCATTAGGGTGGTGTCATCTGCATATTTGAGGTTATTGATATTTCTCCCGGCAATCTTGATTCCAGCTTGAGCTTCATCCAGCCTGGCATTTCACATGATGTACTCTGCACATAAGTTAAATAAACAGGATGACAATATACAGCCTTGACATACTCCTTTCCCAATTTTGAACCAGTTCATTGTTCCATGTCCCATCCTAACTGTTGCTCCTTGACCTACATATAAGTTTCTCAGGAGGCAGGTAAGGTGGTCTGATATTCTCATCTCTTCAAGAATTTTCCATAGTTTGTTGTGATTCCACACATTAAAGGCTTAAACAAGAAGTAGAAGTACATGTTTTTCTAGAATTCTTTTGTTTTCTCTATAATCCAGCAAATGTTGGCAATTTGATCTCTGGTTCCTCTGCCTTTTCCAAACCCAGCTGTACATCTGGAAGTTCTTCATTCACGTACTGCTAAAGCCTACCTTGAAGGATTTTGAGCATAACCTTACAAGCATGTGAAATGAACACAACTGTACAATAGTTTGAACATTCTTTGGCACTACGCTTCTTTGAGATTGGAATGAAAACTGACTTTTTCCAGTCCTGTAGCCATTGCTGAGTTTTCCAAGTCTGCTGACATATCGAGGGTAGCACTTTAACTTTGGGGATTTGAAATAACTCAGCTGGCATTCCATCACCTCCACTAACTTTGTAGTAATGCTTCCTAGGACCCCCCCTTGACTTCACACTCCAGGATGTCTGGCTCTAGGTGAATGATCACACCGTCGTGGTTATCTGGGTCATTAAGACCTTTTTGTACAGTTCTGTATATTGTTGCCACCTCTTCTTAGTATCTTCTGGTTCTGCTAGGTCTGTACCATTTCTGTCCATTATTGTGCCTATCTTTACATGAAATGTTTCCTTCGTATTAATTTTCTTGAAGAGATTGCTAATCTTTCCCATTCTATTGTTTTCCTCTATCTTTGCATTGCTCACTTAAGAAGGCTTTATCTCTCCTTGCTACTCTTTGGAACTCTGCATTCAGATGGGTATATCTTTCCTTTTCTCTAATATCTTTCCCTTCTCTTTTCTCAATTATCTGTAAGGCTTCCTCAGACGACCTCCTCAGCACTATTTACAATAGCCAAGACATGGAAGCAACCTAAATGCCTGTTGACATATGAATGGATGAAGAAGATGTGGATAGCATGTATGTGCAATAGAATGTTACTCAGCCTTTAAAAAGAATGAAATAATTCCATTTGCTGCAATATGGATGGACCTAGAGGATATCATATTAAGTGAAGTAAGTCAGACAGAAAAAGACAAACATCATGTGATATCACTTTAGTGAAAGTGAAAGTTGCTTAGTTGTGTCCGACACTTTGCGACCCCATGGACTACACATGGGGTCCATGGAATTCTCCAGGCCAGAATACTGGGATGGGTAGCCTTTCCCTTCTCCAGGGGATCTTCCCAACCCAGGGATTGAACCCAGGTTTCTCACATTGCAGGTAGATTATTTATGAGCTGAGCCACAGGGAAGCTCAAGGGAAGCCACAGGGAAGCTGGAGTGGGTAGCCTATCCATTCTCCTGCAGATCTTCCCAACCCAGGAATCGAACCGGGGTCTCCTGCATTGCAGACAGATTCTTTACCTGCTAAGCTACCAGGGAATCCTGTAATGGAAAAGAATCTGGCAAAAATATATATGTCAATATATATATATGACTAAATCACTTTACTGTAACATCTGAAATTAACACAACATTGTAAATCAACTATCAGTTCAGTTCAGTTGCTCAGTCATGTCTCTTTGACAACCCATGGACTGCAGCATGCCAGGCCTCCCTGTCCATCACCAACTCCAGGAGCCTGCTCAAACTCATATCCATCGAGTCAGTGATGCCATCTAACCGTCTCATCCTGCCTTCCCTTTCTCCTTCTGCCTTCAATGTTTCCCAGCATCAGGGTCTTTTTCAATAAGTCAGTTCTTTCCATCACGTGGCCAAAGTACTGGAGTTTCAGCTTCAACATCAGTCTTTCCAATGAATATTCAGGACTGATTTCCTATAGGATCAACTGGTTGAATCTCTTTGCAATCCAAGGGACTCTCAAGAGTCTTCTCCAACACCACAGTTCAAAAGCATCAAATCAACTATACTTCAATAAAAATAAGTAAGTAAAAACCTTCAGATCATTAAAAAAAACATGAGATTATGAAAGTTTTAATAGACTTGGTGGTGGGAATATTTTCATAATTAAAATAATAATAATAATGCAATGAATTAAGATTGTAATCACTGAACAATGAAAAATGAATTATGATGAAAAATAGTAGAAACTTTTCTAGATTTTCACTAGGCCTTTTGTTATGCGTGTATGTGTGCTAAGTCGCTTCAGTCATGTCCTGTTCTTTTTGACCTTATGGACTGTAGCCCACCAGGCTCCTATGCCCATGAGATTCTCTAGGCAAGTATACTGGAGTGGGTTGCCATGCCCTCCTCCAGGGTGTCTGCCTCACCCAGGGATCGAACCCTTGTCTCCTTTGGTTTCTGCAATGCAGGCAGATTCTTTTCTGCTAAGCTACCAAAGAAGCCCCAGGCCTTCTGTTACAGAGAACAAATCTGACTCCGTAGCATATCTGTTTTTTTTTTTTTTTTTTACTTTAACTTTTATTTTCTATTGCTTTTGCTTTGAGTTAGTAATGTTGCATATAGCTTGAAATATACAGGGCATTTCATTCTCAAGGCTATAATCTTTGAGATTCCATTCATATAGAGGTAAAAAGTTGCAAAACAGAGAATAACATTTGTCTTGTTGGAGATTTATGGAAACTTCATGACCTGACCTTCCCCGACCTCTGCAAGAACACAGAATTCCTGCACTAAGAAGTCTGCAACAACGAACCTCACCCCTGCCTCACTTGCCTTCAAAATTGCTTTGCTGAAACTCTTCTGGGAGTTTGGGGTTGGGGAGCAGGAGCCACCTATCTTTTTGTATGGCCTTGCAATAAACCTTTGTTAGTTCCCAACTTCAATGTTTTGGTTTGTTTGGCCTTACTGTGCAGGAAGCACATGAACTTGTGTTCCTTAACACTTTCACATTGTAGCCTTTCTTTTTTTTTTTTTGGCTGTGCCCTGCCTCTTGCAGGATTTTATTTCCCCATCCAGGGATTGACCCGTGCCCCCTCCATTGAGAGCGTGGATTCTTAATCACTGAACCATCAAGGAAATCTCTCAGTTCTTTTTAGATGTTTCAAAGAATCTTGGAGAAAACAAAATGCATGAATAGTTAATTTTTCTGGTCAGATTCAAGTACACTGTTTATTAATTAACCCATACTCATTGTCTCTCATTAATGAAAAGTTAATATTCACAGTAAACCAGGAAGTTACATTGTCCTTGTTTATACATATGAGAAAACTGAACTATAGAAAATTAACTTAAGATTAAACAGCTTTTATGCTAATAAAATAGCACCTAAGAATATAATCATCAAAAATCTTCTAATTTGACCCCAAATACTCAAATCAACAATAGCGTACAGTTACCAAGAAGCATTTCTGTTCCATGGTGAATGTTATCAACACTTGCCATTTCTCCATGAATATAAGTACTGGACTAATTGGCCAGAATATGCCTTCTAAATAATCCCAGCATAGTACTCAGACTGTCCTTCAGCTTCCACCTGTATTTGGCTTTGCACTGAAAATTTCTAGTGGCCTTGTGCTTTTCTGCCTTACCTTTTTCCTGTGCCAGTGTGACCTTAACTTTGCTTACTGCCTCTCTTTCTTCATTTACGACTCAGTACAACCTACCAACTTTGTTTATTTGGAATGTACTATCAGCTCATTGTTAGATCCTTACATACATTATTGTCATCGTGCAGGGATCAAAACAATAAGCATTTACTATGCCACAGTTCTGTGGGTCAGAAGTCTGGAAGTGGCTTAACTGCATGCTCCTCAAGGTCTGTCATAAGGCTGCCATCAGTGTTGGCTGGCCTTGTGGTCTCACCTTAAGGCTTGACTGAAAGGATCCACTTCTAAGTTCACTCATGAGATTTTTGGCAGGATTCAGGCTTCTCAAGCTGTTAGATTGACTGTAGTTCCTTGTAGGCATTGGCCTGGAACCTGTTTCAGTTCTTTGCCATGCAGGTCTCTTCTTTCTCTACAACAGTTAGCAAGTCCAAGCTCACTTTGCTTGCCACACAACAAGACAATAATTCCAAGAGATGAGCTGTTGAGGCAAGGAATACGACTTTATTCAGAAAGCCATCTGACCAAAGAGATGGCAGACTAATGTCTCAAAGTGAAAGTGAAATTCACTCAGTCATATCCGACTCTTTGCAACCCCATGGACTATAACTATTAACTCCATGGAATTCTTCAGGCCAGAATTCTGGAGTGGGTAGCCTTTCCTTTCTCCAGGGGGGTCTTCCCAACCCAGGGATCGAACCCAGGTCTCCTGAATTGCAGGTGGATTCTTTACCAGCTGAGCCACCAAATAGCTATCTTATCAGAGCCTGGATGCCAGGTTCTTTGTAAAACCATAGAAAGAAGTGGTGAAGAGCTAAAGTCAAAAGCAGAATAGAGAGAGAGACAATGAGGAAGTAAAGTGAAAAGGGCCATCAGTCTTGCAAAACATCTCTGGGAATGATCAACTTCTGGAAGAGATGTTTTCATCTTTTCTTTTTTGCAGCCATTCACAGGTGGGCAGGGTTAGATTATCTTTCTGCGAGCTGAACAAAGTCACTTTAATTTAACAGTGAGGCATTGATGTTTCAGTATCTCAGTTGTGTTCAACTCTTTGCAACCCCATGGACTGAAGCATGTCAGACTTCCCTGTCTTTCACTATCTCCCAGAGTTTGCTCAAATTCATGTCTGTTGAGTCAGTGATGCTATCTAACCATCTCATCCTCTGCTGCCCTCTTCTTTGCCTTCAATCTTTCCCAGCATCATGGTTTTTTACAATGAGCTATCTTTTCACATCAGGTGGCCAAAGTATTGGAACTTCAGCATCAGTTCTTCTAAGGGTTAATTTCCTTTAGGATTGACTAGTTTGATCTCCTTGCAGGCCAAGGGACTCTCAAGAGTCTTCTCCAATACCACAGCTCAAAAGCATCAATTCTTTAGTGTTCAGCTTAAGTTATGGTCCAACTCTCACGTCCATACATGACTACTGTATAAACCATAGCACTGACTAAATGAACTTTTGTTGGCAAAGTAAATGTTTCTGCTTTTTAATATGCTGTCTAGGCTTGTCATAGCTTTTCTTCCAAGGAGTAAGTGTCTTTTAATTTCATGGCTATAGTAACCATCTGCAGTGATTTTGGAGCCCCAACCAAAATAAAGTCTCTCACTGTTTTCATTTTTTCCCCATCTATTTGCCATGAAGTGATGGGACCAGAAGCCATGATCTTTGTTTTTTGAATGCTGAGTTTGAAGCCAGCTTATTCACTCTCCTCCTTCACTTTCATTAAGAGGCTCTTTAGTTCCTCTTCGCTTTCTGACATTAGGGTGATGTCATCTGCATATCTGAGGTTATTGATATTTCTCCTGGCAATCTTGATCCTAGCTTGTGATTCCTCCAGCCCAGCATTTCTTATGATGTACTCTGCATAGAAGTTAAATAAGCAAGGTGACAATATACAGCCTTGACGTACTTCTTTCCCAATTTGGAACCAGTCTATTATGCCATGTCCAGTTCTAACTGTTGCTTCTTGACCTGCATACAGATTTCTCAGGAGGCTGGTAAGGTGGTCTGGTATTCCCATCTCTAATAATTTTCTATAATTTACTATAATCCACAGAGTCAAAGGCTTTAGCACAGTCAATGAAGCAGATGTTTTTCTGGAATTCTCTTGCTTTTTCTATGATCCAATGGATGTTGGCAATTTGATCTCTGGTTCCTCTGCCTTTTCTAAATACAGCTTGAACAGCTGGAATTCTCAGTTCATGTAATACTGAAGCCTTGCTTGGAGAATTTTGAGCATTACTTTGCTAGTACGTGAAATGAGTGCAATCGTTCAGTAGTTTGAACATTCTTTGGCATTGCCTTTCTTTGGGATTGGAATGAAAACTAACCTTTTCCAGTCCTGTGGCCACTGCTGAGTTTTCCATATTTGCTGGCATATTGAGTGCAGCACTTTCACAGCATCATCTTTTAGGATTTAAAATAGCTCAGCTGGAATTCCATCACTTCCATTAGCTTTGTTTTTAGGGATGTTTCCTAAGGCCCAGTTGACTTTGCACTCCAGGATGGCTGGCTCTAGATGAGTAAGCACACCATTGTGATTATTTGTGTCATTAAGATCTTTTTTGTGTAGTTCTGTGTATTCTTGCCATCTCTTCTTGGGGCAGGGTCCTCTGAGGTAGGCCATTGTGCATGATTATAATAACAGAAGTAATGTAAAGCAAGTCAAAGAAACAGTTCCAACATGGATTCAGAATTGGCTCTTCCCTGCAACACAAAATTGCAGCTAACTTTTGTCAAAACAATAGAACATGGATATGAGAAAGAGCAGGCAGGATCAAAGTTGCAATCTTTTTGTAACTTATTCTCAGAAGTGACATCCTATCATTTTTGCTGTTTTATTTGTTAGGAGTAGATCACCAAGGTTCAAGGTGCACTCAAGGTGAGGGGGTTATCCAAGGCTATAAATAAGGGAGACTTCCCTGGAAGCCCAGTGGTTAAGAATCTGCCTTTGCAATGCAAGGGATACAAGTTTGATCGCTGGTCAGGGAACTAAGATCCTGTATGCCAAGTGCCACTGTTAGAGAAAGCACACTGACTGAAACTGCCCAGCCTGGCCAGGCACCATAGTAACCACTTGCATGAGTTACTTTATGACAGGAGGTCCTCATAAGGAACTCAGAACTAGTAAGCCACCACCAACCAGAAGAGTTTGGGAAAGGTCAAAAGGAGACACCTGTCCAACCACCTCCCAGAATCCTTCTCACTGGCATCCATCTTGGCTGAGGACTGCGTGCACCACCAGGAAGGACTCTGAGTCAGAAAGGCTGGCCAAAGACAACCCAGAAGCTAATCCCATCACCATAAAACCTGAGACTGCGAGCCACATGGCAGAGCAGTTCCCTGGGTTCCCTTACCCTACGGCTCTCTGCCTGAGCATCCCTCCCGGATAAAATCTCTTGCTTTGTCAGCATATATGTCTCCTTGGACAATTCATTTCTGAATGTTAGACAAGAGCCCTATTTGGGTCCTGGAAGGGTCCACCTTCCTGCAGCACCTCAAGTATTAATGTATAAAGAGTCCATGTGCAACAACTAGAGAGTCTGCACCTCAATGAAAAATCCTCCATGCCGCAACTCAGACCCGATACAGGCAAATAAATAAATATTTTTTTTAAAAAAAAGAAGGTGAAGTGATCACTATGGACCATCTTAGAGGCTACCTAAGAGTTTTTTCCTAAATGAAATCCTACATTGTTTATTCTCTGGAGATGGAAGGCTAAATGGACACATGAACTTTCTGTGTAATTTGAGTAACTCTGTGCTTATTCCAGAGAAGCCTGGAAGTCTGGCTTCTGGGCCAAGATAAGGATAGACAGTGATACACCTGGTTAACCAGCAGCATAGACTGGTTTTAGTTATCTAGTGCAGAGGATAAAAGACCCCTGGATAGACCTGTTCCTCAGCATCCCTGAGATTGCTGCATCTCACTCTTGTCTTGGTGGTTCATAGTCAGTCCACAGAGTAAGAAAGTGCCCTGGGAGCTGTGCCCAGAAGACTCAGCTTTCTCTGGCTGCCTGCACTTTGTACCTCTGCTGTACTACATGCTTCTTTTTAAAAATTACCTAAGTGTATCCTGCAAAGTCACAGGAACTCTTTCAATGATCCAGTCCCATAGAATTGCTTCAGTTGGGCAGAACTGTCACCACACTGTGTGCATTTGAGATATCGCCGCTATGTCTAAATTCCACTGGTATTCAAGGGGCTTTGGAAACTCCATTAGCATCAGTCAAATCATCGGCAAAGAACCTCATCAAATGCCTTTCCCTGGAATCAATTTTTCTCTTAGATTTCTTTCTGCACTGCTCTTCATGACATTATCTCTTACTGTTTCTCTCTTTGTACATTACCCTTCTGAGTTTTCTACTGCTGTAGGAGTGCTTATTGCATGACATTACAATTACTCTCAGTTTCTAGCTGCTCCTTGAGTACAGGAACCCTGAGTTAGTTATATTTGTATTCACAGTGCCTATTGTCTAGCACAGTGCTGTCCAATAGAAATGAAATGTGCACTACATATACAATGTTAAGTTTTCTAGTTGCTGTGTTAAAAAAAAAGTAGAAAGAAACTGGTGAAATTAACAATATATTTCATCTAACTCAATATATTTTAAATGTATTATCAATATGTAATTAATATAAAAATTATTATGAGATATTTTATATCTCTTTCTTTTCTTTTGAATTCTGGTGTATATATCTTCCATGTACAGCTCATCCTAAGTTGTATGAATTTCAAATTCTTAAAAACCATATGTAACTTGTGGCCACTGAATTGGACAGCACAGGCTAGCACATAAAAGGTGCTCAAGCATCTGTAAGTACATGAAATGTCCTCATTTTTTTAGGATTTGTCGAGTGCTATGCCAATTTGTTATTCAACACTTGGCATATATTATCTCGTTTAATACACACACCACCTTGAGATTCAGGGATCTTTATCCCCAGTGTCAAAGAGAAAAAGCACTTGTTTTCCTCGCCATTATTTACCCAATTCCTAGTTTATTTTTTAAAAACTATTTATTTTATGAATAAGTGAATGACTATTAAAGAGTGAATATTTGGGCTTAAAAGGTTAGATAATTTGTGTTAAGTGAGTAATAGAGGCCAAGTTTCAAAGCCAGCTCTCTGACTTGACTCCAGAGCACGTCGCTCTTCTTGATGCCTCCTCTATAGATAGATGAAAGAAACTGATATGTTAATTAATAACCATCACATTGATAAGAACATGAAACCTAACCAGAAATATAAGAATCCATCATGTATCACTTACGTGAAGCACTAGTGGATCTGAAAATTTTTTAAAGTAACATTATTTAAAAATAAATATTAAGACACATATCATGACGTGGTGTCATGTGACTAATAAAAAGTGAATCTTAATTGCAACCAGCATCATTATATCTATCACTAGAAAGAAAATAACTCTTTTAAACAGCCCTGGAGTTTCTTAGAGTGCAATATCCCACAGCCTTTTAATGAGCAAAATTAATTCTTGGATGTAATTAAATCTGAAGCAGAGACAGAGGACTGGTTCATTTACCTGTGTAGCAACTACAAGCAGGCATGATCTTGACAGCCAAAACCAAGACTAAGTGACCATCAGAATCTGTATAAAGATTTCCTATGCGGTTTGACAGACTTTTACTTTAAATTTTTTGGGGGGAGGTGGGGTGGGAGGAGCAGTAGCTGAAGAAGCTGAAGTTGACAGATTTTACAAGACCTTCTAGAACTAACACACAAAAAAGATGTCCTTTTCCTCATATGACACTGGAATGCAAAAGTAGGAAGTCAAGAGATACCTGGAGTAACAGGCAAGTTTGGCCTTGGGGTACAAAATGAAGCAGAGCAAAGGCTAACAGATTTTTGCCAAGAGAACATGCTGATCATAACAAACACCCTTCTGCAATAACACAAGAGATGACTCTACACATGGACATCACCAGATGGTCAATATTGAAATCAGATCGTTTATGTTCTTTGCAGCCAAAGATGGAGAAGCTCTATACAGCAGTAACAACAAAATCTGGAGCTCAGCATGGCTCAGATCATGAGCTTCTTATTGCAAGATGCAGTCCTACATTGAAGAAAGTAGGGAAAACCACTAGGCCATTCATGTATGACCTGAATCAAATCCCTTATGACTATATAGTAGAGGTAACAAGCAGATTCAAGGGATCAGGTCCAATTGTAACATTGTACAGGAGGCAGTGACCAAAAGAAAAAGAAATGCAAAGAAGGCAAAGTGGTTGTAGGAGGCTTTAAAGTAGCTGAGGAAAGAAGAAAAGCGAAAGGCAAGAGAGAAAGGGAAAGATAAACCCAACTGAATGCAGAGTTCCAGTGAACAGCAAGGAGAGATAATAAGTCCTCCTTAGGTGAACAGTGCAAAGAAATCAAGGAGAACAATAGAATGGGAAAGACTAGAGATCTCTTTGAGAAAGTTGGAGATATCAAGGGAACATTTCATGCAAGGATAGGCACGATAAAAGACAGAAATGGTAAGGACCTAACAGAAGCAGAAGAGATTAAGAAGTGACAAGAATACAGAGAAGTACTGTACAAAAAAGGTCTTAATGACCTGGATAACTATGATGGTGTGGTCATTCATCTAGAGCCAGACATCCTGGAGTGTGAAGTCAAATGGGCCTTAGGATGCATTACTATGGACAAAGCTAGTGGAGGTGATGTAATTCCAACTGAGCTATTTCAAATCCTAAAAGATGATGCTGTAAAAGTGCTACACTCAACATGTCAGCAAATTTGGAAAACTTAGCAGTGGCCACAGAACTGGAAAAGTCAATTTTCATTACAACCCCAAAGAAGGGCAAGTCAAAGAATGTTCAAACTACCATACAACTGTGCTCATTTCACATGCTGACAAGGTTGTGCTCAAAATCCTTCAAGCCAGGCTTCAGTAGCACATGAACTGAGAATTTTCAGATGCACAAGTTGGCTTTCAAAGAGGCAGAGGAATCAGAGACCAAATTGCCAACATTCATTAGGTCATGGAGAAAGCAAAGGAGTTCTAGAAAAACATCTACATACACCTCATTGACTACACAAAAGCTCTGGACTATGTGGATCACAACAAATTGTGGAAAATTCTTGAAGAGATGGGAATACCAAACCACCTTACCTGTCTCCTGAGAAACCTGTAGGTAGGTCAAGAAGCAACAGTTAGAACTGAACATGGAACTACAGACTGATTCAAAATTGGGAAAGGAGTACATCAAGACTGTATATTGTTACTCTGTTTAGTCCTGATGTTTATTCCCAAGATTCTTCCTGATGAGGGTGAAAGAAGAGAGAAAAAGCTGACTTGAACCTCAACACTCAAAAAACTAAGATCATGGCATACAGTCCCATCATTTCATGGCATATAGAAGTGGAAAAAGTGGAAGCAGTGAGAGATTTTCTTTTATTGTTCTCCAAAATCACTGTGGACAACGACTGCAACCATGAAATTGAAAGACACTTACTCCTTGGAAGGAAAGCTATGACAAACCTAGACAGCATATGAAAAAGCAGAGACATCACTTTGCTGACAAGTCCCTATCATCAAAGCTATGGTTTTTCCAGTAGTCATGTACAGATGTAAAAGTTGGACCACGAAGAAGGTTAAGCACTGAAGAATTGACGCTTTCAAATTGTGGTGCTGGAGAAGACTCTTGAGAGTCCCTTGGATAGCAAGGAGATCAAACCAGTCAATCCCAAAGGAAATCAACCCTGAATATTCATTGGAAGGACTGATGCTGAAGCTGAAATTCCAATACCTGATGCAAAGAAACAACTCATTGGAAAAGTTCTTGATGCTGGGAAAGATGAAAGGCAAAAGGAAAATGGGGCGGCAGAAGATGAGATGACTAGATAGCATTACTGACTCAATGGACGTGAACTTGAGCAAATTCTGGGAGATAGTGGAGGACAGAGGAGCCTGGCATGCTAGAGTCCACGAGGTTGCAGAAAGTTGGACATGACTTAGAGGTTCAGTTCAGTTCAGTTCAGTTGTGTCCGACTCTTTGCGACCCCATGAATCGCAGCACGCCAGGCCTCCCTGTCCAGCACCAACTCCTGGAGTTCACTCAGACTCACATCCATCGAGTCAGTGATGCCATCCAGCCATCTCATCCTCTGTTGTCCCCTTCTCCTCCTGCACCCAATCCCTCCCAGCATCAGAGTCTTTTCCAATGAGTCAACTCTTCACATGAGGTGGCCAAAGTACTGGAGTTTCAGCTTTAGCATCATTCCTTCCAAAGAACACCTAGGGCTGATCTCCTTCAGAATGGACTGGTTGGATCTCCGTGCAGTCCATGGGACTCTCAAGAGTCTTCTCCAACACCACAGTTCAAAAGCATCAATTCTTCGGCGCTCAGCCTTCTTCACAGTCCAACTCTCACATCCATACATGACTACTGCAAAAACCATAGCCTTGACTAGATGGACCTTAGTCGGCAAAGTAATGTCTCTGCTTTTGAATACGTTGTTTGAATGTTGAGCTTAAGCCAACTTTTTCACTCTCTTCTTTCACTTTCATCAAGAGGCTTTTTAGCTCCTCTTCACTTTCTGCCAGAAGGGTGGTGTCATCTGCATATCTGAACTTATTGATATTCTCCCAGCAATCTTGATTCCAGCTTGTATTTCTTCCAGTCCAGCATTTCTCATGATGAACTCTGCATAGAAGTTAAATAAGCAGGGTGACAATATACAGCCTTGACATACTCCTTTTCCTATTTGGAACCAGTCTGTTGTTCCATGTCCAGAGGTTGAACAACAGCAAAGCTGTATTGGGTCTTCCTTGCCATGCACTGGCTCCTTGTTGCTGCACGTGGGCTTTTTTCTAGTTGCAGTGAGGGAAGCCTACTCTGTAGTTGCAGTGGGTGGGCTTCTCATTGTGGTGGCCTCTCTTCTTGTGAAGAACTGGCTCTAGAATGCGTGGGCTCAGTAGTTGTGTTGCACAGGTTTAGTTTCCCAGCATGAGGGATCCTAGTTCCCAACCAGGGATCAAACCCATGTCCCCTACATTGGCAGGTGGAGTCTTAACCACTGGACCACCAGGGATGTCTACCTTCTCAACATTTAGAAAAAAATAATTTTATCAGTGTATAGTTGATTTATAATGTTGCATATGTACATATGCATATGTTTAGTTTCAGATGTACAAAGTGATTCAGTTATATATATCCATATATCCATTCTTTCTCAGACTCTTTCCCATACAAGTTATTAGAGAATATTGAGTAGAGTTTCCTGTGCTATACAGTAGTCCTTGTTGGTTATTTATTTTATATATAGGAGTATGTGTATGTTAGGCCCAAGTTCCTAATTTATCCCTCCCCACCAAGTTTCCCCTTGGGTAGTCATTAGCTTGTTTTCAAAGTCTTTTGAGTCTGTTTGTTTTGTAAATAAAAATTTACTGCTTTTTAAAATTAGATTCACATATGAGTGATATCGTATGATATTTGTCTTTCTCTGACTTACTTCATTCAGTATGAAAATCTCTAGGTCCATCTATGTTGCTGCAAATGCCATTATTTTGTTCTTTTATAGCTGAGTAATAGTCCGTTTACATAGGAGCCACATCTTCTTTACCTGTTACTTTGTCAATGGACATTTAGGTTGCTTCCATGTCTTGTCTATGGTAAATAGTGCTGCAATGAACATTGGGATGCATGTATCTTTTTGAATTTTCTTCAGGTATATTCCCAGGAGTGGAATTGCAAGATCATATGGTAATTCTATTTTTAGATTTTCAAGGACCCTACAATCTGTTTTCCATAGTGACTGTACCAATTTACATTCCCACCAGTAGTGTAAGGGGGGTTCCCTTTTCTCCACACTGTCACTCGCATTTATTGTTTATAGACTTTTTGATGAGGGCCCTTCTGACCAGTGTGAGGTGATTTAGCTCATTTTAGCTATAATTTGCATTTCTCTGATAATCAGTGATATTGAGCATCTTTTCATGTGTTTTTGGCTGCCTGTATCTCTTCTTTGGAGAAGTATCTGTTTAGATCTTCTGCCCGTTTTTTGATTGAGTTGTTCTTTTGCTTTGGGTTTTTTTTTTTTGACATGAGCTGTTTGTATATTTTGGAGGTTAAGCCCTTGTTGGTCACTTCATTTGCAAATATTTTCTCCCATTCTGTAGGCTGTCTTTTCATTTTGTTTATGGCTTTCTTTCCTATGCAGAAGCTTTTAAGTTTAATTAAGTGCCATTTGTTTATTTTTGTTTTTATTTTCATTACTCCAGGAAGCAGATCAAAAAGGACAATGCTGAGATTTATGTCAAAAGAATTTTCTGCCTGTTTTCCTCTAAGAGTTTTATAGTCTCTTGCCTTATATTTAAGTCTCTGATTCATTTTGAGTTTATTTTTGT
Organism: Oryx dammah; assembly: GCF_014754425.2. Lineage (NCBI taxonomy): Eukaryota > Metazoa > Chordata > Mammalia > Artiodactyla > Bovidae > Oryx > Oryx dammah. Next base: position 40,799,104 of record NW_024070213.1, on the reverse strand, counting down.
GTATGGTGCTAGAGGATATTCTAATTTCATTCCTTTACAAATAGCTGCCCTGTTTTCCCAGCACCACTTACTGAAGAGATTGTCTTTTTTCTATTGTATATTCTTGCCTCCATTGTCATAGATTGATTGACCATAAGTGTGTGGGTTGGTTTGATAGGCCTTTGGGAATCTTGTTTGTTGGTTATGTAGGGGGATATCATTGGCTACTTCCACTGTGACTTCATAGTATCACTGTCCAGTAGATCTATATCTGGCTAACAGTGTAGCTTCTAGGCACATGTGTCTGTTGAAGAATTGAATTTTTAGCCGTATTTAATTTTAATTAATTTAAACCTAAATACTTCATGTGGCTATTTGGCTATATGTTTCATACTAGATGGTACAGTTAATAAAATGGGTGGGAAATTCCCACAAGAGGATCTCTCAGTCACTAGGATTCCCATAGGTTTTTGCCAGATAGGATTAAGACCTGCCAAAGCCAGTCAGAGGACTTATCTAGGTTCTTTGTGGGTCCCAGGTCCCTTGTGGGTCCTATCTAGGACCTGGCAGCCTTCCTGCCTCCTGATCTTAATTTTTTCAACTTCTGATGAAGAGGAAAATTTGAAAACTTGCACCCAGCTAGAAATAACCTCATGCTTATTCTGCTTCTGCAACTTAGCTAGCTCCTTGCAAAGTCCTGTAGGTTACATAGGTTTGGGAAGACAGAAGCTTGCAACAATGCTAGGAGCTGAAATTTACCTCACTCACCCTTGTCAATTACTCAGCCCCTGTAATCCTGTTTAACCGTGTTTGTATATAGGTCAGGCATCCCGCCCCCCTGCTGTGTTCTAACCCTTGTTCCGGAGTGAGCAGAACCCCTAATTTGAACTGACCTATCAACAGCACTGCCCACTAAAGTCTGGTGTTATGCACTGTCTATGAAAACTCTGTAACTTCTTTATCTGAGGCTCAGAGCTAGAAGTGTTAACTCCTCTGGGCCCGCCAGCATAATAAACCTGAGTTCTCCAATTCTCTGAGTGCGATGCCTGGTTTTTCCACAGACCGATTTCTGCAACATTTCTGGAGGCACCAGCTAGATTCCAACCATGCTGGCCCCTTGAGCTGCCAGACCAGTGGCTTGACCAGGCCAGAGCGGAGAAACTCCAAGACAAATAAGGAGGCGCACCACCTGGCGGTTTTCTGGGTTCTATTTCTGACCAGGATTCCAACTCTCCAGATGGCCGAGCCCCAACTGGACTTACTGGAGGGATGGACCAACTCACTAGGAACACAGCTACACAATAAAGTAAGACCCCCGGGCACAGAACCCAGTCAGGTCCCGTCTCTGGATGGAAGAGGAGCTTGATCACCTCGTATGGTCTTCAGTAGGAAGACCACCAGTTAGGGACCTTCCCAGGAAGGGGAGGTACTATGATAAGCTCTGGCCTGAATGTGTGTGTAAGTGAGTGCCCTGGATTGTCTTGTTCCAGTGCAATTGTGTGGCTTCACAGCCTTTGTGGCTACGGAGTCCAAGTGGGCCCTAACCTGTGGTTTCATGGTGACCTCATATGGCTCAACATGGTGTCTGTCTCTGGGGTACCCAGTCCCTCCCTGCGAGTCAAATCTGGGTCAGGGGTTTATACTGACCCATCGAAGCTAAGAGACCCCTAAGTTCCCCACAAGGATGTGGCCAGGGGGGCACCTGAATGACCTCTTCTTTTGAGGGGGCACCCACCCTTGTTTATCTTCACGCCACTGACACAGGGCAGGATACACGAGGAGGGGGAACAATTGGTTACTGATTTTATTTAAAATTGTATTATGTCCAAACAGCCCTTTGCCCTAGGGCCCTCCATCAAAATTATTTTCCTAAAATTTTAAGCCTCACTCTCCCCTCCTGTCAGATGACTCTTTGAGCTAATGTATTGAAAAATTAGATTTCCCTTGAAAAACTTGCCCCTTTTGTCAGACTGATTTGTATCCCTCTCTCTTGATTCCCTGAGCCAGCCTGTGTGGAGTGGCACATTCTGACGTGCTCCTGCACACTTTTGATTTCTCACTACGAAGCTACCTTCCTTTGTCACCTTTTCCTTCATAATCCCCTGATTCCCCAAGGATTTCAGGCCCTTCACCTAAGCAAGGAGTACATATACTGCTCTCTCCACCTGCTCAGTGCCCTTGAGATGGTCAATCACCCCAGACCCTTTCTGGAGCCCCACCTGAAGTTATTCCTCCATGAATCCCACTACAAGGGATCACCTCCTTTCAGTTCTGACCCCCTGAGGCATTTAGCAATCAAGGCTGTCTTCAAGGAGGCACGTAATCTTGCTGTCTGGGAATACTAGGCCTTCCAGGAGTGGTGACATCAGTGCTACCTAGGATATAAGGCCCTAAGACAAGGCCCTTCCCATGCACACCCCTCTCCTTCCTGGTCAGAAAGGTAGATTATATTTGTCAACATGATGGGAGTGGGGGGCAAGTTCCTCTAAGCCAATGGTTTTATTTTTATTTTTTTTAATTTTAATATTTTTTTAAAATTTTTTTATTTATTTATTTTTAATTTTTTACTTTACAATTCTGTATTGGTTTTGGCATAGATTGACATGAATCCACCACAGGTGTACATGCGTTCCCAAACATGAACCCCTCTCCCACCCCCCTCCCCACAACATCTCTCTGGGTCATCCCCGCACATCAGCCCCAAGCGTGCCATATCCTGCATCAGACATAGACTGTAACCCAATGTTTTTAGATTGTATGCCCTATTGGCTCTACTCTCCACCATGGGTTACAAGGTGTTATGGAAAAAGGCCCAGATCTGCAAACAGGAGGTCAAGTACCTTGGATTTGTCATTGAGAAAGGGCATCGGGTGCTGGGACATGAGAGGAAGCAAACCATCTGTTCAATATCCAGGCCAAGTACCAAGAAAGAAGTCTGAGTTACTCAGGGCTGCTGGATTCTGCCGGATCAGATACCAGCCTTTCCTGAAATTGCTTAACCATTGTACAAGCCACAGCAGGATCTGGTAAGGACCCCCTAGAGTGGGGGCCTGAACAAGAAAAAGCCTTCAGGGAGATAAACAGACCCTTGACCAGCGCTCCAGCATTAGGGCTGCCAGATGTGACAAAGGTCTGTCTAGTCAAGGCTATGGTTTTCCCAGTAGTCATGTATGGATGTGAGAGTTGGACTGTGAAGAAAGCTGAGCCCCGAAGAATTGATGCTTTTGAACTGTGGTGTTGGAGAAGACTCTTGAGAGTCCCTTGGACTGCAAGGAGATCCAACCAGTCCATTCTAAAGGAGATCAGTCCTGGGTGTTCTTTGGAAGGAATGATGCTAAAGCTGAAACTCCAGTACTTTAGCCACCTCATGTGAAGAGTTAACTCATTGGAAAAGACTCTGATGCTGGGAGGGATTGGGTGCAGGAGGAGAAGGGGACGACAGAGGATGAGATGGCTGGATGGCATCACTGACTCGATGGACATGAGTTTGAGTGAACTCCAGGAGTTGGTGATGAACAAGGAGGCCTGGCATGCTGCAATTCATGGGGTCACAAAGAGTCGGACACGACTGAGCAACTGAACTGAACTGAACTGAACTGATGTGACATGAGACTTTAACCTCTTTGTGCATAAGAAAAATTACACTGTACCAGGGGTCAGTGCCCTGGCAGTGCCTGGTCATGTGCCTGTCCAAACAACTGGACTGTGTGGCCACGGGATGGCTGCCATGACTCTGGGCATTGGCTGCCACTGTGGTCCTGGTCAGAGAAGCAGATAAGCTTATGCTGGGACAAAATATAAATGTAAAAGTTCCCCATGCTGTTACTGTGCTGATGAACAGCCAAGGGCACAAGTAATTGACCAACACCAGGGACTGCTTTGTGAAACCCACAGGTCCACCTCAAGACTGTGCAGATGCTGAATCCCACCACCTACTTACCTACAGAGGTGGGAACCCTCAATCATAACTATTAGGAGGACCTGATGAACACTCCCCCCTAGAACCCGGTACTGGAACTATTTACTGACGGAAGCAGTTTCGTCCAGGATGGCTATGCAATAATGACAACAGATGAGATAGTAAAGGCTGAGGCCTTGCCACAAGGATGGTTGGCATAGGGGATGAGCTGTGGGCATTCAACCAGGCGCTAAGGCACACTGAAGGAAAGCAAGTTAATATCTACACTGTCTCAAGGTACACCTTTGCTGTGTTACATGTTCACGGAGCCATTTATAAAGAAAGGGGACTATTAACAGCAGGGGAAAGGAGATCAAAAAAGAAGAAACCCTTCAGCTGTTAGAGGCAGTCTGGAAGCCTTCCCAAGGGGCAGTCATCCATTGCAAAAGCCATCAAAGAGGAACCAATCTAGTCAGCAAAGGGAATCAGTTGGCCGACCAGGCAGCCAAGGAGGTGGCAACCCAACCGAGTCCCACAGTGGGCCCTAAACCAATCTCTAAGGTCCTCTTGGCACCAGAATTTCCTCTGTCCCTGAGATATACCAAGGAAGAAGATCAAAGGGCTTTAGATGAGGGAGGAGCAAAAGGAAAAGAAGGCTGGTAGAAGCTTCCAGACCCAAGCCTCTTTGTCCCCAGCAATATACAGTCCAGCTGGTGAAACAGCACCATGAGACAACTCACTTAGGGAAAACTGCCTGGAAAGTTTACTGAGTTATTACTATTTCATTCCTAAGTTCCCAACCCTGTGTGCCCAGATCAGTGCTAGATGTGTGACTTGTGCATAAAACAATGCCAATCAAAGACTAAGACCCAGCCCAGGGGTGCAGATAGGTGGGACACTGCCCTTTAAAGATTTAGAAGTGGACTTTATTGAAATTAAGCCCTACAGGGGCTATAAGTATTTACTTGTGGTAGCTTGCACCTATTTGGGATGGGCTGAGGCCTACCCCATGTGCACTGAATGGGCATGACAGGTGGCCAAGGCCCTACTAAGAGACATAATCCAGAGATATGGGCTATCTCTCTTCATAGGGTCTGACAATGGGCCAGCCTTTGTGTCTGAGATAATCCAGACCTTGTCCAAGATACTAGGAGTCAAATGGAAGCTGCACACTGCTTAAAAGCCACAAAGCTTTGGGCAAGTTGAGCACATAAATCGGACCCTCAAGACTACGTTAGCTAAGCTCTGTCAGGAGATCCAGTTACCTTGGATCAACATGCCACTCCTGGCCTTACTCTGAGCCTGATGCACCCCGAGGTCCTCAGGCCTCAGGTTCTCCCTTTGAGATCTTATATGGGAGACCACCCCTAGTGATAGGAAAGCTCAAGAGAGACCCCCAGCAACTAGATGACCTGGAGATGTCCCAACGCCTCCTGGCCCTGGGAGAAGTCTTATGCCATATCACCTGAGGAACCTTAGAAAGGACTCCCATTCCTTGTCGCAAGTGGGTTCATCCCTATCAGCCAGGAGATGAGGTATGGGTTAAAGGCTGGAAAAACAAAGCACTTCAGCCAGTTTGGACAGGCCCCCCTACTGCTGTTAAAGTTACAGGTGTCACCCCTTGGATCCACCACACCAGAATCAAGACAGCAGCAGCTCCCCACAATAAGGATATCTGGAAAGCAGTTTGAGACTCCGAGAACCCACTCAAGGTCTGAATCCAAAATCAACAGCCCTGCTCAAGTCACTCCGGGAGCTGACTAGTCAACACATGGCAGAAGCTTGAGGATTCTTCAGCCCTGCTCCAGCCACATCCTGTCAACTGGCTGGTCGATGTACGGTGGAAGCTTGAGGATCCAGTTATCAGGATATGAATGGGCTTCCATTATCACCCTGGCCCCTTCCCTGATCGGCATTACTGCTGTGCTCTTTGCTATAGAACTCGTTTCAGCCACACCCCAGGACTGGAATTTGGGTCAGAAGCTGCTATTAGCTGTCTGCTATCTCATTGTAATGGGGAGTATCATCCCTATTAGGGGCCTGTTGTAATCACTCCCTGGTCAGATATCCCACCCCCCAATGCCACCCCCCTGCCTTCCCTTCTTTGACTAGGGACATCAGAGAGTCAGGGTTATGATGACACTCTGCTGAATGGGGCTGGTTATTCCACTGGCTTTGATGCTTTCTGTGAGTCAGATACACAAAGGTTGCCTTGACTGCAGTCTACCTAAAGGTAGTGGGATTGTTAAGTGGAATCAAATGTTTTGTATAATAGCAGTTTATATCCTGCTGAAAGTGAAAGTGAAGTTGCTCAGTCATGTCCAACTCTTTGTGACCCCATGGGCTGTAGCCTGCCAGGCTCCTTTGTCCAGGGGATTTTCCAGGCAAGGATACTGGAGTGGGTTGCCATTTCCTTCTCTAGGGGATCTTCCCAACCCAGGGATTGAACCCAGGTCTCCCACACTGCAGGCAGACTCTTTACCATCTGAGTCACTGCTGCTGCTGCTGCTAAGTCGCTTCAGTCGTGTCCAACTCTGTGCGACCCCATAGACGGCAGCCCACCAGGCTCCCCCGTCCCTGGGATTCTCCAGGCAAGACACTGGAGTTGGTTTCCATTTCCTTCTCCAATGCATGAAAGTAAAAAGTGAAAGTGAAGTCACTCAGTCGTGTCCGACTCTTAGTGACCCCATGGACTGCAGCCCACCAGACTCCTCCATCCATGGATTTTCCAGGCAAGAGTACTGGAATGGGGTGCCATTGTCTTCTCCAGTCTGAGTCACTAGGGAAGCCCATTTCCTGTTAAGCTGTAGTGTATTAGCTTAGCTGTAGTGTATTAGAGCAGAGAAGGCAATGGCACCCCACTCCAGTACTCTTGCCTGGAAAATCCATGGACGGAGAAGCCTGGTGGGCTGCCATCTATGGGGTCGCACAGAGTCAGACACGACTGAAGCGACTTAGCAGCAGCAGCAGCAGTGTATTAGAGAGTAAAACAGACCCCACATGTATTTCATGCATTCACATGACTAGATCAGGTCAGGGGGTCACTTGGACCTTGCTTTACCATACTCACTTCTCTTGCCAAGGAGAGGTAAAGGAAACTTATGTACATAACAAAACAGCGTGTTCTGTTTGTCAACAAGAAGACCAATATATTTGTTTTGACCCCTGGTTTCCTCCTCAATGAAAATTCATTAGAAGTTTGCCACCTAGTAGGAAGGCTCCTGATTAACTGAACACAAATTACTAATTTAGAACACTTGGTGTTGGTGTACTTTGATGTATGCACTGCTGCTGACAAAAACCCTAAATCTAAATTGCAAGGGCTTATCATGGGAACAAGAATATGCATTCAATGACAAATATATGTGTAACCTGGCATGCCATAACACCGGGGGTTGTGAAGATATGTGGTATTGCGGCTGGACCTGGGCCTGTGTCAGTTGCAAAAACTTGGAAAACATAGAAGCACATATGGATGTGAGAGTTGGACTGTGAAGAAGGCTGAGCACTGAAGAATTGATGCTTTTGAACTGTGGTGTTGGAGAAGACTCTTGAGAGTCCCTTGGACTGCAAGGAGATCCCACCAGTCCATTCTGAAGGAGATCAGCCCTAGGTGTTCTTTGGAAGGAATGATGCTAAAGCTGAAACTCCAGTACTTTGGCCACCTCATGTGAAGAGCTGACTCATTGGAAAAGACTCTGACGCTGGGAGGGATTGGGGGCAGGAGGAGAAGGGAACGACCCAGGATGAGATGGCTGGATGGCATCACAGACTCGATGGACGTGAGTCTGAGTGAACTCCGGGAGATGGTGATGGACAGGGAGGCCTGGCATGCTGCGATTCATGGGGTCTCAAAGAGTCAGACACGACTGAGCGACTGAACTGAACTGAACTGAACTTGGGAGAATAAGGACAAAGTAGCACTCCTCCAAAAGAGAAATGTTGGTCCCAAATGTAAGCTGGGGACATGTAATCCAGTCAATTTCACTATTTTCAACCTCAGAGACCTAAAATGGAAAAGGGGTCATCAAATCAACATCTGTATTAATGGGAAAGGTAGTAACTCAAGAATTGTATTGATATTCAGAGTGCATCTGTTCCACTCTGGATTTCCACACACAGGCTCTTCCATTCCTTTTATGAAGAGATGGAAAGTGGCCCTCCCCCTATTTCAGCCAAGACTAAAAATCTGTTTCTAGCCCTAGCAGAGACCATAGTCCAGACTTTAATGGTTACTTCTTGTTATATGTGGAGGAATTAATATGGGAGACCAATGGCCCTGGGAACTAAAGAATTAGATCCACAAAGACCCTTCAACAATTCAGAAAAATTCAAGAAGACCAGGGTCAGAATTTGGCATTTAAAGACTTCCATAATTGGCCAAAAAAAAAAAAAAAAGACTGCCTGACACACTGGGGCCCATGTCAATGATCTGGGAGGAAACCTCACTTGTCTTGGCCAAATACAACTACTCATACTTCTAGTTGGTGGGGAAGCCCACACTATACAGAGCCTAATCCTCAACCTCTAGCAAGCTTCCCCAATTTAAAGACCCAATGGGATGACTTATCCACTGAAGGCCATTGGCCTGCTCCAGAAAGATTAGATTGGATTTGTGGAACAAACACATATTCAGTTTTGCTAGCCAACTGGTCAGGGGCATGTGTACTGGGGACTATCCATCTCTCCTTTTTCTTATTCCCCCTAGCCCAAGATGAATCACTGGGAGTCCCAGTTTATAAAGAGAGAGGCCCCACCAAAAAGCGCAGGTCTCTACAGATTGGAGACTGGAAAGATGACGAATGGCTTTCTGAATGCATAATCCAGTACTACAAGCCAGCCACATGGGCAGAAGATGGATTCTGGGACTACCAAACCCCAATTTACATGCTTAACAGAATTATCTGGCTCCAGGAGGTGACTGAAATTATTACTAATGAAGTGGCCAAGGCTCTTAATTTACTGGCAGAACAACAAACCAGGATGTGGCAACAAACCAGGGATGCTGTTTATCAAAATTTCCTGGCCCTAGATTACTTATTGATTGCAGAAGGGGGCATGTGTGGAAAGTTCAATCTTAGTAACTGTTGCCTACAGATAGACGATAAGGGCAAGGTTATAGAAGAAATAACCAGAAAGATGACTAACACAGTTCATGTTCCAGTCCAGACTGGAAGGGATGGAATCCTGGAGAATTATCTGGGGGATGGTTTTCTTATCTAGGAGGATTCAAAACTCTGGGATTCAAAACAAACCTCCTCCTCTTTCCTTGTCTCTTGCCATTATTCGTGAGGACAATTTCCAGCCTAGCTGAGGCCGTTGCAAACAGGAGGGCCACCACACTCTTCCTAGCACTGAAAAGTTGTCAGCCCTTGAGCCAAGAAGATCAAGAGGTTGTTGCCTTATAAGGTTTAAGGGGCATCAAGAGGGGAGATTGAAGAGGAAAATTTTAAAACTTGCACCCAGCTAGAAATAATCTCATATTCTGCTTCTGCAACTCAGCTGCTGCTGCTAAGTCACTTCAGTCGTGTCCGACTCTGTGTGACCCCATAGACGGCAGCCCACCAGACTCCCCTGTCCCTGGGATTCTCCAGGCAAGAACACTGGAGTGGGTTGCTATTTCCTTCTCCAATGCGTGAAAGTGAAGTCTCTCAGTCCTGTCCAACCCTCAGCGACCCCACCCCTCCAGGCTCCTCCATCCATGGGATTTTCCAGGCAAGAGTACTGGAGTGGGGTGCCATTGCCTTAGCTCCTTGCAAAGTCATGTAGGTTACATAGTTTTGGGAAGACAGAAACTTGCAACAATGCTAGGAACAGAAACTTACCTCACTCATCCTTGTCAATTATCCAGCCCCTGTAATCCTGCTTAGCCATCTTTGTTTCTGTAAAGGTCAGGCATCCCCTCTGCTGTGTGCTAACTGCTGTTACCTCCTGAGTGGAACTCCTAGTTTGAATTGGTCTATTAACAGTCAGCACTGCCCACTAAAGTCTGGTGTTATGCTCTGTCTATAAAAACTCTGTAATGCCTTTGTTCAGGGCACAGAGCTGGAAGTGTTAGCTCCTCAGGGCCTGCTGGTGTAATAAACCCGAGTTCTCCAACTCTCTGAGAGCAGTACTTGGTTTCTCAACGGACCGGCTTCAGCAGCACTAGAAGGTGGGCCCATAATAGCACATGTACCTGGTTGTAACTTACATATCTGCCTTCAAGCATTTTGCTTTCTGTTACAGAGTGAAATTTGTCATATTGACATCCTACAGAACATTAGTCCATTTCTTTGATGATATGCTAACTGGACCTGACAAGCAGAAACTAATGACCATTCTGTAAGACTTAATAAGGGTTTCTCTGGTAGCTCAGATGGTAAAGAATCTGCCTGCAAGGCAGGAGACCCAGTTTCAGCCTCTGGGTTGGGAAGATCCACTGAAGGGAATGGCTACCCACTCCAAAGACTTAATAAAGCACATGTATGCCAGAGGATATGAAATAAACCTTGTAAAAAATTCAAGGGCTGGGTACATTAATTATGTTTTGGGTGTCTAGAAGTAGTCTGGTGCAAATTGTACCACTTCCAGAGAAAAAAAAGCTGACTCCATATTGGATCTGTTCCTTTAGCTGTAAACCTTTATGTTCTGTTGCTGCTGCTTAGTCATGCTGGCTCTGCACCTTGGTCTAAAAGAATGTTGCCTACAGCGTGAAACGTGCATGATAGCCCATTCTCAAGACTCTGCCTCCCAGGCTTGACCTTTAAAGGTATAACATTTTCCATTCAAATAGAGATAAACTGTTGCAGAACAGAATAACAGTTGTCTTGTTGGAGGCTTACAGGAACATTATACAAGGCCCATGTGGATAGCTGCAAGAATAAAAGATTATCACATCTTCTCTGGGTTATAACCTACACCAAGAAGTCTGCAACAACTAACCTCCCTTATTAATATAAAAAAAGCCTGAATTCTAACTCATGTACGATGGTAGGGATACTAGCCTGCTATCTTCGCCATTGCTATTCCTTGCCCCAATACCTTGTCTCTCAATTTGAGCTTGGACTCAGTAACACTACCACAAAGAGGCATGGTATTTGATGGGCCTCTGGATGTGTTGCCCTAAGCAATTTATCAAGTAACTCACAAGACTCCAGATCTCTGCAGGGTCTCAGATAAGGGAAAGTTCCCCAGCAGGCCCAGGGGGTGGTTCAACCTGCCCTGCTCCTCAGGTCTAGTGGCCCCACAAGCCCATTGGTACAAGGAGTTTCAGTGCTGTCTGAAATCTCCCACAAGCATCTTTTAGGAGAATCCTAGCAAATTTCTTAGCACTATGTCCTCTTTCGTTAACACACTTTCACCATTTGAGAAGAAGCTCCTCGGTTGCTACTGTGCCCTGTTCTTTTGTGTGTGTGTGTGTGTGTGCCCTGTTCTTAGGACATGAATTGACTATGCAGACTCAACTGCCAAGGAATGCAGTGTTATCTGATTCACAAAGCTCTGTAATTGAACCAGTGCTGCAGCAAAAGCTGAGCGCCGAAGAACTGATGCTTTTGAACTGTGGTGCTGGAGAAGACTCTTGAGAGTCCCTTGGACTGCAAGGAGATCCAACCAGTCCATTCTAAAGGAGATCAGCCCTGGGATTTCTTTGGAAGGAATGATGCTAAAGCTGAAACTCCAGTACTTTGGCCACCTCATGCAAAGAGTTGACTCATTGGAAAAGACTCTGATGCTGGGAGGGATTGGGGGCAGGAGGAGAAGGGGACGACAGAGGATGAGATGGCTGGATGGCATCACTGACTCGATGGACATGAGTCTGAGTAAACTCCGGGAGTTGGTGATGGACAGGGAGGCCTGGCATGCTGCGATTCATGGGGTCGCAAAGAGTCAGACACGACTGAGCGACTGAACTGAACTGAACTGAGCAGCATTTCACTGTTAAGTGGAAATAGTATGTACATTACCAGCTCATACAGGTCTTGAAGGCATAATTAAAACATGAACATGAAGCCCAACATTCTGTCATAACCGCTCCTTCTGTACTAACTTTCCCTCAGACCACATGTATGGCCTTATGAGGAGTGAGGAAAGAAAGTAGGGTCCTGGTGTACCCTACAGTATTTGGGTACACCCAAATATGGTTTGTACAGTATGCTGACTTCAAGAGAAGTATTTTATAGCTTATCCCAGAGATGATACTAAAAGACAGTAGTGAAGCCAAAGTCATTATAGCCTGCCACCATGAACAGAGAAGAATCAATACTCTAAATCATTTCTAGTTAATTATACTCCAATACCCCACAGCCTCTGCAAGAGCAAATTCTTGGTTGGGATTAAATGTGGAGCAAAAACAGAAAGTACTGCTTCATTTACCTGGGTAGCATCTACAAACTAGTCCAGACCGGTCAAAACTAACAATAACTACCAGAAATCTGTACAAAATGCCAGAGTATATGGTTTGATAAACCTATTAAACAAGTACCAGAGTGCCTGAAGAGCCAGTGTATTTGGTTAATAACTTTGGTTATTAACTTTCCAAAGTTAATCACTTTGGAACTAGATGGCTATGTATCCTATTTTGAAAATGTTAATTCATGGACAGTGACTAATGGGTTGACCTACTGGATAAAACCTTAGGAAGAACAAAATTGGAAGACTGGTGAAGTCTAGGGGAAAAGTTATAGGGAAGACTTCTCAGAATGGGCATGTATGACAAATCCATGACCCATATCAATGTTCATCAGAGGACATCTATGGCAGAAAAGCTCTCAGTAATCAGATAGACAGTACATTCTGTCCTATGGATATCAATCAACCTCTTTCTCCAGCTACCTAGTACTTACTTAACAGGCCCATTTATGAAGTGATATGACAACAGGAAAGGAGGCTGTGTATGAGCTTTTCTTCACTGAGGTTGATTTGGCTCCTGCCTATTCTGAGTTCCGATGTGATAAAAGCCAAGGCCATGCTGAGCCCCTGTTTGAACACACCATTCTCCCAGGAACCAGTGAGCTGGTTGGAGGCAAACTGATGCATTGGACACTTTCCATCATACAAGGAGCAGATATTGTCCTCTTGGGAATAGAAACATTTTCAAGATACGAATTTGCCTTTACTGTGTAAAATGCTTCTACTGGCACTAAACAGAAGGCCTCATTCATTGCCATTCATATTCCATTCAAACCACTTCAGACCAAGGAATCTGTTTGCAGAGAAGGACACAGTAGATTGAAATTACACTTACAGAATTCATTAGCATTATCACAAGCCCCAGAAACCCAGAAGCATCTGACAATGTGGTAGAATGGCTCAGTGACCACATCAGCTAAAAGAAAATTACCTCACAGGATTGTTATACAAGATGAATGTGTGACTTAAACCAGTGGAAATAAATCGCAACCTCTCCCTCCTAGCTGAATACATGAGCTGAGGAGCCAAGGAATGGAGGTTTACAAAGGTTCTATTCATTTTTCCCCTTCAGATCAGTTCAGTTGCTCAGTCGTGTCTGACTCTTTGCGACCCCATGAACCATAGCACGCCAGGTGTCCCTGTCCATCACCAATTGCTGGAGTTCACCCAAACCCATGTATATTGAGTCAGTGATGCCATCCAACCATCTCATCCTCTATCGTCCCCTTCTTCTCCTGCCCTCAGTCTTTCCCAGAATCAGGGTCTTTTCAAATGAGTTACCTCTTTGCATCAGGTGGCCAAAGTATTGGAGTTTCAGCTTCAGAATCAGTCCTTCCAATGAACACCCAGGACTGATCTCCTTTAGGATGGACTGGTTGGACATCTTTGCAGTCCAAGGGACTCTCAAGAGTCTTCTCCAACACCACAGTTCAAAAGCATCAATTCTTCGGTGCTCAGCTTTCTTCACAGTCCAACTCTCACATCCATACATGACTGCTGGAAAAACCATAGCCTTGACTAGATGGACCTTTGCTGAGAAAATAATGTCTCTGCTTTTTAATATGCTGTCTAGGCTGGTCATAACTTTCCTTCCAAGGAGTAAGCGTCTTTTAATTTCATGGCTGCAATCACCATCTGCAGTGATTTTGGAGCCCAGAAAAATAAAGTTTGACACTGTTTCCACTGTTTCCCCATCTATTTGCCATGAAGTGATTTTTCCTCTGCTTTTTAAAAATTGAGACATAATTCATAATACATATAAAGTGTACAATTCAGTGATTCAGTATTTTCATTAAGTTTGTGACCATAACCACTATCTAATTCCAGAATACTGTCATCATCTCCAAAATAAATCCTGTACCCTTAGCAGTCACCTCCATTCCTCCTCCCCCAGTCCTTAGGTAACCACTAATCTACTCCCTGTGAATTTATTTGCCTATTATGGATATTTCATATGAATGAAATCATGTAATAGGTGGCCTTTTGCATCTGGTTCCTTTCACTTCAGTTCAGTTGCTCAGTTATTTCCAACTCTTTGTGACCCCATGGACTGCAGCACACCAGGCTTCCTTGTCCATCACCAACTCCCAAAGCTTGCTCAAACTCTTCTCCAACATGAGTTTGAGCCATGATGCCATCTGGTGATGCCATCCAACTATCTCATCCTCTGTCATCCCCTTCTCCTCCTGCCTTCAATCTTTATCAGCATCAGGGTCTTTTCCAATGAGTCAGTTGTTCACATCAGGTGGCCAAAGTATTGGAGCTTCAGCTTCAGCATCAGTCCCTCCAATGAATATTCAGGACTGATTTCCTTTAGAATTAACTGGTTTGATCTCCTTGTAGTCCAAGGGACTCTCAAGAGTCTTCTCCAACACCACAGTACAAAAGCATCAATTCTTCAGTGCTCAGCCTTCTTTATGGTCCAACTCTCACATCCATACAGGATTACTGGAAAAACAGCTTTGACTATCTGTACCTTTGTTGGCAAAGTAATGTCTCTGCTTTTGATCCTGATTACCAAGGGAAAGTCAGATTGCTGCTAGCTAATGAGGGAAGGATATCAGTTCATGTCTGCAATTCATGGAAATGGGGATGACAGAACAGATTTAAGAAATGTAGAGGAAACTATATTTCCAAAACTTTGTGACTGATGAGGCATACAGATTGAGGACAAGGAAGGACTCTTGACTTTGTCATTCTTTCTTTAAGTTTTCTTTATCTTTTTCTGTTTTTTTTTTTTTTTTTTTTTTTTTTTGCTTTCTATTTTTCTATTAATTATAGGAGAGGGGTGAAAAAATAACTGAAAACCATTTCTAATAATAACTGAGAAAGTCAAATTCTCAGTTTTGTCACTTTCATTCCTACATAACAGTCTGCTTTGAAACTCTGTTATTAAGTGCATATATATTTTGCATAGTTTGCATTGTTATGTTGTCTTGATGATTGATCCTTTTATGATCATGAAATATATTTCTATCTCTGCTAACATTCCTTGTCCTGAAGTCTACCTGTCTGACACACACAGCCACTCCAGTTTTCTTAAGACTAGAGTTTGCATGGTGTAACTTTTTTCGTACTTTTAATTTTAACCTATTTGAGTCTTCATATTTAAATATTATATGAATAATATATAGCAGCATATATATATTTAATATTAATATCATTTTATACATTAAGATATTAATCCTTTACTGTACTTGTAGTCTAACTACTTTCCTGAACTACATCTCATTAATTTCTTGTATTAGTGGATTTTATTTATTTAATTTTTGGCCACACCACATAGCATGTAGGATCTTAGTTCCCCTACCAGTGATCGAACCCATGCCCCCATGTGTTGGAAGCATGGCGTCTTAACACTGGATTGCCAGGAAAGTCCTTATTAGTGGATTTTGAAAGGAGAATTTTTGAAGGGAAAGTGAAAATAGAGACTACATGCCTTAATTCTTGTTCCAGGAAATTTTTACCCAGGGAGATAGGACTAAGAGGAATGAATAACTTCACTGCTTACCTCAGGATATGTCTGCCAAGCAGTGTGTCTGGGCAGATCATCCACAGGAATAGCTTTCCTATTAAAATAACAGCTTGGTAACCTGGACAAAGAGCTTGCTTCTCTGACACCAGTTTGCTTATCAAAAATTATTTTAAAATCTTCACTTTGCATTCATAAACTTTGCCTAGCTCCAAACAAGTCCCTACCTTGAAGGACCATCTTTAAACCACAAGTCTAGGCCTTCAAACTCTTAATCTTCAATCCTATCCTAATTAGCAGCCTTGCTCCTGGGTCACAGTTGAATCAAGGTGGTCTCTTCTATGCTGCAATAACATCAGTGAACTCAGCTTGATTGAGTAGATTTCTTTGGTGGTCTTATGGGAAGCTGAGAAAATTTTGACAATAAAATGGGTATTTTTTTCACAGTTTTTAGATAAATAAAATTCTCTGTCAAATAGAGAATAATTAATAATAATATAACATAATATAATCTTTTTTTTTCAAAAAAATTTTTGGAGTACATGATTTACAATATTATGTTAGTTTCAGGTGTACAGCAAAGTGAATCAGTTATACATATACAGAGTCACCCATTTTTTAAAATTCTTTTTCCATATAGGCCATTAAAGAATATTGAGCCATGTTTTCTGTGCTATACAGCAGGTTCTTATTATAGTGTGGGTATGTCAATCCCAACCTCCCTATTTATCCCTCCTCCCTCTTATCCCCTGGTAACCATGTTATTTCCCCTATATCTGTGACTCTACTTCTGTTTTGTGAATAAGTTCATTTGTACCCTTTTTCTAAGACTCCACATATAAGTGATATCATATGATGTTTGTCTCTCTGTGTCTGACTTACTTCACTTAATATGACAGTCTTTCAGTCCATCCATGTTGCTGCAAACAGCATTGTTTTGTTCTTTTTTATGGCTGGGTAGTATTCCACTGTATTTATGTACCACATCTTCTTCATCCATTCCTCCACTGATAGACATTTAGGTTGCTTCCATGTTCTGGATATTGTAAACAGGGCTGCAATGAACATTGGGGTGCATGTATCTTTTTGAATTATGCTTTTCTGTAAGTATATGCCCAGGAGTGGAATTGCTCAGTCATACAGTATGTCTTTATAAGGAACTTGCATAATAGTGGCTGTATCAATTTACATTCCCCCCAACAGTAATGAAGGGTTCCCTTTTTTCCACACCCTCTCCAGCATTTACTGGTTGTAGATTTTTTGATGATGGCCATTCTGAACAGTATAAAATGATACCTTGTTGTAGTTTTGTATAATCTATTCTTTTATATCCTACTCTCATTTTTTCCTATCACTTATCAAAATCAAATTAAAATAATAATACTTTGGTAATTCCCTGGTGGTCCAGCAGTTAGAATTCCACATTTTCACTGCTAAGGGTCAGGGTTCATTCCTTGGTTGGGGAACTAAGATTCCACCAGTGGTTCAGCCAGAAAAAAATTTCAAAGATAAATAAAATGATAGCACTTGGCCTTTTGAGGCCAAATAGTACAAACTTGTTAACATTCTCAAGGTCAGGGTTTTTTGTGTGTGGTTTTTTTTTTTTTTTTGCCATATAATTACTAGTATGCTCTCAGCTGGTAAAGAATTCGTCTGCAATTTTAGAGACCTGGGTTTGATCCCTGGGTTGGGAAGATCCCCTGGAGAAGGGAAGGGCTACCCACTCCAGTATTCTGACCTAGAGAATTCCATGGACTGTCCATGGGGTCGCAAAGAATCAGACACAACTGGGCGACTTTCGCTTTCACTTTCTCAATATAACAAGTAAACATATTTAGTCAAGGTTAGGACTTGCATCTTTGAAGAGAGAAGCTGAACAATTAATTTTACCTGTTTTACATCTAAAATATCCCTAGTTACTTTAACTTAATGTGAGAATTTATAGAAAATAGAATATGGTAGGTCTGCTACACTTTGATTCTTCATTTATTCAGAAGGATGTTTTAGAGTACAAATACGATCTTGTCAGCACTTTTGTGCATGGTTTCTAATGCCTTTCTATTGCTCCAAAAGTAACTTGTCCTCATCCTTAGTATACTGCAGTATAAAAGGCACTGCATTCTGTGACTCCTGCCTAAGTGTCAGTTTTCATGTCTCAGTTTGCTCTTCTCTCACTGTTTCCCAATGCCCCAAATTCCTGTGGCATTTCTTCAAGCACCCCCAAATTCCTCTGACATTCAAGGCCTTCACATTTGCAGTGCCCTTTCCTGGAATGTTTCCCCACTTCCCTTCTACATTCCTTTTTGCTCCTCTAAGCCTTACCCTTTAGATTTCACCTTAAACATCATTTCCTATTCTTTTATATCCTACTCTCATTTTTTTCCTATCACTTAGATTGTCTTCCTTCTATGGTTTTCTTTGCACTCTGCCTTCTCCCTCCTGGCACAAACCGCAGTTGTTAAGTTTATGGTTGTTTGCATGCTTATTCCATGCCGTCTTTCCCACTGGGCTCTAAATTCTTTGACACTTTGTTTACTGGACAGGACAATGCCTGTCTCGGAGGAGGACTCTATAGATATTTGTGGAGCAGATGAAAGAATTTCTAAAACTGACATTTAAATTAGTGCTTTATTTCATAATCTTCCTCTCGAAATAGGAAAAGTATGTTAAATAAAATAAATTGTTCCTTTTCCATGCCAAGTGTGGTGACCCAAAGACTAAAGAGCAGATAAAATGAAGGAGGGTCTTGGAATTCAGGAACAGAAAAATCAGACCCTTATTGTCCTTCCCTCCCCCATGCTGTTAACTATTAGTGGATTTCAGGTCTTCCTGAGCAGTATAACCTGTCTCCCTTCCTACCCCACACAGGGAAAAGGTATTTCCCCCACCCAGTACATGTGCCTCATTCAGTCAGCAAATGACCCGCAAGACCCCTATCCCACTCCTTGTACTCTGGGTATAAAAGTGGACTAAGGGCCCCTGTTCAAAGTCGGCTCTCCCTTGAGCTGGCCCACTGTTCTAACAGCATCTCCCACCTTAATAAACTTTATTTACCTCTCATCTGTCTTATATCTGGAAATTCTTTTCCAACCCACTCCTGGACCATGACACCAAGGTCCTGATAGACAGATTTTAAGATTAATTTTTAAAAAAACCTTATATATAATTTCTGATATGCTAGGTAGGCATTGTCTTAGTGAAAGTGAAAGTCACAGTCATGTCTGACTCTTTGCAACCCCATGGACCATACTGTCCATGGAATACTCCAGGCCAGAATACTGGAATGGGTAGCTATTCCCTTCTCCAGGGGATCTTCCCAATACAGGGATCAAACCTAGGTCTCTTGCATTGCAGGCAGATTCTTTACCATCTGAGCCATCAGGGAAGCTCAGGCCTTGTCTTTAAGTCCTTTATAGTTAGGAACTCATTTTATTATAATGTTCTGAGGTATGTATTGTTATTATTTGCCCCTTTATTTAATTTTTAAAATAAATTCTCCACCCAGCTTGAAGGATCTTAGTTCCCTGACCCAGGGATAGAACCTCTGCCCTTGACAGTGAAAGCACAGAGGCCTCACCACAGAGTCCTCACCACAGGGAATTCCTATTAGTGCCCTTTTATAGATGAGGAAAGTAAAGCAGAGAGAGGTAAAGTATTGAATACATTGTCCAAGGTAGCACAACTAGTAAATGACAGAGCTAGGATTTGAACTCCAGGAGGCTGATTCCAGAGTCTGTACTTTTGACCATGATTCCATGCTGTGAAGAATAGTGTCTGGCGCACGGTAGGTGCTCAGTGAATGCTAGCGAGATAAAAAGTGTTTTTCTGTAATCTTTCTTTGCCCGGGTTGCCAGCTAGTGTTTAATTTTAAGGTGTTACAGCAGGCAGGTAGTTAGATAAAAGCATAGAAATGGGGGCAGGGGCCAGGTAGCAGGAAATCATGCATCTCGTAAACAGCGGGCGTTCATGGGCAGACAGGAAATCAGGAACATGCAGACTGACAGGAAACCACACCTTTTGGGCAATAAGTGTCCTGGAAGCAGATAAAGAAAGATGAAGGCAGGAATCTCCTGCCTGTGAATGTAACTTGTTGTTAAATATGCTCTCATTGCAATAAAACTAGCCTTGCAGATAAGAAGTCCCCATCATGCACCTATGCTGTGACACGATCTAAGCTAAGTAAGAAAAAAATCCCTCCTGCCTTCAGGAAGATAGAGTGGGGATGAAAATCAGGAATATGACCCCCAAACTCCTCCTTCCCCAGTGAATGTTTTGCCCCTTCATTTGCATGGCCCTCATAACCAGCTGGCCAAAGAGAAACAGGACAACAGCTCCTCACCTGTCTACCTGCTCTCCCTCTGAGTATTTTTGCTTAAATAAATTCACTTTACTTTTTACCTCCCTGCTTCATCTCTGAATTCTTCCACAATGAGGCAAAAACATTAAATTCTGTTCTGCCAGGAACAAAGGCAAATACTACATCTTTGAATTCTGTATCTCGGTGCTTAGCAGTCACAGCCTAACTATCAGCTCATTGAAAAGTCAGGATGAAATTACTACTCTCTGACTCTAAATCCTAGATACTTTAGCTCCTGCTGAAGTTGGGCTCACAGGCCATTGCGAGGGCTAGTAGCTTTATAGTGCATGAATGAGATTGAAATCTTTGAAAAACAGGTTTAATTTGTCAAATGCCTTTTCTATTGATATAATAACATAATTTTTATACTTCAGATTGTTAATGTGGTGTATTACATTGATTGATTTTTGAATATTGAACCAGTTCTTGCACCACTGGAATAAATACCACTTAATCATAGTATATAATCCTTCTGATGTATTTTTAATACTCGGTTTTCTGATAATTTGTTCAGGATTTTTGCATCTATGTACATCAGGGATATTGGCCTGTAAATTTCTTTTCTTATTGTCCTCACTTAACTTTTGGTAATATTGGTCTTGTAAAATTTTGGAATTGTTCCCTCCCTCCTCTTCAATTTTTGGAAAAGTTTGAGAGAATATAGGTCTTATATCTTTTCTGAGTTGGGGAGATAACTCACCAGTGAAGATGTCTGGTCCTGGACTTTGATTTTTGGGAAGTTTTTGATTACTGTTTCAATCTCTTTGCTAGTGATTGGCTTGTTCAGATTTTCTATTTCTTCGTGATTCAGACTTGGAAGATTGTGTGCTTCTAAGAATTTGTCCATTTTTCTTTCTGTGGTATCAATTGTAATTTTCCCACTTTTTTCCTGACTTTATTCTTTCATTTCGTAGTGAGTCTAGCTAAAACTTTGTTCATTTTATTTCTCTTTTCAGAGAACCAGCTCTTAGTTTCATTGATCTTTTTTGTTGTTTTTTAGTCTCTATTTTATTTACTTCTGTTCATATCTTCATTATTTCCTTCTCTGTTGACTTTGGGCCTTGTTTGCTCTTCATTATCTAATTCCAGTAGGTGTAAGGGTAGAGTGATTATTTGAATTATTACTTGTTTCTTGAGATAGGCCTGCATTGCTATAAACTTCCCTTTTAGTACCACTTTTGCTACATTCCTTAGATTTTTATATATCATGTTTTCATTTTAGTTTGTCTTCAGATATGTTTTCATTTCTCTTTTAAGCTCTATGTTAAATTCAATGGCTGTTAAATAACATGCTGATTAGTTTCCACATATTTGTGATTTTTCTAGCTTTCTTCTAGATTATAATCATTGTGGCAAAAAAAAATGCCTGATATGGTTTTGATTTTCTTAAATGTATTGAGACTAGTTTTGTTTTCCAAATTAATGGTCTATCCTGGAGAATTTTCCATATGCACTTGAGAAGAATGTGTAATCTGCTGCTTTTGGGTAGAATGTTCTCTGTGATTCTATTAAGCCCATCTGATATAAATTTTTATTTTAAAGCCACTGTTTCCTTGTTGACCTTCTGCCTGAATGATCTATCCATTGATATAAGTAGGGTATTAAAATACTCCACTATATTGTGTTACTGTCAGTTTCTCCCTTTAAATCTGTTAATAATTAGCTTATATATTTTGGTGATCCTATGTTAGATGCATACATATGAATAATCATTATGTCTTCTTGATGAGTTGTCCCCTTTATCATTATATAATGTCCATCTTTGTCTCTTGTTATGTTTTTTGGCTTGAAGTTTATTTTTGTTGGATATAAGTATGGCTACATTTGCTTTATTGGGCTCTCATTTACTTGGAGTATCATCTTTCATCCCTTCACTTTTGGGCTTACATTTGTCTTTAGAACTAAGTGTTCTGGAGGCTGCATTTAGTTGGGTCTTGTCTTCAAACTCATCAGCTACTTTCTGTCTTTTAATTCATGGATTCAATTTCCAGGATGATTTTTGATAAATGAGAACTTAGTACTGCCATTTTATCTTTTATTTTCTAGTTGCTCTATATCTCCATTGTTTCTTTTTTTGTTTGTATTTCTGTCTGCCATTTTAGTTTCGTGGTTTTCTATTTTGTTTTTCTCAGTTTCCTCTTCTTTTTCACTGTTTAATAAGACACAATAGAAAAACAAATGGTTGATATTTTGTACATTGCATTTTCTTTAGAGCAAAGGATCGTTTATATTTCCATAATAGTTCAACACCACAGACTGAAAACAGAACTAGTGAGAAAACAGCTGAATTTGCACTTGAAGTCAACTTCCCCTTGACTGCAAAATTCAAGGTTTCTCAGATGTCAATACAGTGTTGAAAGCAATGGATAAAACTTTACAGATTGCTTGTGTTTTTTCCAGGCTATTGCACTAGTAAACCCACAGGCTGTATTCTTCATTGTTTGCATCTGTAGTCTTCAAAGCCAATAAGCTTTTTCCTGCACCCAGATCATCATCATAACATACCATTTGGGTGATTAAATACAGAGCATACCCATGTAAAACATCATACTGATCTGATGTGGATACTTCTATACCAAACTTGGTAAGCTGCATAGTAAGTTCTTCCTCCAAAGGGATAAAAGGCAATTTTTAATCTTTTTGAGTGACAGCTATATAATTTATCAGTTCTAGTACCCCCTCAAGACTTTGCCCTTCAGAGACTTTCAGTTTCTCAACTACATCAATGTATTTTCTTTCTTTCTTTCTTTCTTTTTTATAAATCCTGCACAGGTATCTGAATTATTGTTGCTTTGTCCTGAGGTCTTGGTAGAATTGGTGTCAAAGTTTGCCACCTTGCTGGACCGTGAAAGCCCCCCAAGGCTGTAGTCTATAGACTTGCCCTTAGTACTGATTTCTCTGCTCTGGGAATTGCTACTATTGTATTGCTTCTTGTCTTTCTGAAACATCTTACCACATAGCTGATCCAGAGGCTCTCACTGTAGAATCCAACACTATTTTATCATTTTCAAAGATTCCACAGACAGTGGTCTGAGCAGATAGCTTCCTTTCATTCTAACATGGTCATTTCTCATCAGAAAAACAAGGTACCTTACCACTTTCTGCACTCAGGGTCATAGACTCACCGCCTGGGCAGCCTGAGCCACTGTTGCAACTCCTGTTCTACTCAGTTTCCTCTTTTAATAGGCTTTGTGTCTCTGCTCTAGACTTGTAGTTAACATGTTCAGTTCAGTTCAGTTCAGTCGCTCAGTTGTGTCCACTCTTTGCGACCCCATGAATTGCAGCATTCCAGGCCTCCCTGTCCATCACCAACTCCCGGAGTTCACCCAAACTCATGTGCATTGAGTCGGTGATGCCATCCAGCCATCTCATCCTCTGTCGTCCCCTTATCCTCTTGCCCCCAACCCTTCCAGCATCAGAGTCTTTTCCAGTGAGTCAACTCTTCGCATGAGGTGGCCAAAGTACTGGAGTTTCAGCTTTAGCATCATTCCTTCCAAAGAACACCCAGGGCTGATCTCCTTTAGAATGGACTGGTTGGATCTCCGTGCAGTCCATGGGACTCTCAAGAGTCTTCTCCAACACCACAGTTCAAAAGCATCAACAAGAGGTTTCGATAAAATGTCTCAAATAGTCCTTTTTCTGTCAATGACATATTCTCTTCACTTGCCTATGTGAGTTCTGTCCTGTTCCTCTTACCTTTTTATGTTTTTGTTGTCACAAATTGTCTCATTTTATGTTGCAAGTTTGTTACCAAATTGAAGTACCTATAGTCCTGGGTCAGGAAGATCCCCTGGAGAAGGAAATGGCTACCCACTCCAGTATTCTTACCTGGAGAATTCCATGGACAGAGGAGCAGGTTGGGCTACCATCCATGGGGTCAGAAAAGAGTCAGATGTGACTTAGTGACCAAACAACAGCAAAATAGTTATTTTTACTGCTCCCCCCACTTTAACCTTATGTTATAATTGTTGAACAACCTATACTGATATAGAGTTGTAATTTTTTGATTCTGAAATTATATTTATCACCTTATTCAAAGTTTTGTATACTTTTGCTTTCAGGTGGTTGCTGGCTAGGATTGCAAGCACGGCCTCCACTTTTCCCCTAGTCCTGCCTCCACTATATATTCCAGTGCACACCTTTTCGAGGTACTGATGTGTAGAACTCTGGTGTCTTGGTGTGTTGGTCAGAGGGACCTTGGTTTAATTATGGATATTTTACTGATTGTAAATTGAAGGGGAGAGACAAAAGGAGGGTATCATGCCACTATAATGCTGATGTCACTCCCAGAGTTTATTTTTTAGTAGATTTAAGATCACAACAAAATTGAGGAAGGAACCCCAAGTACCCCCTGCCCCACACATGCATAGGTTCTCCCATTACTGATATCCCCACCAGAGTGGCACATTTGTTACAACAGATGAATCTGTAGTGATCCAAAATCCACATTTTACCCTAGAGTTCACTCTTAGTGTTGTATATTCTATGGATTTGGACAAATAATGACATGTACCTATTATTATAGTATCATATATAGAATTTTCATTTGCCTTTTCCAGAATATCTTAGTTGGAATTGTGTAGTATGGAGGTAGGTTTTTCATGTTGGCTTCTTATTCACTAAGTAATGTGCTTTTAAGATTCCCTCATATCTTTTCATGGCTTGGTAGCTTGCTTTTTTTTTTTTTTTTGCATTGAATAATATCCCGTTGTCTAGATGTACTATTATTTATCTATTCACCTACTTAAGGCAATGTTTTTGCTTATAAGTGTTCACATGAATAAAGCTGTTATAAGGCTTCCCTGGTGGCTCACATGGTAAAGAATCTGCCTACAATATGGGAGACCCAGGTTCAATACCTGGGTCAGGAAGATCCCCTGGAGAAGGGAATGGCAACCTGCACCAGTATTCTTGCCTGGACAGAGGAGCCTGGCGGGGTACAATCCATGGGG
Organism: Oryx dammah; assembly: GCF_014754425.2. Lineage (NCBI taxonomy): Eukaryota > Metazoa > Chordata > Mammalia > Artiodactyla > Bovidae > Oryx > Oryx dammah. The sequence continues at coordinate 40,774,055 of NW_024070213.1, read as the reverse complement.
TTGCAACGAGTCTGTTATATACATCTGTGTGCAAGTTTTCAACTCCTTTGGCTAAATACCAAGGAACATGATTGCTGGATTACATGGTAAAAGAGTTTATTCCTGTAAGAAACCACAAACTCTCTTCCAAAGTGGGTGAAATGCATTGCATTCTGACCAGCAATATATGAGACTTCCTGTTGCTCCAAAGGCTCTCTAGCATTTGGTTTTGTATTTTGAATTTTGTCCCCTTTAATAGATGTATTACCATTGTTTAGTTGCTCTGTCATGTCAGACTCTTGTGATCCCCATGGACAGCAGCATTCCAGGCTTCCTTGTCCTTCATTATCTCCCGGAGTTTGCTCACTCATGTCCATTGAATCGGTGATGCCATCCAACCATCTCATCCTCTGTCAGTTGACAGATTTTATTTTCTTGAGCTCCAAAATCACTGTTGATGATGACTACAGCCATATTAAAAGACGTTTGCTCCTTAGAAGGAAAGCTATGACAAATCTAGACAGCATATTAAAAAGCAGAGACATCACTTTGCCAACAAAGGTCCATATAATCAAATCTATGGTTTTGCCAGTAGTCATGCGTGGATGTGAAAGATGGACTATAAAGAACACTGATGCTGAAGAATTGATGTTTTTGGACTGTGGTGTTGGAGAAGACTCTTGAGAGTCCCTTGGACTGCAAGGAGATCAAACCAATCAATCTTAAAGGAAATCAACACTGAATATTTGTTGGAAGGACTGATGCTGAAACTGAAGCTCCAATACTCTGGCCACCTCATGTGAAGAGCTGACTCATTGGGAAAGACCCTGATGCTGGGAAAGATTGAGGGCAGGAGGAGTATGAACTCATTGAATGGCATAACTCAATGGACTTGAGTTTGTGCAAACTCTGGGAGACAGTGTAGCACAGGGAAGCCTGGTATTTCAGTCCATGGGGTTGTGAAGATTTGGACATGACTAAGCGACTGAGCAACAACTTCTGGTCTCTCTACTCTGCTTCACTAATCTACTATTTTTTCTTTAATATCACACTATTTTGATTATTGTGACTTTATAGTAAGTCTTCAAGGCAGGGAATGTCAGTCTTTCAACTCTATTCTCCTTCAGTATTTCATTGAGTATTCTGGGTCTTTTTCCTGTCCATAAATTTTTTAGAATTAGTTTGTTGATATTCACAAATAACTTGTTTTGATTATGATTGGGAGCACTTTGAATTTATAGATCAATTTTAAAAAACAAAAAATAAAAAGAACTGAGTTGAGGTAATTTTCCCCAAACCAAACAACTTGATATTTTACTTAGGCTATACAGTCATGAGTAAATAAATGATTTATACTTGATACTTTGATATCTTAAAAATAGAGTTTGGAAAATATATTAGGTTGGTACAGTAACTGTGGTTTTGAATTGTTAAAATTTGCCATTTGATATTGGAATATACTCTTAAATAATGTGGTTATGTTGTATATCACTTTAATATGCATTTCCTGCTTTACAGTTTTTAATGACTTATTACTTCTTGCTTATTTTATATTTATTTTATACTATGGAGATGATGTTCAACAAAAAGCAAATTTGAGCAATTTTTTTTTTATTCGAGTTCAAAATGGATTGTAAAGCATCAGAGACAACTTGTAACATCAACACAACTGGCCCAGAAACTGCTAACAAACGTACAGTCCAGTGGTGGTTCTAGAAGTTTTGCAAAGGAGACGAGGGCCTTGAGGATGAGCAGGGTAGCGGCCGGCCATTAGAAGTTGGCAACAACCAACTGAGAACAATTATCAAAGCTGATTCTCTTAAAACTATATGAGAAGTTGCCTAAGAACTGAATGTTGACTATTCTATGGTCAACAATTTGAAGTAAATTGGACAGGTGAAAAAGCTCGATACGTTGGTGCCTTATAAGTTGACCACAAACCCAAAATATTGTTGTTCTGAAGTATCATCTTTTCTTAATCTACGCAACAACAACAAATGATTTCAGATTGTGATGTGTGATGAAAAGTGGACTTTATATATGAACCAGTGATGACCAGCTCGATGATTGGACAGAGAAGCAGCTCCAAAGCACTTCAAAGTCAAATTTATACTAAAAAAAAGACAATGGTCACTGTTTGGTGGTCTGCTGCCCATCTGATCCATGACAGCTTTCTGAATCCCAGTGAAACCATTACATTTGAGAATTATGCCCAGAAAACTGATGAGAAGCACTGGAAACTGCAATGCTTGCAGCCAGCTTTGGTCAACAGAAAGGGCCCAGTTCTTATACATGACAAAGCCCAACCACATGTCACACAACCAACACTTCAAAAGTTGAATGAATTGGGCTACAAAGTTTTGCTTCATTTGCCATATTCACCTGACCTCTCACAACTACCGCTTCTTCAAGCATCTTGACAACTTTTTGCAGGGAAAACACTTACACCACCAGCAGGATGCTTTCCAAGAGTTTGTTGAATCCCAAGCACAGATTTTTACACTACAGGAATAAATAAAGTTAATTCTCATTGCCAAAAATGCGTTGAATGTAATGAATGGTCTCTATTTTGGTTAATAAAGAAGAGCTAGAGCCTAGTTATAATTATTTAAAATTCACGGTCCAAAATTGGAATTATGTTTTCACTAACCCAACAGTATCACAAGGTAGGAGCCACATTTTGGATATGTTCAGTTCAGTCACTCAGTTGTGAACGACTCTTTGCAACTCCATGAACTACAGAACGTCAGGCCTCCCTGTCCATCATGAACTCCGGGAGTCTACCGAAACTCTTGTCCATTGAGTCAGTGATGCCATCCAACCATCTCATCCTCTGTCGTCCCTTTCTCCTCCTGCTCTCAATGTTTCCCAACATCAGGGTCTTTTCCAATGAGTCAGCTCTTCACATCAGGTGGCCAAAGTACTGGAGTTTCAGCTTCAACATCAGTCCTTCCAATGAACATTCAGGCCTGATTTCCTTTAGGATTGACTGGTTTGATCTCCACGCAGTCCAAGGGACTCTAAAGAGTCTTCTCCAACTCCACAGTTCAAAAGCTTCAATTCTTCAGTGCTCAGCTTTCTTTATGGTCCAACTCTCACATCCATACATGACTACTGGAAAAACCATAGCCTTGACTAGATGGACCTTTGTTGACAAAGTAATGTCTCTGCTTTTTAATATGCTGTCTAGGTTGGTCATAACTTTCCTTCCAAGAAGTAAGGGTCTTTTAATTTCATGGATGCAATCACCATCTGCAGTGATTTTGGAGCCCCCCAAAATAAAGTCTGACACTGTTTCCACTGTTTCCCCATCTATTTGCCATGAAGTGACGGGACCAGATGCCATGATCTTAGTTTTCTGAATGTTGAGCTTTAAGCCAACTTTTTCATTCTCCACTTTCACTTTCATCAACAGGCTCTTTAGTTCTTCACTTTCTGCCATAAGGGTGGATCTGCATATCTGAGGTTATTGATATTTTCCCCGGCAATCTTTGATTCCAGCTTGTGTTTCCTCCAGCCCAGAGTTTCTCATGATGTACTCTGCATATAAGTTAAATAATCAGGGTGACAATATACAGCCTTGAACATATTCCTTTCCTAATTTGGAACCAGCCTGTTGTTCCATGTCCAGTTCTAACTGTTGCTTCATGACCTGCATACAGATTTCTCAGGAGGCGGGTCAGGTGGTCTGGTATTCCCATTTCTTTCAGAATTTTCCACAGTTTATTGTGATCCACACAGTCAAAGGCTTTAGCATAGTCAATAAAGCAGATGATTTTCTGGAACTCTCTGGCTTTTTTGATGATCCAGCCGATGTTGGCAATTTGATCTCTGGTTCCTCTGCCTTTTCTAAAACCAGCTTGAACATACAGAAGTTCAATTTTCACATACTGTTGAAGCCTGGCTTGGAGAATTTTGAGCATTACTTTACTAGTGTGTGAGATGAGTGCCATTGTGCGGTAGTTTGAGCATTCTTTTGCATTGCCTTTCTTTGGGATTGGAATGAACACTGACCTTTTGGAGACCTGTGGCCACTGCTGAGTTTTCCAAATTTGCTGACATATTGAGTGCAGCACTTTCACAGCATCATCTTTTAGGATTTGAAATATTTCAACTGGAATTCCACCACCTCCACTAGCTTTGTTTGTAGTGATCCTTCCTAAGGCCCACTTGACTTCACATTCCAGGATGTCTGGCTCTAGGTGAGTGATCACACCATCGTGATTATCTGGGTCATGAAGATCTTTTTTGTACAGTTCTTCTGTGTATTCTTGCCAACTCTTCCTAATATCTTCTGCTTCTGTTAGGTCCATACCATTCTGTCCTTTATTTAGCCCATCTGCATGAAATGTTCCCTTGGTGTCTCTAATTTTCTTGAAGAGATCTCTAGTCTTTCCCTTTCTATTGTTTTCCTCTATTTCTTTGCATTGATCACAGAGGAAGGCTTTCTTATCTCTTGCTATTCTTTGGAACTCTGCATTCAAATGGGTATATCATTCCTTTTCTCCTTTGCTTTTCCTCTTCTCTTTTCCCAGCTATTTGTAAGGCCTCCTTAGATGACCATTTTGCTTTTTTGTATTTCTTTTTCTTGGGGATGGTCTTGATCCCTGTCTCCTGTACAGTGTCACAAACCTCCATCCATGGTTCATCAGGCACTCTATCAGATCTAATCCCTTAAATCTATTTCTCACTTCCACTGTATAATCATAGCAATCAGAGCGTGCCATACCATTGATCAATGGAATGTAACATACCTAAAATACAGCAGTTCCCTGATCACTGGATCTGCACAATTGCCTGGAATCTAAAGCAAATCACCAACTTGGAGTTACAGAGAAGAGAATAAAAGACAGGAAGGAAGCAACTAAAGGACTTAAAACAGAGAAGGCTAAATATTCTTTCTTGCCCTTCTCTTTCAATTGAGGTTAAGAGTGTAGGTTTTTGGGTATCTTAAAAAAAAAAATCTGTTTATCTCATAGATCAATCTATTCTAATTAGACAAAGCAAATGGTAGGATAAATTATAAAGGTCCCATATTAAACCTCAGACTTTCTATTAAAATCTATCCTAAAAGACCATCCAAGAAAATGTTATCTGTGAAGATGGTACCTTGGTCCAAGTTCATAGCTCCATTCCTCTCAAAAATCTATACTGGGTTGACTCAACACTAAGAAGTGTGGGTTAACTTGTTTAAGACTGTTGCCTTACAGCCTGTCCTCCAGGAAAAGGAGTTGGCCACTGCAAGTTCAGTTCAGTCTCTCAGTTGTGTCCAAATCTTTGCGACCCCATGGAATGTAGCATGCCAGGCCTCCCAGTCCATAACCAACTCCTTGAGTTCTCAAACTCATGTCCATTGTGTCAGTGATGCGATCCAACCATATCATCCTCTGTCATCCCCTTCTCCGCTGGCCTTCAATCTTTCCCAGCATCAGGGTCTTTTCAAATGAGTCAGTTCTTTGCATGAGGTGGCCAAAGTATTGGAGTTTCAGCTTCAGCATCAGTCCTTCCAATGAATATTCAGGTCTGGTTTCCTTTAGGATGGACTGGTTTGATCTTCTCCCAATGCAAGGGACTCTAAAGAGTCTTCTCTAACACCACAGTTCAAAAGCACCAATTCTTTGGCGCTCAGCTTTCTTTATAGTCCAACTCTCTCATCCATACATGAGTACTGGAAAAACCATAGCTTTGACTAGACGGACTTTTGTGGACAAATGTCTCCGCTTTTTAACATGCTATCTAGGTTGGTCATAACTTTCTTTCCAAGGAGTAAGCGTCTTTTAATTTCATGGCTGCAGTCACCATCTGCAGTGATTTTGGAGCCCGAAATAATAGTTTGTCACTCTTTCCACTGTTTCCCCATCTATTTGTCATGAAGTGACAGGACCAGATGCCACGATCTTAGTTTTCTGAATGTTGAGTTTTAAGGCGAACTTTTTCACTCTCCTCGTTCACTTTCATCAAGAGGATCTTTAGTTCTTCACTTTCTGCCATAAGGGTGGTGTCATCTGCATATCTGAGGTTATTGATATTTCTCCCGGCAATCTTGATTCCCGCTTGTGCTTCCTCCAGCCCAGAGTTTCTCATGATGTATTCTGCATATAAGTTAAATAAGCAGGGTGACAATATACAGCCTTGAGGTACTCCTTTCCCGATCTGGAACCAGTTTGCTTTTCCATGTCTAGTTCTAACAGTTGTTTCCTGACCTGCATAGATTTCTCAAGAGGCAGGTAGGGTGGTCTGGTATTTCAACCTGTTTAAGAATTTTTCAGTTTGTTGTGATCCACACAAAGATTTTGGCATAGTCAATAAAGCAAATGTTTTTCTGTCACTCTCTTGCTTTTTCGATGATCTAACAGATGTTGGCAATTTGATCTCTGGTTCCTCTGCCTTTTCTAAATCCAGCCTGAACATCCAGAAGTTTACGGTTCACGTACTGTTGAAGCCTGGCTTGGAGAATTTTGAGCATTACTTTACTAGCATGTGAGATGAGTGCAATTTTGCAGTAGTTTGAGCATTCTTTTGCATTGCCTTTCTTTGGGATTGGAATGAAAACTGATCTTTTCCAGGCCTGTAGCCACTACTGAGTTTTCCAAATTTGCTGGCATATCAAGTGCAGCACTTTCACAGCAAAATAGCTCAACTGCAAAAGTGCCATTAAAGCTGGCCACTTGCTTAAGACAATCAATCCCTGACTCAGCCACTAAGTGTGGGTTAACTTGCTGAAGACTGTGGCCTTACAGCCTGTCCTCCAGGAAAAGGAGTTGGTCACTGCAAAACCTCCATTAAAGCTGGCCACTTGCTGAAGAAAATCAATCCCCAGTCCCAAGATATCTGGTCCTATACAGGAAAGGCAGACCTCTCCACCCACTCAGTGGCACCCACTCTGTGGCACAATCCAGAAACAAGATTCCTCCCTTTTTTTCCCTTACCCTGTCTACCTACTATTAAGTCCTATTTTGTCTCCCTCCAAAACGTCACCATTCAGATGGATATTTTTACTCTATATTTCTCCTCTAAAATTAGTCTTCATTAATTACAGTTTACTTTCTGCAGTCAATTCTTTCAGTTCAGTTCAGTCGCTCAGTCGTGTCTGACTCTGTGACCCCATGAACCACAGCACACCAAGCCTCCTTGTCCATCACTAACTCCCAGAATTCGCTCAGACTCACATCCATCGAGTCAGTGATGCCATCCAGCCATCTCATCCTGGGTCTTCCCCTTCTCCTCCTGCCCCCAATCCCTCCCAGCATCAGAGTCTTTTCCAGTGAGTCAACTCTTCGCATGAGGTGGCCAAAGTACTGGAGTTTCAGCTTTAGCATCATTCCTTCCAAAGTAATTCCAGGATTGATCTCCTTCAGAATGGACTGGTGGGATCTCCTTGCAGTCCAAGGGACTCTCAAGAGTCTTCTCCAACACCACAGTTCAAACGCATCAATTCTTTGGCACTCAGCCTTCTTCACAGTCCAACTCTCACATCCATATATGACTACTGGAAAAAACATAGCCTTGACTAGACGGACCTTAGTCTGCAAAGTAATGTCTCTGCTTTTGAATATACTATCTAGGTTGGTCATAACTTTTCTTCCAAGGAGTAAGCGTCTTTTCATTTCATGGCTGCAGTCACCATCTGCAGTGATTTTGGAGCCAAAAAAAAAAAAAAAGTGTGACACTGTTTCTACTGTTTCCCCATCCATTTCCCATGAAGTGATGGGACCAGATGCCATGATCTTCATTTTCCGAATGTTGAGCTTTAAGCCAACTTTTTCACTCTCCTCTTTCACTTTCATCAAGAGGCTTTTTAGCTCCTCTTCACTTTCTGCCATAACGGTGGTGTCATCTGCATATCTGAGGTTACTGATATTTCTCCCGGCAATCTTGATTCCAGCTTGTGTTTCTTCCAGTCCAGCGTTTCTCATTATGTACTCTGCATAGAAGTTAAATAATCAGGGTGACAATATACAGCCTTGACGTACTCCTTTTCCTATTTGGAACCAGTCTGTTGTTCCATGTCCAGTTCTAACTGTTGCTTCCTGGCCTGCATACAGATTTCTCAAGAGGCAGGTCAGGTGGTCTGGTATTCCCATCTCTTTCAGAATTTTCTACAGTTTATTGTGATCCACACAGTCAAAGGCTTTGACATAGTCAATAAAGCAGAAATAGATGTGTTTCTGGAACTCTCTTGCTTTTTCCATGATCCAGAGGATGTTGGCAATTTGATCTCTGGCTCCTCTGCCTTTTCTAAAACCAGCTTGAACATCAGGGAGTTCACGGTTCACGTATTGCTGAAGTCTGGCTTGGAGAATTTTGAGCATTACTTTACTAGCATGTGAGATGAGTGCAATTGTGCAGTAGTTTGAGCATTCTTTGGCATTGCCTTTCTTTGGAATTGGAATGAAAACTGACCGTTTCCGGTCCTGTGGCCACTGCTGAGTTTTCCAAATTTGCTGGCATATTGAGTGAAGCACTTTCACAGCATCGTCTTTCAGGATTTGAAACAGCTCAACTGGAATTCCATCACCTCCACTAGCTTTGTTTGTAGTGATGCTTTCTAAGACCCACTTGACTTCATATTCCAAGATGTCTGGCTCTAGATTAGTGATCACATCATCATGATTATCTGGGCCGTGAAGATCTGTTTTGTACAGTTCTTCTGTGTATTCTTGCCACCTCTTCATATCTTCTGCTTCTGTTATGTCCAGACCATTTCTGTCCTTTATCGAGCCCATCTTTGCATGAAATGTTCCCTTGGTATCTCTAATTTTCTTGAAGAGATCTCTAGTCTTTCCCATTCTATTGTTTTCCTCTATTTCTTTGCATTGATCACTGAAGAAGGCTTTCTTATCTCTTCTTGCTATTCTTTGGAACTCTGCATTCAGATGCCTATATCTTTCCTTTTCTCCTTTGCTTTTCGCCTCTCTTCTTTTCACAGCTATTTTAAGCCCTCCCCAGACAGCCATTTGGCTTTTTTGCATTTCTTTTCCATGGGGGTGGTGTTGATCCCTGTCTCCTGTACAATGTCACGAACCTCATTCCATAGTTCATCAGGCACTCTGTCTATCAGATCTAGACCCTTAAATCTATTTCTCACTTCCACTGTATAATCACAAGGGATTTGATTTAGGTCTTTGATTTAGGTCATATCTGAATGGTCTAGCGGTTTTCCCTACTTTCTTTTAAGTCTGAATTTGGCAATAAGGAGTTCATGATCTGAGCCACAGTCAGTTCCCGGTCTTGTTTTTGTTGACTGTATAGAGCTTCTCCATCTTTGGGTGCAAAGAATATAGTCAATCTGATTTCGGTGTTGACCTTCTTGTGATGTCCATGTGTAGCATCTTCTCTTGTGTTGTTGGCAGAGGGGCATGAGGTGGCCAAAATACTGGAGTTTCAGCTTTAGCATCATTCCTTAGGTGGGTATTTATTGATTTATCTTTCACTCTTGCATCCTACTTTCTATTTTTTTAATTCCCTTCTTCCTGAAGGACCTCTTCATCCTTTCTTTCCCTGGGGGTTTTTCTTTGTATTATGCATAAAGTAATATTCTACACACAATTGCCCTGAACCTCATAACACTTAACAGACTGAATTTCTCTTTACTAAGTCAGTGCAGTCTTCTTTGATTCTCTGCTGAAATTCAATGTCATTAATTATTCATTGGTACTTCTAAGTGTGGTACTGGAGAAAACTCCTGAGAGTCCCTTGGATAACAAGATCAAGCCAGTCAATTCTAAACAAAAAATAGTGACAGCAGCCAATTGAACATTTAAAAAATAGATATTTCTTTACTTGTTTGGTTATGCCAGGGCCTTAGTTGTGGCACGCAGGATTTTTAGCTGAGGCATGTGAACGTAGTTGCAGTGTGTGGGATCTAGTTCCCTGACTAGAGATTGAACCCAGAACCCCTATTTTGGGAGCAAGGAGCCTTAGCCACTTAACCACCAGGGAAGTCCCTCAACACTGTTAAGTACACATGTGCAACTCTAAATATCTTACCTGATTTGAGAAAAATATTTGCAAGTTATTTGATAGAGGTGAGACCAAACTTATCCAATTGTGCTTGTTCCAGAATCACTTTAGCCACTGAGATTTTTTTTTTACAATCTTAAAAACTGAGGAAACTCAACAGATGTTTTTCAAAATTTAATCTATGAGAAATTGAAACACATTTTTAAAAGCATTTTTCATTTAAAAGTAACTCCATTACATGATTAAATAAATAACATTTTGGAACTTCTCTTGAAGTCCAGAGATCAGGACTCTATGCTCCCTCAGTTGGGGAACTAAGATCTGCATGCTGAGTGGTACAGCCAAAAGAAAAAAAAAGTTACAAAAAATAATTATCTAAACAAATTTGAGAAAAGCATTGTTTTACATTTTTGCAAATCTAACTTTATAGCATACAACTGAATTCTCTAGTTTACTTGTACCTTCTGTTGCTCAGATATATTGTCTTGACATCAACAAAATCCAATCTCAAATATAGTTTTTTATATAGTGTTCACAGCCTTTTCAGATAATCATGCATCATTCTTGATACTGTATCAAAAGTTGACAAGCAACTGTTTCATAAAGACTTAGTGGCAATGAATTTAGCTTTATTTCTCAGCTGGTAAGAAGCTGATACCATAAAGAAATTTTCACACAGTTTTATTAAAATCCACTGGTCTACCTGGCATTTTGAATGGATCTCTTTCTCTTTTTGCATTGGTCATCAGAAATATTGGTCCACTAAGCTATATAGATGTTCCAAATACTGGCACTTTGGTGTATAGTATCAAAAATACTTATGTTCATTAATATTCTCATTGAATTGAGTATGCGTCCAGGTAGTGGGATGCTATCAAATGCACAGTCTTAGATTTAAAAAATTCCCCAAATCCCAATTTTTCTTTGAAAGCTTAAATTTTATCACTGACAACAAATACTTTTATTCACGTTGAATTATCAGGATGATGTAGTTTGAGACAAACATGTCAGATGACTTCAAGTAAAAATGATGTTCCATGGGACTACTTCTCAATGACCATAACATCACCATTGCTTTTGTTATCTCTCTTGCTTTACATCATTCTGGAATGTATATAGTTCATATGTGCTTGCTATTTCATCACCTGGGACATTTAAAAGATGTATATTCAGGGGTTGAGACTTAATAACTTGCATTACTTTATCAAAGACATTCTTAAGGGAGACTTTTTTTGGAGAGATCCCAGCTGTAAAGAACACAATGACCAACATGAGGACCACTATTAGTCTGGAACTATTGCATTGCCTCAACTGATGCCATTTTACAACTTTGCTTTTCTAATGGAAACTTCTATTGACATTTAAACTCAGGATGAGCACAGTGACTTTTCCTATGGAAGCATGCTGCTTAATATTTTGATAAGCCTCATCTTCTGAACTCTTCAGAAAGTATTGTTAAAACTTGTGAAAAATGAGTTACCACCTCACAGATGTTTATTAAAGTGCATATTTCTGCAGTGCTAAGAATACTGACACTAGCAAAACTGAAACTATACATCAATTAAGTAACTCCCCATTTCTCCCTTGTTTTTCAGTTGCTCTGTTATTTCTGACTCTGCAGCCCCATGGACTGCAGCACACCAGGCTTCCCTGTCCTTCACCATCTCCTGGAGCTTGCTCAAACTCATGTCTACTCAATCAGTGATACCATCAAACCACCAGGTCCTCCGTCATCCCCCCTTCCCTCCTGTCTTCAATCTTTCCCAGCATCAGGGTCTTTTCTAATGACTCAGGTCTTGGCATCAGATGGCCAAGATGCAGCTTCAGCTTCAGCATCAGTACTTTCAATGAATATTCCATTTCTCCCTACTCCCAGAAAAAAATTTAAAATATATTTTTAAAATCTTGTAACATTAAGGTTTCATGAAAACAAATTTTTTACTTCTAGTTGTCAAACAGAGTAAAGCCCAGAAACATTTGAAGAATTTTATTTTGCCTTCCTTGAAATTTCCTAAACCTAGAAAAATTTTTGCTCCTCTTCTGAATAAACCTGAAAACATTTAACATTTCTTTTAAAAACACCTTTCTAAAATGTGCTGCTGTGAGGATAGGCAACAAAATTAAAATCAAACCATTTCCAACCTAGTTTTTAAAAAATAAATGTTTATTTCAAGTATGAAAAGTAATGTTTAAACATTATTCCAAAAACTGTATTCAGTTTAACAAGTATAAAACAAGACTTCCGACAAAAAGTTAACAATTCAGTATAAAATACTAAAGAATATACTTCGACATTCACAGTGAGCATTTCTGAAAAAATAAGTTTTGCTAGAAAGTTTTAAAAACAAAAATACAGTCCCAGAGGAAATAAACTAGTCCTTAAATAAGGAACAAATCTCCCTTAGGATGGATAGTTAGCATTTCAAAACAAGATTTGTATAAAAATTTCTTTTAAGATAATGGTACACTTGGTTCAATAATGTCAGAATTCAATAGCTTATGGTTTCCTTGACAAATACCACCTATTTCTTATGTCTGCTACCCACAAAATAAGGTTCTTAAGCCAATTTAATTAATTTCAATGATATGTATAACTTAAGGGGTAACCAGACTCAGAAATTTTATCATGGCAATCTTGAGTATTTCCAGAAAAATATTTAACAGAATTTTTCTGGTGGTAATTACAGAACCACCAGAAGAATTAAAGTCTCAAAATTATTCTAAAGGACTGCTATCAAGACTTCTGCTTCTCTTCTCCATATACAGCTTTTTGTAGGTTTGAAACATTGCTTTTGAATCTTTTACTGGGTTTTGTAGTATCTCAAATCCATCTGCACTGCAGTTTCTCTTGGAGAGCCTTGAATTAGCCAAAACATTATCATCTAAGGAAACAAAAATTTTACTTTGTTACTCTTAATGTTAGTGACCAGTACAATCAATATAGAGAGGGAAAACATGCATTCTTATCTGCAATAAAGAGTGAAGTGTAACAAACAATGGCTCTTTACCTATAGAATTATAAAGTATATGAACAGGACATCTTGCCTCTCCTTTAGGCGCCATTTACTACCCCATCCCCATCTTCACTGACCAGAGCTATTCTCCTTTACCTATACCCCTACCCAGTAAAATCTATTGTCATTTGCATACTATTAAGAATGTGACTTTCCTAACAGCCATCTAAACTAGCAATATAAAATGAACCAAGGTAAGCCAGTTCCAAAGAGAGCATAGGAGTACAGTTTGCATATTCTGGCCTTACTATGCATCAGGTATTCTAAGAAATATCTGTATTTCTGTTTCTTTCAATTACAGTGCTATGATTAGTCTCACTATCCTTTTTGTGATGGGCCTAGCCAGCTATTATTCCTTTTTCTGTGCATTTTAAAATGTACCTCTTTATCTGAGAAGCTATTACAATTCTGAGTCCCTATACTTTGCCTTCCTGCTCTAGCCATTCCTTTCTGGATTAAAAGTCCTATTTTACTTCTTTCAGCCTGGATGGGTCAAGTACTCTGTCCTCTTAATTATTATTCTTCATTTTTTGGTAACAGAGTAATGTTTCAAGTTCTTCTCTGACCACATTAGTTTTCTGTCCTGAATGCTGATCCTTGAGGTGGGCTCTAAGTGGTTTTCCACTGGATTCTGTCATCTCCTCTACCTCAGCCTGACAGTTTCACCACTTGCTCCATTTACATGCCAACCTTTGCCACCAAATTTACTGTCACTTATCTAAAATGTATTTTTTATAGCCATCTTTAAGAACTGACAACCTTTGCTTTAAGCTTGTTCTAGTTCTCTAGCCTCATCTTGGTATGCTTTTTCATGATTTCCTTAAGTCTCATTAGACTTTTGACAGAGCTCCAAACTTGTTTCTTAGCCTTCCTCTCACCCTGCTGCGTGCAACTCTTCTCTGGGTCCTGGTTTGTGTCTTTTTCATCATGAACCTGAGCACTGATGTCCCACCTTCACTGTTTATTGCTCATCCTGTCTGCAGTTATCTTCTTGTCTGTCATTTTGCTCATGACGTTTCCTGAGCCTCTCTGGTCACTCTGCGAATGTGTCTGTCTTCTGAGTATTTTCGGACTCAGGTTCCAGTTATGCCTCTCATCTCTGAGGCAATGAGGCAAGCTGTGTCCCCTCCCACTTCCAAAGACCTTTCTTGCCCCACTTGCCACACCCATTTACATCTTTCTCATGTCTGTGTTCCAACTTTAGGAGTGTGTTTTCTACTTTCTCACTAATTTTTTGCACTTTCCATTGTCTTCCTATTCTAATTAAGACTTCATTCCTTTTTCTTTCGATTCGATTCAGCTGAATTTTTTTCCTGTACACATCTTCAATGTAGAAGACTCAAATTATACATGCCTGTTTATATATATTTGTTTTTTAACTCTTCTGTGGGCTTCGCTGATGGCTCGGCAGTAAAGAATCCACCCGCCAATGCAGGAGACATGAGTTCGATCCCTGGGTCTGGAAGATTCCCTGAAGAAAATGGCAACCCACTCCAGTATCCCTGCCTGGGAAATTCCATGGACAGAGGAGCCTAGTAGCCTATCATCCATGAGGTTGCAAAAGAGTTGGACACACCTTAGCAACTAACAACAATAATAAACCTTTGTCACACTTCCTCTCTTGCTTCTCTTTATTGCTGCTATGTAACTTTAATCAAATGATCTAACCTCTCACTGATAAATACGAATCTTTGTCTACTTGGTTTTGAAAATTAAATTAATTTGCAAATAAATCTAACTGAGGGTAGGCTAATAGGCCTGTGGGCCAAGCCCAGCCTATACAACTTTTAGTAAACTTTAATTGGAACATAGCCCATATTCATTTGTTATTTTAGTCATTTTTTCATGTTATCATTAACGTTAGAGTCTAGTATTTAGGAAACATGATTCGCAAAACCTAATATTTATTGGGCATGGTTTACACAGGAAAAGTATGCCAACCCCTTGCCTAAGTCAAGGGGAGAATTTTCTTCTTAAAAGGAAACAGATCACTACTTTTATGTCCAAAGCATGACAGAAAACATAGGAGAATGTCTTCCCACTACTCAAACACTGAATCATTTTTTAAAAGAAATATGGATAAAAACCAAGCTTCACGATAGTTTCAGAACTATAATCCAGCTTAGATATGAGTGTCAGATAAGTAAAATAAAAACTTCAAATAGATAGTTTTACCTATTTCTTGGTTGGCTTCCGGCATCCTTTTCTCCTCAGTCACACATTTTAACCAGTCTTCTTTTGTACTTTTTATTCCTGAAACTATTTAAATATTCATTTTCAGATCTCTAGACTTTGCTACTCATCTCTTCTAGTACTATAATGAAGGAAAACCATGTAAGCCTAAAACAGATTTTAGAAGGCATTAGGTATACTCACACATTAACTCTAAAAAGGGCCTGGAAAAATGCTTTCTCCGTATGAGGTGACTGAATCTCACAATTAAAAAGTTTATCTTCATAATGTAATTATGTTTCTCTCACCTGGACTGAACACCAACACATGTCAATGTACTTAAAGGCATGACACAGAACATATCTCTGACACTGCTGTACCTACACCCAATGTTTCTGTTACAATCAGGTTCTCAGATTCTAATAATCTAGTTTTAAGAACCAAGTGTAATCAACACAAATTTATACTCTATATACTCACATATCCATACACCTTCTAAGAAAAAGTAAGTTATTCATTGTAACGTTATACACCCCAACACTGTCTGAACAGTGCAAGAGAAACTAAGATTTCCATTCAAATCCTTTAGTTTTCCAATCTGGGTTTCCTCAACACAATGTTTTGCATATACTAACCACTACCCTTAAATATTTCCTTATTGAGTCCCCTATTTTCTCCTTCCATCTTGCACTGTGTTAAGAATTCTATCCTTCAGCTAATGAACAGTCATGATTGCCATTCTGGGGTATATGAGAAGGTACCACTTTAACCTTAGTGATATAATAGTCATCAACTGACTCAAAGATGGCAAGAAGTCAAACTACTTTTGTATATACAAAAAGACTTCATTAACAATTGCAGCTATTACTATTTAGACCAAAACTTCAAAATCACTGGGGGTCTGAAACTGTAAGCCCAAAGAACTGAACAAAAAGCAAGACTTAAAATAATGTATACTTGATACTTTTATAACTGCTCAAAGCATGTTCTTCACTCCTTAGTGAAAAGGGAGATCTTTTGTATTTGGAAAACCTTGCAAACTTTATAAACCTTGTCATTAATGTGCATGTAATATAATTTACAAGTGGGGCAAAACTTTTAAAACAAATATTGACCAATGAACTATCAACATACTGAGAAAACCTCAGTAAACGCAAAATAATTTTAAGTGTTTCCTAGCTACCCAAGGGAGGTGCTCTGCCACTTGCTGACCTACAATGCTTTACACTTTTGCAGACACCAGCAAAAAAAAGTCATACTGGACCTTGCACAGGGGCTTGCTCCTTCCTAGGTGTGTGCGGCAGATCCTTCTGGTCTTCAACAGTGTTTGTACTTTTAAACACTCCATCTGGACATAATTTAAACTCCAGCATGCTTAGTTTTTCTGTGGTATCTTTCACAGGTAATAGGTTCTTAGATTTACTTTCTGGTCTTTTTTCTTTAAGCTTCCTGGGTGAATTGTCTAATTTTGTGAGACAAATGCGCTCACGTTCAGTGCATTTAAATGCAACTCTGTTCAGATACAGCTTCCTTTGATCCTTTGTTTGGGAAGACATTTGGCTTAATTCACCCTCATTATTTATATTATTTAAATTTTTGTCTAGCTTGGTTCTATCAATCCACATTTTATCAGACTGCTTTCCACCAACTGTTCCTTTAATATTCCTTGAAATATATGTTTTAGACTCTTTGGAATGATGGGTTTTGATGCTTTTACCATGGCCTGTACTGATATTTAATGATTCCTTGCAGGTCTGTACACTGCCATTGGGTCTCTCATTTGATTTCCCACAACTTTCCACTTGCACAGAAAGTTTACTGGGCCTCATATGCTGAGAATCACTATTTTTCAGATAGTTTTTCTTCAATGCTTCCTTATGCTTCTGCCTTGATAAATACTCCTTTGGTGATAGAACTCTATTCATTTTAGATGAGCTATCTTTAAAGCCCGAGGATTTAACATTTGATACTGTCTTTTCTTTAATCCAAGCTCTTTCATTTGGGGTTGAAAAATTACAGAATTTAAATGCACCACCTCCTACATTTTTATTCTGCTCTTGTTTATCATGTTTCTTCCTCTTTATCTCTGAATCAAGTATGATCCCTTCATCTAATTTCCTTTCTTCCAAAGATTGTTTAGAGCCTCCCGATTTCAATTTTCTCTTTTCTGGTGATACTGCCTGTACCAAAGAACCATTCTTCATATTCAAATCTTTAGTTTTGCTTGTCAAAAAACTCATCTTTGGTTTTAGTGGCCCTAAGTTTTGTGCCATGAACTTCCTCTGCGGGCTCTCTTGGGAAAATTTTGTAATTTTATTAGCAGAAGGAAAAGTTGCCTCATGAAATTGCAGATTTCGCTTTCTTTTGTGACTCTGCAAAGAATCCAGTTTTTTATCACCTTTAGATAAAAGTTGACTGGATAATTCTTGCTCTGTCCTTAGTGAACTGTTACTTTCTGTTTTGGATTTGTCTTTTATATTGCTGCTTTGCTTTGTTTCAGGAAAATGTTTTTTCTCAACTGGACAAGTCAGAGGAATCTTTGGAGGATTATTTGGAGGACTGTTAAATGCAACAGGAACATCTCTGTCAGAGGTTCTCTCTCCTTGTTTATAACTCTTGGCCTCTGAAGAACATGGATTTGTCTGTTTTTTTTCTTCTGAAGTTGACTTCTTAATGGAATTACACTGGCATTGAGGTACTCCTTCATAAACCATAGAGAGCCATCCCAAAGCACAGCAACGGATATCATCTTTTTCCGAATCCAATGGTACAGAAGCACAATGTTCTTCCACTCCGCGTGCCTGTGGGTCACACTGGTTCTCTTCCTTTGTTACAGGGTTTTCTTTCTGAGGTTCTGTCAATTTGTCAACCTCATTGGGTTGATCGTCCTGTTCAGGAAACAATTCTTTCATCTGATCTGTGTTTAATATTGTAATTTGTATCTGGTCTGTTGAACCTTTGGAGTCACAATCAGTTTTACCACAAGTTTGAGCTTCTGAGATTTGGTCTGCCATCTGCTGTACCACAGAACTTTCATGCATGTTCACAGGTTCGATACCATAGGGAAACTCTTTTAAAAGTTCTGACAGCTGATCATGTAGGTATAAGACAGATGTCTTATCATGGAGACTTTCATCTGTTGTAGGATCCTGTTCAGTATAACTGCAGGACAAATCAGCTTCCTGAGGGTAACTATCCTGCTGAATAGCAGCTGATGAACATGTATCATTTCCCATGTTTTCATTTTCAGTGATATGCTCCAAACTGCTTTCCTTTAGAATTCCACTCTTTGCTTCAACACATTTCAAAGGCGACAGTGCTGGAGGTTGCAGTGATTCTGACTGGTCTGTTATTTTATTTGAAACATCTGTGCACTGCACAAATTCATCTTTTTTAAAGACAAAGTCTTTATTTTCAGTGAAATGTTCATTTTGTTGTCTACTATTCATCATTTGGTGATTGGGTAGAGGTTTCTGTGACTCAACTTTTTGCAAAGGGAGCAAGTTGAATATCTCTGCTATTTGGGAATCATAAGAGGTATCACCTTCAACAAGAGAACAAATACTGCCAATCTGTAATACATCACTGCACACACTACTACTGTTCTCTGATATATATGAGGCTTGCTGATCACTCACAGGACATTGGATATCTGGTTCTGATTCACTGTGCTTTCCTTGATTGGTATTAGGTATGCTTTCTGAATTAGTATTAGTTGACTGACTTTGCTTGTCCTCAATTAGTGGGAAAATCGTGATGCCTGTAGTACTTGTTACTGGTTCATTAACATTAATCTTCAAAGCAGCAGTATTTTCTGTCAATTTATTTTGTAAGCTACAAACACTGCCTTCTTTAATAACTGGATATGCTGTTTCAGGTAAAGCTTCAGATGTATCTTTGACAGACAATGTATTGACATCTGAAAGAATTAAGGGTGATACTACAGCAATCCCTTTTGTAGTAGTTGTTCCTGAAGACTCATAATTTTGTGCTACCACTGATGAAATAGTTTCTTGTGAAGTGTTTACTATCTTATTCTGAGAATTTCCCACAGGTGAAAATGGACTACTCTCACAGATGGGTGCAGGCTTTGAAACTGCAATGGCTGTTGTGTTTGTTTTTGACTCATTATCCTGTTTTTCTTTGGTAGGTTCTGAAGGTTGCTTTTTCCACAAAGACAGACATGTTGCTAGCAATTCCATGGAAAAGGGAGAGCCACTGTTAGACACCCCATTAAACGATTTATACTCAAAGCGAGAAGTGTCTGCAATTTTGGCATTTATATTACAAGTCCTTGGAGGATTTACATTTTCCATGGTTTTCAGTTGGTTACCAGTGTTTTCAGTATTTGGATTCATTTCAAAATTATGCAGTTTAGAATCTTGAATACATTCACTACTATCTTTTAATAATTTCTTCTGAGTTTTACCTCCAGAAGTAAGTAGACTGAGAATTAGCCTATTTTTATTTGGATATTTTGAAATATATTCCTCAGATGATGTAGAATGAGGAAGAAAAGTTATTTCAGAATTTGTTGGCACATTTTGTGCAATGCTGACAAAATTTCCTGATGAAAGCTGGGTGTTATTTAATGGTGCCTGAGTTACCTCAGCAGTTGATGTCTTTAAAGGATTCACAGCTTCCGAATCATGGACTTGTTCTGGTATTGGCAACTTTTCTGAACAGGCAGAATTTAGTAAAACAGAACTGACTTGGTTAAAATTTCTGTCCTGAAGGTTGGAACTCAACACACTATGCAGTCTATTAGTTTCTTCTGCAGATTCCATTACTGTTGGTGGTTTATCCTCCACAGTCTCTGGACTGACTAGGGTTAGCTGTGGTCCAGACTGGATTTTGGCAGTTTGTTTCAAAGACAATCCAGAATTTTGAGCTGATTCACTATAAGAGGTATTAGGTGTTTTAATACAACCTGCTGCCATCAAGAGATTTTTATTAATTTTAATTTTCCTTGCAAGATCTGAAAACTTCTTTTTTATTTCTACTAATGTTTTAATATCCCTCACTAACTTTTCTTTTGTGACACTTGTATCCAGTACTTGATTTGAAGTTAGATTTTGAGAATCCACTCTTCTCTCCTGATTATTCTGAGCAAGAGCCTGAGCACCAGTCACAGATGATCTAACAGGTTCATTAAAAGAATGATTGACACTGGTATTTACTTTCAAGTTACAGGAACTTTCCATCATACTGAAATTTCCATTCAGGTTTTGCCACTGCTGTTGAAAGTCTCTACAAAAGTCTTTCCTCATTTCAGGTAAGTGCATTTCTTGACTCTGAGGAACTTCCATAGAGGATTGTTTAACAACACGTGGAGTACTCTGCAAAGACTGGCTTGCATATCTACAGTCATAAGGAGGAGGAGGTCTTTTGTCAGTTTGAGTAACTGTATATTGATATGATGGTACAGCTGCAATCTGCTTTGACTTAAATGTCAGTGTAGGATTTGGAGATTGACTATTTTTAACTTGGAATGATACAGATGACATAGGGTTTTGTTTCTGAAGAGTAGGCTCCTGTGAAAAGCTTCGTGATGAATAATTGTATTGCTTTGGAAGTGGTCTGTAATCCTGGTAAGTCAGTCCACTGGATGCTCGCTGAGGTGCCCAATCAACCTGTTGCTCTGACAAAGGTAGGTTTAGTCTTGGGTTTCCTTGGTAAGTTATAGGAACTCTTCCAGAATTAGAAGGGATCACATGTACCTGCATAGAATAAGTATCTGATGTTAGAAACTGATTCTGTAGTGCATGCACACTGGGTATATTCGTTCCAAAACCAGTTTGATGAGATATAGTTGCCCCTGTATGAGAAAGCGTAGAACTCCCCATTGGTGAGTTCAACCACACATCCTGTGTAACTCCTGAAGAAATCTGCAAATCGTGACTTAGTTGTTTGGGTCCTTTAACATTTGCATATGTTATTCTTTCTACTGAAGTTTGTGAAGTCACAATGGTTCCACTATGCAAATCAGAAATAGGGATTTGTGGAGGAGTCTTCTGATTCCTGATGTTGAGCAGTGGCTGTGAAACTGGATGTGAATTACTGAGAAACAGGCATGGTTCCTGGTTACTTCCAGTATGGAAAGAACTTTGAGATGTTGTGCTAAGTCCTTGCTCCACAAAAGATGCTTGTTTTTTAGGATACTGTGGTGGGAAGGAGAGATTCTCTGGTTTTGCATTCCAATTCATTGTCAAGTTGATGCAGTATCAGTGTGTTAAAAGCCAACTGTTTTGAATGCCAGGAATCTGTAGAAAATAAACATTCTTTATTAAAAAGCTGTTTGGCATGGTCAGAATTTTTAAGATAATTTTCTCAGCTTACCTTTATTACTAATGCTGACCATGTCAAACAAAATTCCTTAAACCTCACACTAGACAAAGCTTCATCTTCAATTCACGTAAGAGAAAGAGCAAAGGAAGATGTAACAATAAATATGGAAAATCTCAATAAAATTTTTGGCGGTGTTGCATAGGAACCTAGAATGTCAGGTCCATGAATCAAGGCAAATTGGAAGTGGTCTAACAAGAGATGGCAAGAGTGAACGTCGACGTTCTAGGAATCACTGAACTACAATGGACTGGAATGGGTGAATTTAACTCAGATGACCATTATATCTACTACTGCAGGCAGGAATCCCTCAGAAGAAATGGAGTAGCCATCATGGTCAACAAGAGAGTCCGAAATGCAGTACTTGGATGCAATCTAAAAAACGACAGAATGATCTCTTTTTGTTTCCAAGGCAAACCATTCAATATCACAGTTATCCAAGTCTATGCCCCAACCAATAACGCTCAAGAAGCTGGAGTTGAACGATTCTATGAAGACGTAGAAGACCTTTTAGAACTAACACCCAAAAAAAGATGTCCTTTTCATTATAGGGGACTGGAATGCAAAAGTAGGAAGTCAAGAAATACACCTGGAGTAACAAGCAAATTTGGCCTCAGAACGCGGAATGAAGCAGGGCAAAGACTAATAGAGTTTTGTCAAGAAAATGCACTGGTCATAGCAAACACCCTCTTCCAACAACACAAGAGAAGACTCTACACATGGACATCACCAGATGGTCAACACCAAAATCAGATTGATTATATTCTTTGCAGCCAAAGATGGAGAAGCTCTATACAGTAAACAAAAACAAGACCAGGAGCTGACTGTGGCTCAGATCATGAACTCCTTATTACCATATTCGGACTCAAATTGAAGAAAGAAGGGAAAACCGCTAGACCATTCAGGTATGACCTAAATCAAATCCCTTATGATTATACAGTGGAAGTGAGAAATAGATTTAAGGGCCTAGATCTGATAGACAGAGTGCCTGATGAACTATGGAATGAGGTTCATGACACTGTACAGGAGACAGGGATCAAGACCATCCCCATGGAAAAGAAATGCAAAAAAGCAAAATGGCTGTCTGGGGAGGCCTTAAAATAGCTGTGAAAAGAGAAGAGGCAAAAAGCAAAGGAGAAAAGGAAAGATATAAGCATCTGAATGCACAGTTCCAAAGAAGAGCAAGAAGAGGTAAGAAAGCCTTCTACGGCGATCAATGCAAACAAATAGAGGAAAAGAACAGATTGGGAAAGACTAGAGATCTCCTCAAGAAAATTAGAGATACTAAGGGAACATTTCATGCAAAGATGGGCTCAATAAAGGACAGAAATGGTATGGACCTAGCAGAAGCAGAAGATATTAAGAAGAGGTGGCAATAATACTATTCAAAAGGTGGCAAGAAGAACTATACAAAAAAGATCTTCACGACCCAGATAATCATGATGGTGTGATCACTCACCTAGAGCCAGACATCCTAGAATGTGAAGTCAAGTGGGACTCAGAAAGCATCACTACGAACAAAGCTAGTGGAGGTGATGGAATTCCAGTTGAGCTACTTCAAACCCTGAAAGATGATGCTGTGAAAGTACTGCACTCAATATGCCAGCATATTTGGAAAACTCAGCAGAGGCCCCAGGACTGGAAAAGGTCAGTTTTCATTCCAATCCCAAAGAAAGGCAATGCCAGAGAACGCTCAAACTACTGTACAATTGCATTCATCTCACATGCTAGTAAAGTAACACTCAAAATTCTCCAAGCCAGGCTTCAGCAATACATGAACCGTGAACTTCCAGATGTTCAAGCTGGTTTTAGAAAAGGCAGAGAGGAACCAGAGATCAAATTGCCAACATCTGCTGGATCATGGAAAAAGCAAGAGAGTTCCAGAAACACATCTATTTCTACTTTATTGACTATGCCAAAGCCTTTGACTGTGTGGATCACAAGAAACTGTGGAAAATTCTGAGAGAAATGGGAATACCAGACCACCTGACCTGCCTCTTGAGAAATCTGTGTGCAGGTCAGGAAGCAGCAGTTAGAACTAGACATGGAACAACAGACTGGTTCCAAATAGGAAAAGGAGTATGTCAAGGCTGTATATTGTCACCCTGATTGTTTAACTTATATGCAGAGTACATCATGAGAAACGCTGGACTGGAAGAAACACAAGCTGGAATCAAGTTTGCTGGGAGAAATATCAATAACCTCAGATATGCAGATGACACTACCCTTATGGCAGAAAGCGAAGAGGAACTAAAAAGCCTCTTGATGAAAGTGAAAGAAGAGAGTGAAAAAGTTGGCTTAAAACTCAACATTCAGAAAACGAAGATCATGGCATCCGGTCCCATCACTTCATGGGAAATAGATGGGGAAACAGTGGCAGACTTTATTTTTGGGCACTCCAAAATCACTGCAGATGGTGACCGCAGCCATGAAATTAAAGAACGCTTACTCTTTGGAAGAAAAGTTTTGACCAACCTAGATAGCATATTCAAAAGCAGAGACATTACTTTGCCGACTAAGGTCCGCCTAGTCAAGGCTATGGTTTTTCCAGTGGTCATGTATGGATGTGAGAGTTGGACTGTGAAGAAGGCTGAGCACCGAAGAATTGATGCTTCTGAACTGTGGTGTTGGAGAAGACTCTTGAGAGTCCCTTGGACTGCAAGGAGATCCAACCAGTCCATTCTGAAGGAGATCAGCCCTGGGATTTCTTTGGAAGGACTGATGCTAAAGCTGAAATTCCCGTATTTTGGCCACCTCTTGCGAAGAGTTGACTCATTGGAAAAGACTCTGATGCTGGGAGGGGTTAGGGGCAGGAGGAGAAGGGGACAGCAGAGGATGAGATGGCTGGATGGCATCATGGACTCGATAGACGTGAGTCTGAATGAACTCCGGGAGTTGGTGATGGACAGGGAGGCCTGGCGTGCTGGGATTCATGGGCTCGCAAAGAGTCAGACACGACTGAGCGACTGAGCTGAACTGAACACAAACTCATTCTACTCAATATAATTAGCAATTTTTTTGCTACACTTAAGAGACAATTACTTTCTGCATTTATTTATTTTAACCAGCTCTTTATTCTAAGATACCCATAATCACTGTAAAAAAATTAAAAACAATCAAGCATATACTGTATAGTCTTTACTACTATTGTTCATCTCCAGTGTCTAACTCCCTAGGGCTATCTACTACTGTTAACTTTTCTTTCAGAAAATTTCTATACATAAAAATCACCAAAGCATAAAATCTCATTCTTTTAAAACAGAATCCTACCAAACATGCTACTTACAGTTTGCCTGATTTTCATCCGTATAACTAGGACATCTTATCATTCCACTACACATATACCTATTCACTGTCTGCATAAACATTCCACTCTATGAGTGTATCAATATTTAACCATTTCTCTATTGATGAATATTTGGTTTTCTTAGGTTTTTGTACTTATAAACTATCCTACACTAAAGCATGTATTTATGCTTTTATATTTGTGCTAAATGTTCCTGGAAATTTCTACAAGTGAATTCAAAAGACATTAAAATTGTTTTCATAATCAGTGACAAACTGCCTTTCAAACAGATTGAAATAAATTATACTCTCACCAACACTTACATGAAGTGAAGTCACTCAGTCGTGTCCGACTCTTTGCGACCTCATGGGACTATAGCCCACCAGGATCCATGGGATTTTCCAGGCAAGAATACTGGAATGGTGTTGCCATTTCCTTCTCCAGAACACTTACATGGACATATCTAAAAAATGGACAAATCTGTAACCATAATGGGCTTCCCTGATGGCTCAGCTGGTTAAAAAAACAACCGTCTGCCAATATAGGAGACACAAGAGACATTAATTCAATCCTTAGGTCAGGAAGAGCCCCTGGAGAAGGAAATGGCAACCTACTCCAGTGTTCTTGCTTGGAAAATTCCATTGACAGAGGAGCCTGGTGAGCTACATACAGTCCATGAGATCACAAAGTCAGACATGAATGAGTGCATGTGTGCATGTGTGTACACACACACACAACCGTATTAAATGACAGGGTAAACAAATTTGACTCAAACATATTAACAGTATGTCAAACAACTGCAGAATACACATTCTTTCCAAGAACACAAGGAATTTTTACCAATATTGACCATATTGCTAGGCCATAAACAGATCTCATTTTTGAAGGATATTTCAGATTAATTCACAGTGGAATTAATCTAGAAATTGTAGAAGGAACTAGGAAATTGCCAGTAGTTCAGAAATAAACAATGCAGTGGGCTCTGGTGTCTCTTCCTCTAAATATCCAATAGGATATCAGTCCTACTGAAGAAGATTCCATCCTTGTCAGGGACGTTTAACTTTAAGGGATCCAGTATGTTGCATTTTCTTTCTTTGTGTGCCATTTCTCAAGGACTCTCTGTTCCTTATCAGTTCCTGGAATACAGGAATGAGTGGAGCTGCACACAGTTCTCATGACTGAGATCACAGGAAAGAGCACCTGCTTAGATTCCCTTCAGTGACTCTCTTCAGCAACCATGTAATTAACAGACTATCCATTTTGTTGCAACTGGTGTAATTACATTCTTTTTAACCGCTGAATAATCATTTTACTGAAGATATATAAGCATGCATTTCTGCTAATAAAATACCCTTGTTCCACTAGAGACTTGGGTCCCCCACGTCCTTCTTTCTGTCTCTGGATAGCTCTTCAGAGCGTGGAAGCCTACTGAGCTCACTTGCTTGCCCGGGCTTTCAAGACCTCCTTGAGAGGACGCTGTGGGCATAACTACGAACAAAGCTAGTGGAGGTGTTGGAATTCCAGTTGAGCTGTTTCAAATCCTGAAAGATGATGCTGTGAAAGTACTGCACTCAATATGCCAGCCAACTTGGAAAACTCAGCAGTGGCCCCAGGACTGGAAAAGGTCAGTTTTCATTCCAATTCCAAAGAAAGGCAATGCAAAAGAATGCTCAAACTAATGCTCAATTGCACTCATCTCACATGCTAGTAAAGTAATGCTCAAAATTCTCCAAGACAGGCTTCAGCAATATGTGAACCGTAAAATTCCTGATGTTCAAGCTGGTTTTAGAAAAGGCAGAGGAACCAGAGATCAAATTGCCAACATCCGCTGGATCATGGAAAAAGCAAGAGAGTTCCAGAAAAACATCTATTTCTGCTTTATTGACTATGTCAAAGCCTTTGACTGTGTGGATCACAAGAAACTGTGGAAAATTCTGAGAGAGATGGGAATACCAGACCACCTGACCTGCCTCTTGAGAAATCTGTATGCAGGTGAGGAAGCAACAGTTAGAACTGGACATGGAACAACAGATTGGTTCCAAATAGGAAAAGGAGTATGTCAAGGTATATTGTCACCCTGATTATTTAACTTATGTGCAGAGTTCATCATGAGAAACGCTGGACTGGAAGAAACACAAGCTGGAATCAAGATTGCTGGGAGAAATATCAATAACCTCAGATATGCAGATGTCACCACCGTTATGGCAGAAAGTGAAGAGGAGCTAAAAAGCCTCTTGATGAAAGTGAGAGAGTGAAAAGGTTGGCTTAAAGCTCAACATTCAGAAAACGAAGATCATGGCATCCGGTCCCATCACTTCATGGCAAATAGATGGGGAAACAGTGGAAACAGTGCAAGACTTTATTTTTTTGGACTCCAAAATCGCTGCAAATGGTGACTGCAGCCATGAAATTAAGATGCTTACTCCTTGGAAGAAAAGTTATGACCAACCTAGAAAGCATATTCAAAAGCAGAGACATTACTTTGCCAACAAAGGTCCATCTAGTCAAGGCTATGGTTTTTTCAGTAGTCATGTATGGATGTGAGAGTTGGACTGTGAAGAAGGCTGAGCGCTGAAGAACTGATGCTTTTGAATTGTGGTGTTGGACAAGACTCTTGAGAGTCCCTTGGACTGCAAGGAGATCCAACCAGTCCATTCTGAAGGAGATCAGCCCTGGGATTTCTTTGGAAGGAATGATGCTAAAGCTGAAATTCCAGTACTTTGGCCACCTCATGCGAAGAGTTGACTCATTGGAAAAGTCTTTGATGTTGGGAGGGATTGGGGGCAGGAGGAGAAGGGGACGGCAGAGGATGAGATGGCTGGATGGCATCACTGACTCGATGGACGTGAATCTGAGTGAACTCCGGGAGTTGGTGATGGACAGGGAGGCCTGCGTGCTACAATTCATGGGGTCGCAAAGAGTCAGACACGACTGAGTGACTGAACTGAACATGCACACACAGGAAAAGACCATGTAAGGAGACATAAACAGATAGCTGTCTGCAAGCCAAGAAGAGAGACCTCAGAAGAAACTAGAAACTTTTATCTTAGACGTCCAGACTCTAGAACTGTAAGAAATTTATTGTTTAAGCTCAGCTGGTGAAAAAAAATGACCAAACGTTGGTCATTTTGTCAGAGCAGTCCTGGCAGACTAATAAAAGAGCCTATAGTAGTGTACCATTCGTCGCTCAGTCGTGTCCAACTCTTTGCAACCCCACAGACTGTGGCTCACTAGGCTCCTCTGTCCATGGGATTCTCCAGGCAAGAAATAGTGGAGCGGATTGCCAATCCCTTCTCCAAAAGAGCCTACAGGTAGGAAGAAAAATGCTCTTTATAAGTAGTTTGGGGTTGTCGGATTTCCTCCCCAACTCCACCTCTCGTGCTGGCACAGAAAAACTCAACATTGAACTAATTAAATTAGAAGGAGTTATGGGAATTTCCTGGGAGTCCAAAGGTTAAGACTCTGCACTTCCACTGTAGGCGTGCAAGCTCCATCCCGCGTCTGGGAACCAAGATCCCACGTGCTGCTTGGTGTGCCACCCACCCTCCACATAAAGGAAGGAGTTCAAAGTTTTCTGATCTTTTTCCTGACTATAGTTTCTACTTCTGGATATAATATATTCTTAGATATTTCAAAATATATTTTAATGGAGATTACCAGAGTCAGGATTTCAATGGTGTATCATTTAACTTTTTCTTGGAAAAAAACTTTTGCCCCCAAATCTCCATACCCTCTGATCACCCCCAACTTGTGACAGCCATGGCACTTACCTAACAAATTCCAACAAAGGCTGAACTTTAAAAACCTCTCTGCACAGGAGTAGCCAAAGTTATCTGGGGGGGGGGGGGGGGGGCGGGAATCACACAAGCCAATGGATTGAGTTTATACAAACATCAACAGGTATACAACAATTCTATTTTATTTTGCTGAAACTTTAAAGTAATTTTATTTTTCCCACTATTGTCTCCTCACTGCTCCCAGAGACACCAACCCATAAACCTGATCCCCCTACTCAGGGGCTTATATTTCAGAGGGAAAAAAAAAAATAGCACCATCTGCCACCATACTATCACCAAATCTATATCACAGCTTTGTAAATGTAATCTGTATTTACAGTATCAAATCTCTGTATTTAAAATCCTACCTCTGGGAATTCCCTGTGTTCCAGATGTTACGAAAACACTTTCACTGTTTGGGGCCTGGGTTTGATACCTGGTCAGGGAACTAAGATCCCACATAGCTACCTTGAGCTATGGCATTAAAATAATATAAAATCACAAATACAACAAATCAGATTTTAGGATGGTTACTTAACACCCTTAAAGATAGAAACAAAAATGATTTTAAAGATAATTTTCTTTATTGTTTTTGGCTATGGTACGTCTTTCTTGCTGCAAGGGCTCTTCTCTATTTGTGGTGAGGGGCTACTCTCTAGTTGCAGTGCTTGTGTTTCTCATTGTGGTGGCTTCTCTTGTGCAGCATGGGCTCCAGGGCTGCAAGCTTAAGCAGCTGCAGTGCATGGGCTAGGCAGTTGCTGCTCCTGCGCTTCAGAGCACAGGCTCAAAAGCTGTGATGCACATAGGCTAGTCAGAGGACTTCTAGAATTTGTGAAAGATGTTTTCCATGGCCCGAATGGAAACTTTCTCATGTGTTCCTCTGTAGCATGTGGGTTCTTCCCAGACCAGGGACTGAATCCACATCTCCTGCATTGGCAGGTGGATTCTTTAACACTGAGTCACCAGGGAAGTCCCCAAAATGACTTTCAAAAGTAATTTGTGCTTTTATAAAATAACTTTTTAAATATCCATTGAAAAAATTATTAAACCAGCTAAAATGATACATTAGAAAATATTCACTTAATGCAAAAGTAAATAGTGAGAAACAAAAACACATGAGACAGAAAATAAAACGTATAAACAGCAGATATAAATCCAACTATATTAACAATTGCACTAAAAGTGAGTGGATTAAACAATTCAAATGACAGAATGTCAGATTATTTTAAAAGGGCTAGCCAACTATATATTTCAATAGGTATACCTTCGATTCAAAGATAAAAGTGATTCAAAACAAAAGGCTAAAAAAAGATATGCCAACAGCCACAAGAAAGGCAAAATAACTATATACATTATCAGAAAAAAGCTAAGACTAAAACAAAAAATTTTTCTCTACATAAAGAGGGACATTTTATAACCATGAAATGGTCAATCCACCAATATATAACAACTATATATAAGCACTTCAGAGAGCATTAAAAAGTAAGTAAAACAGACAAGTCAAAAACAGGGAATTCACCAAAAGTCAAAGACTTCAATTCCCCACTTTTGATAATGAACAGAATTGCCAGGGAAAAAAAAACACACAAGGAAATAGGAGTTTTGAACATACTATACACACCCACCTTTCTAGTTTATAGTGGAGATTTTTTAAAAATTAAAAAACTATAGTACCTTAGGTTGTAGTACACAGCTGTCCATTGGATGCTTTGTAGTTTTAAGGTTGTCTGCTCTCTGGCCGTTACTATAGATTGGATTCAACAGTTCAGGTACTTTTGTCAAGTGGTAAAAGGGTCAGCAAGCAGTCTAGTGATGGGTGCACCTGCCAGCAGGCCACCTAGCTCTAGATGTTTATACTCTGTTGTAGGGAATGCTCCTAGCTGTGACTAGCTATAGGTAAATTAGCAAGCCCTAAATAATGATCCTTGATATAGCTGGCACAAAGTTTGGCTCTACTAACCCACCCATCTGAATGTCGGTTTTACAGTTTGGAGAACAAGCACTATTAATCTGTTGATGCTGATAAGGTGAGGTGGCCCTCACCAGGAGGGGAGGCAAGCAGTGCGGGTGTGTTGATATTGATAAAGTGCTAGGGTCTACACTGGCGGGGGTTGGTTCACAGTCGTAATTCATATACTCCTCTATTTCAAAGAGAATCCATGGAAATGTTCTGTGTGTCATCACACAAAAAGAAAATCTTTCAAATTTCTTAATTAAAAAAAAAATTTAGCTTTGACAATCCCTACATTTAAATCTTACATATTATTAATATTACTTGGTGTGAGAAAAAGTGGGAGGAAAGCAAGTCACTAAAATCCATGGCCAAGTAAGTAGTGAACAGCAAGCTGTAAACTGCAAAATTAAAATCAATTTGTGAAGCAGGAAAAAGAAGGGAAGTCAATGGCTGCAGTAGACTAAATGTAACAAAGCCTGTGGATTTTCACATAAAATTTTCATGAAGACCTCACTAACATTAAGACTTGTGAATTTTTTAAAAATATTCTATATCCATACAATGCAAAGAACATGGTTTAACTGGAAAGCCTCCTTTATTTTAAAATCAGCCTTATCACAGAAAATTACAAACCAAAAAATAACCTAAAAATCATACCTTTAAAGAATAATCATATTAACACCTATCTTATGTACAAGCACGTACAACTGCCAACAGAAAGAACTCTACTGAAATGGACCTCTTATGGTTTCCCATGGCTAGGCCTACTTTAGGTTATACAAAATAGTAGAAACAGAATATGAGAGGACAAATTAGACCACATGAATAATCATTTTATATGCAAAGGTAACCATTAATTTATCAAAGAAACTGTAACATTATCACAGTGAAAGATAAAGCTATTAAAATCAAGAGATGGGTTTTGAAAAGGCCGTTTCAGGGTAACCTACAAGATGCATATATAAGGGCTTCCCCGGGGTTCACTTGTTAAGACTCCATGATTCCATGGCAGAGGTCACAGGCTGGATCTCTGGTCAGGGAACTAGGATCCCACATGCAGTGCTGTGTGGCCAAGAAATATTTTTAAAAGGATACGTATCTATAGGAGTTGTCTAGCAAGCTTTGATAAATGTTTGTCAAATGAATAAATAATAACTGCTGAAGACCAAGTTAAAGAAGTCCCTATTTAAAGTTATAGACGGGAAAGTCTCCACCCCTCCCTTCACATCTGTGTCAACCATAAACATTGCATGATTTCATCTGTCAGCATTCCAGTACCTCAAAAATATAGTATTTCTTAAAAAAATATGATACTCTTCTCATACCTCAAAAACACTTGTATCTGTTCTGGTATTTTAAATTGGACCTTTTCCTTATGGCTTTCATTCTGCTTCTGTTTCTTTGGAGAGTCCCCTGATGTGGTTAAATTGAGGAAAACTAGTATTTTTCATTTAAAAACTGATCTGCAATGGAAAAAGGTATAGATACTTTTAAAAAACTCAACGAAACCACAAATACCAGCAAATATAAAACCCACTTCCTAGGAATTCTAAAGCATCAAGATTTACTCAAGCTATTTCAGGTCTGGCTTTTTGTATCCCTGTCCTTGAATTAGGCTTTCAAGAATAGACTATTCTAGATTTTACATTTTATAATACAACTCTATAAATAGTAAGAGCTAATAACCTTTGAAATTTATGTTATGAACTGTACTGAATGCTTTGAATGCACTGTCACATTTAATGGTTACAACAAATGCATGAAGCCAAGCAGTCCCAAGCAGAAGGGCCAGGGCTGGCAGGGCTGGAAGTCCCACTGTCCCAGCTTTTAGGCTGGCTTTCTACACTGCTGCAGAAGGAAAGCAGATTAAGACTGAATGGATTCTTATGAAGTGTTTTTTCTAATGCAAATAGCAAAACCAACATCAGTGTCCTTAGGCCCATAAGGCAATACAGAGGTGGATGAGAAAACAGACTGCTGAGAATTCTAAACTGCAGTCATTTCATAGCCTGCAGCTATACCCCAAAGGGAAGGAGGCCATCAAGTCTTTGGTGCAACTGAATCGAGGGAGGCAGAGAGAATCACCTTGTGCCATTTTTCAGGAAGCTGCTTATCAATGTTTGTACCAGGAGGACCTGTGGGGTGTCCGGTCAAAGTATCAGTGGCCTGAGATTAAACAAAGCTTTCCTGTGAGGCCCTACAAAAGAAAGGTCACCAGAGCACCAAGGTGAAGCTGTTCACGTCCATCCCTGCTCTCCAGTCTTTCAGGTATCCAGCTCCAAACGGGATTCAGAAGCACAGGTCAACTCAATCAGATGCCCTCTTCAGTCACTCAGTGGTGTCTGACTCTTTGCGACCCCATGGACTGCAGCACGCCAGGCTTCCCTGTCCTTCACCATCTCCTAGAGTTTGCTCAAACTCCTGTCCACTGAGTCGGTGATACCCTCCAACCATCTCATCCTCTGTTGTCCCCTTGTCCTCTCTGCTTTCAATCTTTCGCAACATCAGGGTCTCTTCTAATGAGTCAGCTCTTCCCATCAGTTGGCCAAAGTACTGGAGCTTCAGCTTTGGTATCAGTCCTTCCAGTGAATATTCAGGGTTATTTCCTTAGGATTTCCTTTAGGTTTGATCTCCTTACAGTCCAAGGGACTCTCAAGAATATTCGCCAACACCACAGTTCAAAAGCAAATTCTCTGGCACTCAACCTCTTATTTAAGTATATTTCCACTTAGTTAACACTGAGTATGGGTGACTAGACAGTAAGCCCCAGCAAGATGATGATCAGGCCATAACCAGGCTCCCAATATGTCCCAGAGGCCACTAAGGTTCACCATTCAGCTCCCATAAAGTTATGATGAAATGCCTCTAAAGGGACAACTGATATAACCTTTTACTGTTAGTTATTCCTGTCATTACAGGCACATTATAGTGATTGCTTTAGTAGTCCCAGGTTGACAGGATTCTAAGAACTGCCATGGAGGCATTTTGTTGTCATGGGGTTAAGATCCAGATTTTATAAAACCAGAGGTTGACATTAATGACGCAAAGAGACCCCCAAGTACCAGAAGAGACATACAGGACATAATCTACCTTATCTTCAGCAGGGTCAAGTAAAGGATGACAGATCCAGCAAACAGTTAAATTCAAGCCAAAACTACATTCTAGAAAATTTATACAAGAGAGTTCTGCTTCCCCTTAATCAGAAAACCATCAGAAATCATGACTAATAGGATGATGTTTTCAGGCCTTTGCCCAAGGACACAGCTCCAAGGACATCCACTCCCTGAATAAGCAGCTGCTGAGTTTCCAAGTGTCCTTATAATTAAGATTTTCATTTGACCTGCAGCTATGTTGAAGACAGTGGTGACAGTCTAAGGTAAATCAATGACTTCTATGCACCCCCAACCCCCTGATAAGTACTGTCTTCCTTCTCCAGCAAGCACGGGGGAGCCATTCAAATTCTGCTAGATGAGAAAGAATGTGATATAAAGTCAACAATCCCATGCACCTGAGCCACAGCACTTTGTCAAATAACATGACTGTATAGAAGGAAAGAGTAAAATCTGATAGAATTTGTGGCAGTGACTCTTTAGGGACCTAATGAAGCAGTGACCCACTGGAGATCAATTTGCATCATCCTATAAAATACTGAGGTAGAAATCATTAGGGAGTTAGTATAGGAACTCTGAGACCTCAGCCTGTTTCAATCATCCCACTCCATTAACCTAAAACTATATCCTTTGTCTCGAATTCCTGGTTCTTAGAGGAATGTGTCCTTGGTCTGATAAATTATCAGCTCTTAGATCCAGGAAAGGATAGTAATTGACTTCTGTTCCATATGCCTGAGGGAAAAACAACTGGTGATCATTAATCTTTAGCCCCTACATCTGGTCCACTGTAAAATGGTGGGGGGTCATGAGAAAAGGTCAAGGGATGATGACTTAATGTATAAGAAAACTAAGGATACTAAAAACAGAAAAGGTGGAAAAAACAAACAGTAAAACTATACAGACCAATTTATTACGAATATAGATGGAAAAATCTTCAACAAAATGCTAGCAAAACAAAGATAACAGCATATAAAAATAATTATATGCCATAATGAAGTGGGACTTATCCCAGAAATACAAGACTGACTTTTCTTTTTTTTAATGTAGAGCCAATATCCTGTAACACATCAATACAATAAAGGACACAAACCACATGACCATCTGAAATGGAGGTATAAAAAGCATCTAACATGACTGAAATTAAATGCATCCTAAAATTCAACATCCTTTCAGATAAAAACACTACAACTAGAACAAAGGGGAACTTTATCAATTTAATAAGACATCTAAAAAAAAAGCCACAGCTTTAAAGCCTGAATGTTTTCCCTCTACCTAGTAAACTACTTTTACTTGCATATGGCATCATCTTGTATATCGAAAATTATAAGGAATCCACTAAAAAAACTAACAGAACTACTTTGACTTGGTTGCCTAGTACAAGCTCAATATACAAAAATCAAATGTATTTATAGTTAACAGCAAAAGAATGAAACACTTTGGAATAAATTGAACAAATGTGGAAAATTTACAGAAATTATTATACAGAAATTAGATAACTTCAAAAGAAACTAAAGACCTAAATGAATGAGTGGAAAAGTATGCCACATTCAGACACTCTCAAGGTGGCAGGCAATACTTCTCAAATTGATCTACTGATTCAGGACAACCCTTACCAAAGTTCCAGATGACTTCTTTGCAGAAATTGAGAACCCGATCCTAAAATTCATTTTTGAAAAAGAGTATAATATATTGAAGGACTCACACCTCCCAATTTTTAAACTTAAACTACAAAACTACAGTAAAAAAAAGCCATGTGGGACTGAATTAGGATAGACACTAATCAATGGAACAGAAACCAAATCCTCACCTACATGATCACTAGCAAGAAACTAGAATCCAGAATATACAAAGAACTGGTGAAAGTGTTAGTCGCTCAGTTGTGTCCAACTCTTTGCAACCCTCATGGACTGTAGTCTATGGATTGTAGCTCCTCTGTCCATGGAACTCCCAGGCAAGAATACTGGAGTGGGTTGCCATTTCCTTCTCCAATGCATGCAAAGTCACTTCAGCCATGGCCGACTCTGTGTGACCCAATGGATAGCAGCCCAACAGGCTCCTCCGTCCACAGGACTCTCCAGGTAAGAATACTGGAGTGGGTTGTCAACGACCATGGGAAAGCAACAAAATCACAGGATACCACTTAATGCTCACTATAATAGTTGTAACCAAAAAGACAAGTGTGGTAAGCATGTGGACAAACTAAAATTCCTGTATGTTGCTACTGAGAATGTACATAGTTCATCAAAAATAGTCTGGCAGGGACTTTCCTGGCAGTCCAGTGATTAAGACTTTGTGTTTCTACTGCAGGGGGCACAGGTTTGATCCCTGATCCTGCATACCACAAGGTATGGCCAAAAAAATCTGGCAATTTCTCAAAAGGCCAAATATAGTTACCAAATGATAAGACAGATCAGTTCCACTCCCAGGTATATACCTAAGAGAACTGAAAATGTATGTCCATACAAACACTTGTACATGAATGCTCACAGCAACATCATTCAGAGAATCCAAAAAGCATAAACAATCCAAATGTGTGTGAACTGATGAAAGGAAAACAAAATGTGGTATATTCATACAATGAAATTACTACTTTGCAATAGAAAGGAATGAAAGACATATATACTTCAATATGAATGCATCTTGAAAACCTCATGCAAGGTGTTCAGGGTCATAAGAGACCACATATTATGACTTCATCTATAAGAAATGTTCAGAATACACAAATCTAGAGACAAACTAGATTAATTAAATGGTTGCCTGCAGATGGGTAGAATGGAGAGTGTCCGTTAATGAGTACAGAGATTCTTTCTGGGTTCAAGAAAATGTTCCAAAAGTGACTACGGTATTAGTTACATAGTATTGAGTATATGCAAAACCACTGTACATGGTAAATGGATAAAGTGAATTGTATGAATGACATATGAATTGTATCTCTAAACTGTAGCTTAAAAATTTTTTTCCCAGTTATCAGCACAGACATGGGCACATGACACAATGAAGTACAGGCTTTTGGCAGAGCACACAGACAAAAGGCATGTTCTGTGCAAGTTGAAGCTGACTGATCATATACCTGGAGATGTTAGGGCTATCCAATGAAGGGATGTGTGCCTGAGAATGAAGTCAATGCCAAAGCAGACAGCAGATCTCAAAGACGGTGTTTCAAGTCTTTAAAACTTTCAGATTCAAATGTTGGATCCAGTCAAACCTGAAAGTCAAGCCACATGGAACTCTTTAAGTTATATGATCCAATAAATTCTCTTTGGGAGCTTAAAAACTAAAAACTTGCTTATGACTTTTTGTTTTTTAAAACCTAACTGGACAACGTAATAATTTCTTATAATACTCTGTGATTTTAACCACAAGATTTTATTTACAAGTGATTTCAGTTCAGTTGCTCAGTTGTGTCTGACTCTTTGAGACCCCATGGAATGCAGCACACCAGGCTTCCCTGTCCATCACCAGCTCCCAGAGCTTGCTCAAACTCATGTCCATCGAGTTGGTGATGCCATCCAACCATCTCCTGCCTTCAATCTTTCCCAGCATCAGCGTTTTTTCCAATGAGTCAGTTCTTCACATCAGGTGGACAAAGTACTGGACACAGTTTTCATTTACAAGTGAAGCCCCGCAGTTTAATACATCTCAAGAGAATCTTGGTGATTGTCACAAAATCTCTGCAATCATTACATATATGTTTCACTTGAGACATTTACAACAGGCTAGCCTCTAACATTGCCCTTCAGTTTATAAGCACTCTTATGATATCAAGGATGGACATACCACAGAGCTGTCTCTCAACAACAAAGCACTTAGAATTCTTCAAAGGTCCTTAAGATACTGCTTTACAAGGTTTATTACAAAGTACATTTTAATTTGCATTTCAATAGATTGGGTTGGTAAACTGTCTGGTTAAGGGGGCACGAAAGGATGAGATAGTTGGGATGGCATCACTGGACTCAGAGGACATGAATTTGAGCAAACTCAGGAGATAGTGAATGAAAAGGAAGCCTGGCATGCTGCAGAGCATGGGTCACAGAGTCATACACAATGGAGAAACTAAATAAAGTCTCAAATTGAATGTTTTCTGAGCCTGTTTCGCACAGAACATGCCTTTGTGGGGCTAGGGGTGGCGGTACAGAGATGACTAATTTAAAATGAAAAGCAATTCCTGAAATTCACCTTTCTAAATCCTTTTTAAACATTAGGTAGGATCACTTGCACTGAACATTTGCACTTTTATCACATCTAAAACATTGCTCATCTAAATGGGAAGTGGTGGTGGTCTGGTCGCTAAGTGGTGTCCGATTCTTGCAAGTCCATGGACTGTAGCCTGATGGGCTCCTCTGACCATGGAAGTCTCCAGGCAAGAATACTAGAGTGGGTTGCCATTTCCTTCTCCAAAATTGAAAGCAAAAGTCACTCAGTCCTGTCCAACTCTTTGCGACCCCATGGACTATACAGTCCATGGAATGAATTCTCCAGGCCAGAGTACTGGAGTGGGTAGCCATTCCCTTCTCCAGAGGATCTGCTCAACCCAGGGATCAAACCCAGGTCTCCCACATTGCAGGCAGATTCTTTACCAGCTGAGCCACAAGGGAAGCCCAAAAATACTGGAGTGGGTAGCCTATCCCTTCTCCAGTGGATCTTCCCGACCCAGGAATTGAACCAGGATCTCCTGCATTGCAAGCAGATTCTTTACCAACTGAGCTATCAGGGAAGAAGAGTCCTGTATATCCAGAACAGGGAATATAATGCTTTTGGACAAATCTGCCCTGGCTGGAAAATTTTGTAGAAGCATTACTGACTTCAAACAGGTAAAAACTAGAGTTGTGTCTGGTACTTCCTTACAAAAATAGAACTTACAGGATCTACAGGGAAGGGTTTAATCAACACAAAGCTGATAAACTGATTTAGAGTTTAAATGAGTGAACCATCTCCTATAAGACAGGCCATAAAATATATTTCCTCTAATATGACAACAGCTAAAATTTATTAAGTACTTACCATTTACCAGGAGCTCTTCCAAGTGTGTTATATCTACAAAACTCATTAACTTACCGTAACAATCCCATGAGGTTGAAACTATTGTTATCTCTATTTTACAAACGATGAGGAAGTTGATACAGAGAAGTTTAATAATTCTCCCAAGGCTGCATAGATAGTAAGTGGAAGAGCCAAGATCTGATGCTCAGCAGTGTGACTGCAGGGACCATGGTCTCAAATCATTACAGAAACTTCCCTAATACTACTTGGGAGTTTACAGAATGGACACCCCAGAAACGACCACTTTGGCTGTAGAGGTCCCTATTTTAGGGGTCGGTTCTCTCAGAGTTCTGCTCTGTGCTGCCTTACCCCATGTGCCACAAGTAATGAATTTGAAAAGTAAAATAAGAAACAGAACTTGTAGAAAATAATGTTAAGTAGATCTCTTCCTCAGTAATTTAGACCATCATCTATTCCTTTTCTAATAAAGATGAATAAGTGAATTCCTTGCTATGTCAACTATATTATTTCTCCTCAAACTTTGTCATCAAATCCATTGTAAGCTGGTGGTGGTGTTAGCCGCTCAGTGTTGTCCAACTATTTGTGACCCCAGGTACTGTAGCCTGCCAGGCTCTTCTGTCCACAGAATTCTCCAGGCAAGAATACTGGAGTGGGTAGCCATTCCCTTCTCCAGAGTATCTTTCCAAGCCAGGGACTGAACCCAGGTCTCCTGCATTGCAAGTAGATTCTTTACTGTCTGAGCCATTGTAGTTTAATACTGAACCAATACTGATTCAGCTTAATCATTCTGTTCCACAACAGATAAATTAGAGTACTTAAAGCTGACACACTTACCTTTAAATATATTACTCCTTTATTACTGTATATGTTACCATTTCCCTCCAAACTTGTCAGTACCACTCCACACAGTGTTTACTTCTTTGGTCCTAGGGACAGCAGTAAACATTTTATAATTGACAATAAATTCAATATAAAATTTGTAACTGTATAAAATTCACATTAAACTTATAATAAAGATACATACTAATTTGCTTACTTGATATGACATTGCCGCTCAAACCGTGGTAAGACTGGATCAAAAGCAAACTAAGCTTACTGAATCCTTAAGAAGGCAAAGTAACAAATAGAAACTGGGTCTGCCGTAAATTACCATTTACTTTTTAAGTGATAATTCAAGTGCACGCCTCCTGATCCACTCCCTCTATCACTCTGAACACTTTCAACTTAACAATTCTTTATCGAATTAGTAAATGAGAATCCAAGTGCACAGGAAAAAATAAAACGGTAACTCTTTCATGTTAACACCGATTAGAACTCGTTTGATTTAGAGTTAACACATCAATCAGAAAAATCCCCAAACAAGCTCTGCGACCCGTCTATTTAAATGCACCCCAGCACATCCCCTTCACCTACTCTCCTTTTTATTTTGAAGGCAGGCACTAAAATATTACAAATAAATTGTTTTCACTGAAACCATTCTCTGAAAACTTGCTGTTCCCAAAGGACATCTGCTTAGGAAATTCGTATCCCTCGAGAACATCTAAAATCCGTGCGCATTTGTGCATTTAAAAATGCCTGGAGGGACTAACTACTCCTGAGGAACGGAAAGCGACTCCAGCACAAACGTGTTTGCGGGCCACTTGGAGACGCAAGCTGAGCAATTTTGTTTTGGGAGGTTCGGCCTAATGGGGGTGGGGAGGAAGGGAACACTGGAAAAATAATTCAAAACAAAGATTTTTTTTTTCAAGCCAGCGACAGGAAATCATTAAAAACATAAGCCACTCTCACATCCATCAGTCTAACCAATCGCCTTGCAGTTTAACAAAATGCGTCCTCGCAGTCGCCACCCGCGACCTCTATGGCGAGGAAAGGCGTTCTACAGAGAACACCCGGCGAGGCGCCGCCCTCCGATTAGGGGTCGACATCCGCCCCGGTTCCCGGCCCTCCCCGCGCGGTGGGCGGGCACCAAGCCGAGCCCGACGGGCCAGCCCTCACCGCTGGCCCGAGACCCGAGCCCCCGGAGCCGCCGCTGAGTCCCCACCACAGAACAAAAGCACTCGCCGCCGCACACCCAGCCCCCGCCTGTGGGCACTTGGGCTGCCGGTGCCCCCCCGCCGCGCCGAGAACCCGAGGAAACATGCGAGTGCCGGCGGGAACCAGGTCCCTACTTACCTACCGGAGCTGAACCCAACCTGGGCGAGCCAGGAAAACGCAGCGCCTCTCGGCCCCGGAGTTTAAGTCAACTCGGGTCCGCCTCCAGGGGCGGGTCGAGGGGGGAGGCCCACTCCCGGAAAGCCAACCCCGCCCCGGCGCAACGGCAGTAGCGGGATCCGGTACCGGGGTCCTAGTGCCGCTCGGATGAAATAGAGTCCGGGGAGCCCGGCCCTCCCGTTATCTCCCAAGCTTGCACAGCCAGCTCATGTATCTGAAGAAGAAAACTTCTCCAACAGTGGCTGTCTTTAACTTGCATCAGAATCTTTTGAAGGTTGTTAAAAAGGGACTGAAAAGCACCACCTACAAAATTACCCATTCAGTAAGTCTAACTCCGGGCTGAAAATGTATATTTCTAACAAAGGGGAACATCCTTTAACACAGAGAAACTTTCTCAAAGGAAATAGACTCTTTTTGCCTGAGGGTTTCTATAGATCAAAGTTGTGAAAATTAATACAGTAAAGGGAAACCTCACCAAAATAGAGTTGAGAGGCCAGAAGGGGGAGCTGTCATACAGTACGGTACCACTCTCAGTAAATTACAGAAAGAATTGTCAATTACAGGGCCCAACAGGAAAAGATGTAAGCTGTCCAACAAACTTTTTGACCAACCCATACATTGGGGCTCCTAAAAGAAATAGACTACCCCACAACTCAGCCAATGAGAAACTGTCACCCTCACTTTTCCCCAATGATATTTCCTTCAAAAGAACTGCTCCCAAACTCAATTTTCTCCATAAAGTAACTTTGCTTTGTTTGTTGTACTCTGGCTTTTGCTATAGTTTGCTTGACCCAAATTGCAGTTTAGTTACCAAATGCAAACTGACACCGCCTGCTGCATGACTTGCCAATAAATCGAGGGGCCAGTTGTTGGAACAAAGGATAGTGACTTTATTCAGAAAACCAGCAGACAGAAAAGATGGCAGACCAGTGTCCCAAAGAAACATCTTAAACCTGAATTAGAATTCAGGCTTCTTTTATACTAAAGGGGGAGGGAGTGTGGTTGGTTGTTGCAGGTATGAAGGTGTGACCTTCTTGGTGCAGGTCATACCCCCAAGGTGATGTGATAACCCTCTGCTCCTGCAGCTATCCACATAGGTCTGGTTATGATGGTCCTGTAAACATAAAACAAGACAACTGTTATTCTCTGTTCTGCAATTTTTTATCTCTGCATAAAAGAAAATTGGGCTTCCCTGGTGGCTTAGTGGTAAAGACTCTGCCTGCATGCAGGAGAACCAGATTTGATCCCTGGGTCAGGAAGATCCACTGGAGAAGGAAATGGTAACCCACTCCAATATTTTTTGCCTGGTAAATCCCATGGACAGAGAGCCTGGTGGGCTATGGTCTATGGGGTCATAAAAGGGTAACACTTAGTAACCAAACAGCAAACGAAAACTGTCACATATTTAAAGGTCAAGCCTGGGAGGCAGAGCCTTGAGAACAGGACTATCATGTACATTTCAGGCTACAGACAACATTCTTTTGGACAAAGCTGCAGAACCAGCATGACTGAGCACCAGCAAAAGGTTAGAGCTAAAGGAACAGATCCAATATGGTGTCAAGTTTGTTCTTTGTGTTACAAGTCCCCTGCTATTCTAGAATAAACCCATTTTTAGCTGGGAAAATAACTTTCATTTTTAGAGTCAACAAAGTAAACAAGTAATCCAATCTGAGTCAATAAGAATGAGAAAGGGCAGAGGTGCTTAGTTCTTGCAATATACAGGAAAGGGTATTCCTTTGCCCTCATGAGCCTGCCACTCACTAGACATACAGCTTTGGGGAAATTACTTAACCTGTCTCTGCTCAGATTTCTCATCTGTAAATTGAGAATAACATTAATATTTACCTCGGGATTGTTCGGATACTTACATCAACTAATACATGGCTAAAAGCAGTTCCTGGAATATGGGGTGGTATACTTGGTTCACAAGGACTGTAGCCTGCCAGCCTCCTCTGTCCATGGGATTCTCCAAGAAAGAAAACTGAAGTGGGTTGCCATTTTCTTCTCCAGGGGATCTTCCTGACCAAGGAATTGAACCCACGTCTCCTGCATTGCAGGGAGATTCTCTACCAACTGAGCTGCAAGGGAAGCCCCCTATAGTGCCTAAGGAAGGAAGCCTAAGGAAGATATTAGTCCAGCAAGATGTAGTGCCCAGGAAGCTACAACTTTATTTGAGATGGAGTTGCTGATCTCCATGCTGTGTATCCTTGCCTGTGTTTGTGCTGAGTTTCTCCTGTCTCCTTTAGACAATGAAAGCCTGTCTGATTTTCCGAAGTGTAGTCTTTCCATCACTCCTAAAGTACAACTGACATTTG
The DNA here is from genome assembly GCF_014754425.2 of Oryx dammah. Taxonomy (NCBI): domain Eukaryota; kingdom Metazoa; phylum Chordata; class Mammalia; order Artiodactyla; family Bovidae; genus Oryx; species Oryx dammah. Next base: position 40,730,929 of record NW_024070213.1, on the reverse strand, counting down.
TCAATACAACAGCCCTGAAGGGTCACCAGCAAGGAGACTTGCATGGGGAGGACACAATCTCCAGGACCTGAAAGTTGTTTAATCAGGGGCTGGACTATAAGTTGCCTTCTCTTTAAGACATTTATAACTCAGTATGCCAAATGAGTAACTTTGTTATCTGACTGGTCAGGCTGGGGAAGAGCCCTCAAAAGATCAGATTGTTCTGTGCTGTGTCCCCTGTCATAAATTACAGATGCTCTCCCTGTGTTTTACAATATTCAAAAGAAAGTCTCTCAAGTCAAATTACTTTGGCTATAGATGTTATCTCAGTCTTTCAAGAGCATAATACTTAGACTCAAGACTTGTTAATGCCTTAACTTAAAAAACATGTTTTGGAAAAGTGCATGACATCATTAGCAAGTCCATAGTAAGAAATTTGTAAAAAATAAATAAAGATGCCTATTATTCATTTAAGAGATAAATGAGGTCATTGATTTTCTTTTCTTGTGCTTAGTCGCTGAGTTTTGTCTGACTCTTTGCGTCCATGGGGATTCTCCAGGCAAGAATACTGGAGTGGGTTGCCATGCCCTCCTCCAAGGAATCTTCCCACCCAGGGATCAAACCCAGATCTCCTGCATTGCAGGCAGATTCTTTACTCCCACCAGGGAAGCCCTGGTTGTCTCCAATATTCTGTTTCTCCTGTTAGTAGTATTTAGGTACAAGGTCACTTTCCTGGAGAATACATTCCCCAAGCCTCCCTTGCAGCTAAATATTGCCACATTTCAGATCTCACAATGACAAATGAGCAAAAAATGTTGTATGCAACTTCTGTGTGAAGGAATGTCTTACCCTGAAATTCCTCTCTCTAATTTGTTTATACTGGAATGTAGAAATGGCAGTAACCTAATTTCAACCTCAGAAAGGAAAACTGTTCCTGAAGGCAAAAATTCTTTTCCTTTCTTGTGCCATGAATTTTTCTGGCAGTTTGGTGAAGCCTATAGACCCCTTCATAGAATAATGTTTTGGAATGCTTAAAATAAAATATATATGATTACAAAAGAAATTAATTGAGTATAAAAACTTAACAAAATATTTTAAAAAACAAATGTGTGATATGATAATGTTTCTGTATTAACAAAACAAATAAGATCTAGTAGCAGATCTAATAACAACTGTGATTTTGAAAGTGATGGACATAAAATGCCATTTCAAGATTATCTGCATTAACTCTAATAACATAAGAATACCTGTGATTTTTATGGTGAAAAAACATAAATAGTACTATATTTCTGTGGTTTTGTTGCCAAAATTTACATTTGAAGGAAATGGTATCTTTCGATAAAATGTTTAATGAAAATAAAGTTAATTGTTTGCCATCCAATTTCATGGTATTCCTAAATTCTATACATGGATGTGGTAGGCATAAGTTTGGACCATATGACTTTCACCTCCTGGTGTTACTCCATGGTTATTATTTAGTTCAGTTGAGTCGCTCAGTTGTGTCCGACTCTTTGCAACCCATAGACTGCAGCACGCCAGACCTCCCTATCCATCTCCAACTCCCGGAGTTTACTTAAATTCATCTCCATTGAGTCAGTGATGCCATCCAACAACCTCATCCTCTGTTGTCCCCTTCTCCTCCTGCCTTCAAACTTTGCCAGCATCGGGGTCTTTTCCAATGAGACAGTTCTTCACATCAGGTGGCCAAAGTATTGGAGCTTCAGGATCAGTCCTTCCAATGAATGTTCAGGCCTGATTTCCCATGGACTGGTTGAATATCCTTGCAGTCCAAGGAACTTTCAAGAGTCTTCAGTACCACAGTTCAAAAGCATCAATTCTTTGGCACTCAGCTTTCTTTATAGTCCAACTCTCAAATCCATACATGACTACTGGAAAAACCATAGCTTTGACTAGATGGAACTTTGTTGGCAAAGTAATGTCTCTGCTTTTTAACATGCTGTCTAGGTTGGTCATAACTTTTCCTCAAAGGAGTAAGCATCTTTTAATTTCATGGCTGCAATCACCTTCTGCAATGATTTTGAAGCCCCAAATAATAAAGTATGTCACTGTTTCTACTATTTCCCCATCTATTTGCCCTGAAGTGATGGGACCGGATGCTATGATCTTCGTTTTCTGAATGTTGAGCTTTAAGCCAACTTTTTCACTCTCCTCTTTCACTTTCATCAAGAGGCTCTTTAGTTCTTCTTCACTTTCTGCCATAAGGGTGGTATCATCTGCATATCTGAAGTTATTGATATTTCTCCCAGGAAACTTGATTCCAGCTTGTGCTTCATCCAGCCCAGCATTTCTCATGATGTACTCTGCATATTAGTTAAATATGCAGGGTGACAATATACAGCCTTGACGTATTCCTTTCCCAATTTGGAAGCAGTCTGTTGTTCCATGTCCAGTTCTAACTAATGCTTCCTGACCTGCATACAGGTTTCTCAGGAGGCAGGTCAGGTGGTCAGGAATTCCTATATTTTTAAGAATTTTCCAGAGTTTGTTGTGGTCCATACAGTCCAAGGATTTGCATAGACAATAAAGCAGAAATATATGTTTTTCTGGAACGCGCTTGCTTTTTCAATGACCCAACGGATGTTGGCAATTTGATCTCTGGTTCCTCTGCCTTTTCTAAAACCAGCTTGAACATCTGGAAGTTCATGGTTCACGTGTTCTTGAAGCCTCGCTTGGAGAATTTTGAACATTACGTTACTAGCATGTGAGATAAGTGCAATTGTGAGGTAATTTGAGCATTCTTTGGCATTGCCTTTCTTTGGGATTGGAATGAAAACTGACCTTTTCCAGTCCTGTGGCCACTCCTGAGTTTTCCAAGTTGGCTGGCATATTGAGTGTAGCACTTTCACAGCATCATCTTTTAGGATTTGAAATAGCTCAACTGGAATTCCATCACCTCCACTAGCTTTGTTCGTAGTGGTGCTTCCTAAGGCCCACTTGACTTCACATTGCAGAATGTCTGGCTCTAGATGATTGATCACACCATCGTGATTATCTGGATTGTGATGATCTTTTTTGTGCAGTTCTTCTGTGTATTCTTGCCACCTCTGCTTAATCTCTTCTGTTTCTGTTAGGGCCATATCATTTTTGTTCCTTATTGTGCCCATTTTTGCATGAAATGTTCCTTTGGAACCTCTAATTTTTTGAAGATATCTCTAGTCTTTCCCATTCTGTTGTTTTCCTTTATTTTTTTGCATTGATCACTGAGGAAGGCTTTCTTATTTCTCCTTGCTATTCTTTGGAACTCTGCATTAAAATGGGTATATCTTTCCTTTTATCTTTTGCTCTTTGTTTCTCTTCTATTCAAAGCTATTTGTAAGGCCTCCTCAGACAACCATTTTGCCTTTTTGCATTTCTTTTCCTTGGGGATGGTCTTGATCCCTGCCTCCTGCACAATGTCATGAATCTCCTTCCATAGTTCTTCAGGCACTCTATCTAAGAGATCTAGTCCCTTAAATCTATTTGTCACTCTACTGTATAATCAAAGGGATCTGATTTAGGTTATACCTGAATGGTCTTTTCATACTGTTCTTGGGGTTCTCAAGGCAAAAATACTAAAGTGGTTTGCCATTCCCTTCTCCAGTGGACCACATTCTGTCAGACCTCTCCACCATGACCCGTCCGTCTGTCTTGGGTGGCCCCACACAGCCTGGCTTAGTTTCATTGAGTTAGACAAGGTTGTGGTCCATGTGATCAGATTGGCTAGTTGTCTGTGATTGGGGTTTCAGTCTGTCCGCCCTCTGATGATCTCTCTCAACGCCTATCATCTTACTTGGGTTTCTCTTACCTTGGACGTGGGGTATCTCTTCATGGCTGCTCCAGCAAAGCGCAGCCACTGCTCCTTACCTTGGACGTGGGATAGCTCCTCACAGATGCCGCTCCTCACATTGGATGTGGGATATCTCCTTTCGTTGACTCCTGCACCTCACAGCCATCGCTCCTGCACCACGCAGCCAGGTCTGTAGTTGCCCAATATGGTACTGGAGATCAGTGGAGAAATAACTCCAGAAAGAATGAAGGGATGGAGTCAAAGCAAAAACAACACCCAGTTGTGGATGTGACCGGTGATAGAAGCAAGGTCCAATGCTGTAAAGAGCAATATTGCATAGGAACCTGGAATGTCAGCTCCATGAATCAAGGCAAATTGGAAGAGGTCAAACAGGAGATGGCAAGAGTGAACATCAACATTCTAGGAATCAGCTAACTAAGATGGACTGGAAAGGGGAATTTAATTCAGATGTCCATTACATATACTACTGTGGGCAAGAATCCCTTAGAAGAAATGGAGTAGCCATCATGGTCAACAAAAGAGTCTGAAATGCAGTACTTGGATGCAGTCTCAAAAATGAGAGAATGAACTCTGTTCATTTCCAAGGCAAACCATTCAATATCACGGTAATCCAAGTCTATGCCCCAACCAGTAACGCTGAAGAAGCTTAAGTTGAACGGTTCTATGAAGACCTACAAGACCTTTTAGAACTATCACCCAAAAAAGATGTCCCTTCATTATAGAGGACTGGAATGCAAAAGTAGGAAGTCAAGAAACACCTGGAGTAACAGGCAAATTTGGCCTTGGAATACAGAATGAAGCAGGGCAAAGGCTGATAGAATTTTGCCAAGAGAATGCACTAGTCATAGCAAACACCCTCTTCCAACAACACAAGAGAAGACTCTACACATGGACATCACCAGTCAACTCTGCAATCAGATTGATTATATTCTTTGCAGCCAAAGATGGAGAAGCTCTATACAGTCAGCAAAAACAAGACTGGGAGCTGACTGTGGCTCAGATCATGAGCTCCTTATTTCCAATTCAGACTTAAATTGAAGAAAGTGGGGAAAACCATTAGACCATTAAGGTATGACCTAAATCAAATGCCTTATGATTATACAGTGGAAGTGAGAAATAGATTTAAGGGACTACATCTGATAGACAGAGTGCCTGATGAACTGTGGACAGAGGTTTGTCACAATGAACAGGCGACAGGGATCTAGACCATCCTCAAGAAAAAGAAATGCAAAAAAGCAAAATGGCTGTCTGAGGAGGCCTTGCAAACAGCTGTGAAATGAAGAGAAGCAAAAAGCAAAGGAGAAAAGGAATGATATACCCATTTGAATGCCGAGTTCCAAAGAACAGCAAGGAGAGATAAAAAAGCCTTCCTCAGCGATCAGTGTAAAGAAATAGAGGAAAACAACAGAATGGGAAAGACTAGAGATCTCGTCAAGAAAATTAGAGATACCAAGGGAACATTTCATACAAAGATGGACAGTAAAGCACAGAAATCGTATGGACCTAACAGAAGCAGAAGATATTAAGAAGAGGTGGCAAGAATACACAGAAGAACTGTACAAAAAAGATCTTCATGAGCGAAATAATCACGATGGTGTGATCACTCACCTGGAGCCAGACAACCTGGAATGTGAAGTGAAGTGGGCCTTAGGAAGCATCACTACGAACAAAGCTAGTGGAGGTGATGGAATTCCAGTTGAGCTATTTCAAATCCTAAAAGATGATGCTGTGAAAGTGCTACACTCAATATGCCAGCCAACTTGGAAAACTCAGGAGTGGCCACAGGACTGGAAAAGGTCAGTTTTCATTCCAATCCCAAAGAAAGGCAATGCCAAAGAATGCTCAAATTACCTCACAATTGCACTTATCTCACATGCTAGTAACGTAATGTTCAAAATTCTCCAAGCCAGGCTTCAAGAATACATGAACCGTGAACTTCCAGATGTTCAAGCTGGTTTTAGAAAAGGCAGAGGAACCAGAGATCAAATTGCCAACATCCGCTGGATCATCGAAAAAGCAAGAGAGTTCCAGAAAAACATATATTTCTGCTTTATTGACTATGCCAAAGCCTTTGACTGTGGATCACAATAAACTGTGGAAAATTCTGAGAGAGATGGGAATACTAGACCACCTGACCTGCCTCTTGAGCAATATGTATGCAGGTCAGGAAGCAACAGTTAGAACTGGACATGGAACAGACTGGTTCCAAACAGGAGAAGGAATACATCAAGGCTGTATATTGTCACCCTGCTTATTTAACTAATATGCAGAGTACATCATGAGAAATGCTGGCCTGGATGAAGCACAAGCTGGAATCAAGATTACTGGGAGAAATATCAATAACCTCAGATATGCAGATGATACCACCCTATGGCAGAAAGTGAAGAAGAACTAAAGAGCCTCTTGATAAAAGTGAAAGGAGAGTGAAAAAGTAGGGTTAAAGCTCAACATCAGGAAACTAAGATCATGGCATTTGGCCCCATCACTTTATGGCAAATAGATGGGGAAACAGTGGCTGACTTTATTTTGGGGGGCTCTAAAATCACTGCAGGTAGTGATTGCAGTCATGAAATTAAAAGATGCTTACTCCTTCGAAGGAAATTTATGACCAACTTAGACAGCATATTAAAAAGCAGAGACTTTACTTCGTTTACAAAGGTCTGTCTAGTCAAGGCTATAGCTTTTCCAGTAGACATTTATGGATGTGAGAGTTGGACTATAAAGAAAGCTGAGCACAGCAATTGATGCTTTTGAACTGTGGTGTTGGAAAAGACTCTTGAGAATCCCTTAGACTGCAAGGACATCTAACCAGTCCATCCATAAGGAGATCAGTCCTGGGTGGTCATTGGAAGGACTGTTGTTGAGGCTGAAACTCCACTACTTTGGCCACCTGATGCGAAGAGCTGACTCATTGGAAAAGACCCTGATGCTGGGAAAGATTGGGGGCAGGAGGAGAAGGGGATGACTGAGGATGAGATGGTTGAATGGCATCACTGACTCGATGGACGTGAGTCTGAGAGAACTCCAAGAGTTGGTGATGGACAGGGAGGCCTGGTGTGCTGTGGTTCATGGGTTTGCAAAGTCTGGTTGGTTATTATTGCTTACATACAAAAAGGACTTTGCAGATATAACTAAAATCACTAATGAGCTGACCTTCAAATAGGCAGATTAGCTTGAGTTATCTGGATCTAGGTGAAGCAGCCAGCATAATCATTTGAACCTTAAAACCCAAACAATGAGGATAGGAGAGGAAGCCAGAGAGAGGTGGCACAGGTTGTGGTGTGGGTGGTTTAGTCGGTAAGTCATGTCCGACTCTTGCGATGCCATGGACTGTAGTCTGCCAGGCTCATCTGTCCGTGGGATTCTCCGGGCAAGAATGCTGGAATATGTTGCCATTTCCTTCTCCATCACAGGGAGTAAGTATGTGAGAATGAAAGCATGAGGAGGGCTCAACTGTTGCTGGCCTAGAATTGGAGGGGCCATGTACAAAGCATGAGAAGGAAATAAATTATGCCAACCTGAATAAGCTTGGAAATGAAACTGTGAGGTAATAAGTAGGTATTAGTCAAGCAGCTCAGTTTGTGGTGATTTGTTGTGTCAGCAACAGAAAAGTCAATATAATGGACTCCGTGTTATAACCTCTGCCCAAGGGAATGTTTAAGGAACAAAATAGAAGTAAACTAGGTATTGCAAGTCCTGTAGAGAAGAGCTTTCCAGCTGGGGGACCACTATTACTATTGTTTAGTTGCTCAGTTGAATCCAACTCCTTTGCAGCTCCATGGACTGTAACCCACCAAGCTCCTCTGTCCATGGGATTTGCCAAGCAAGAATACTGGATTGGGTTGCCATTTCCATTTCCATTTCCAGGGACAAACTGGCATCTCTTGCATTGGCAGGTGGATTCTTTATCACTAAGCCAGCCACCAAGAAAGGACTATAACAGAGAAAAAAAATAAATTTCTCTCATGTATAAGTTGATTAAAGTTCTGGTTATGAAACAGTATTAATTTATGTGAAGTGTGTAATGAGGAAAGTGTCCAGACCAAGTCTTGAAAAATTCTAGTGTTTAATAGAAAGGGAGGAAGATACACCCTGAAGGGAAATGGGAATAGCCAGAAAAACAGAAGGAAAACTAGAAGAATACTCAGAGAGGCAGAGAAAGAGAGCAGTTCATGTAAGTAAAAAAAAAATTTCAGTCCTCTTAAAGATCAAGTAAGAATAAACTGGAAAATATTCTTTGGATTTGGCTAGAAGGGGAATAATTGGAGACCTGAGCCTGGAAATGCAAAGGACCAAGAACAATGAAAACAGTCCTGAAGAACAGTTTAAAAGAACTTTCACAACCTGATTTAAAGACATGCTATATAATAACCAAGAAGTGTGGTATTGGTGTAAGTATAAACCACTAATACAAACCACTAATTCCCCCTAATCCATGTGTACATCAGTACTTTTATCCATGCTCATTTAACCATATATTAATATACATATACAGAGATATTACTCACCATTTTATTAAATAGAATATGGTTCACTCTTTTCTGATTCTTACTTTATGCAACAAGCCATAGCAATCCCTCCAGGTTATAGTAATAGCTCTAAGCCATTTTTAATAATTACCTAAAATTAATTATTATTCTAATGAAACTTGCTTTGTTTCCAACTTTTGCCACTTGTGAACAATCCACAAGTATTCAAAGAATTCCCAGGAGGAGAATTGCTAGGATGAACTGTAATTTCAACATAACAGATATTGCCAGATTACTTCCTTTAAAGGCTAGAACAGTGTTCAGTAGTGCCAAGAAAGTTATTCTTTTGCTATGATTGACAATGGGTGTTAACATCTCAATCTAGGTAAAGTGATCTCATTGTTTTATGTATTTGAATAGTCAAAAAGATCTGGTGAGTTGAAATACCAACTGGAAAACAAAATCCAAGGTTAATTTGGAAAACAAAGAACAAAAAGTGAGAAGGTAGCCACAGGATTCAGCAATCAAAAAAGAAAATAGCCCAGCAATTCAGGTGCTAAAAGCTTTGAGTCTTGGAGACTGATGCTGCTAATCAATTTACTCTGTTGAAGCTACTATTCTTTCAAGATTCATGATTAAGGAGGATAAATTCAACTTGTTTTTAAAGACCTTACTTTAACCCCGTTCTATCAGGTCTGTTCCTTCTCAGTGGTGATATCCAAGGTGATACTGAAGGTTGTGAGAGACTGAAAGACATAAGTAGCCTTCTCATGTCCTTGTCCCCACAGTGGTTCCTCCTTACCCCTACTTGCACATGACCATAACCCTTACCTATCACCACCCCTCAATTCCTCTTGACCAAACAGTGGCTACCAATAGTTAAGAATCATTTTTCTTTCTCAAGGACCCATCTTTGGCCATCTGTTTCTCAAATTGGCTAAATTTCAATGGGCTCCTCTTGCTAAAATGCCATCCTTGCTCCTACCCAGCATTCTTCAATAAAGGTTTATGCAAACAGTGTTCCGGCCCATTTTCTAATATTGTGGCACTTCAGTTCCAGTGAGGACTGGACCCCTTGCTACTCAGATCCCGGGCACAACAAGGAGAAAAGAACATGCCTGAGACCCCTTTTCACATCCCCTCATGTTGCAAGGAGCCCTGCTCCTGATCTTGCTGTCTGTATCGAAGCATCACCTAAAACTTTATTCTTTTCATTATCTGTGGTGCAAGCCTCCTGATTTGTTTTCACTATTTCAGGTTCTCACAGATGAACTGGGCTCATAGCTCCAAGACACCTTCCTGGCCCACTTATTCTTGTTTGCTCTTGTCATTTGAAAATGGCATCAAAATTTGGGGGGCAACAAGTATTCAATATTGGAAGCTCTGGCAGGATATTACCAAGGACACTTTCTTTTCGGTTGCACCACATGCATCTGGGATCTCAGTTTCCTAATCAGAGATCGAACTCATGCCTCTGCAGTATAAATGGGGAGTCTTAACCACTGGACAACCAGGGAAGTCCTTCACAAAAGACACTTCAGAACTTCAGTGGTTATTCTGTGGGACTTGGGATATGAATAAGACAATTCATTTGCTTGGTACCTTAGAAACAGTGGTTGAAAGGGTCTAAAAATTTAACCATTTGCATTTTCAAGTGAGCATTGTTAGTAAGGAAGGGATGGGATTGAACCAGATTGTATCATATCTTGCAGAAGTAAGGTAAAAGAGAAATACTATAGTAGCATACACTGGACAAGCTTATTTCAAAACCCCTCTGTGTTCTCTTTGCTGATGATTGGGGGAAAGATAAACTATGGTTTCCTTGGTGTTCCTGTGGAAACAAAGAATAGATCTCAGCAATTAATGATTTTAAAAGAACAAAGAATGCAGGAGCAAATGACTATTAGCAGGAAGGAGAAGTAGCCGAAGCAAAGATAATAAATCAGTCATAAAGACTTTTAGTTCTGTTTCAAAGGTAAAGATCAGTTTGAACCACATTCATGAGATGTTTTGCAAGATCCAACACCCCCCCCTCCCCCAGGCACTCAGCCACCAGACTAAGTGGAGCCTAAGGATTGATGATGCTGACCTTTGCTGACCCTCTTGACTTCTTTCAATTAGATGCCTGGATTTTGTCAACCTAGAGTAAGCTTTGCCTCATTTTAAAGTTAAAATCTCTGCCCCAAGGGCGGGGATAGCTGCTGTGCTTTAAACAGCAACATCTGTCTGACTGAGCCGGTTGTCACACTGCACAATCACCTCTAGAACTCCACCTCTAGTGGAAGATCACACTCATCCATTCTTGAATATGCAGATGCCCTTAGCTTAGAACTCTCCTGATCCTGCTGTTTGGAGAGAGAGTGCTTTGAGAGCTATTTTCTCACCTCTTTACTTGTCACAAGTAATAAATACTTCTGCTTTGACAAAGTACTGGACATGGAACAACAGACTGGTTCCAAATAGGAAAAGGAGTACGTCAAGGCTGTATATTGTCACCCTGCTTATTTAACTTCTATGCAGAGTACATCCTGAGAAACGCTGGACTGGAAGAAGTACAAGCTGGAATCAAGATTGCTGGGAGAAATATCAATAACCTCAGATATGCAGATGACACCACCCTTATGGCAGAAAGTGAAGAGGAACTGAAAAGCCTCTTGATGAAAGTGAAAGAGGAGAGTGAAAAAGTTGGCTTAAAGCTCAACATTCAGAAAATGAAGATCATGGCATCTGGTCTCATCACTTCATGGAAAGTAGATGGGGAAACAGTGTCAGATTTTATTTTGGGGGGCTCCAAAATCACTGCAGATGGTGACTGCAGCCATGAAATTGAAAGATGTTTACTCCTTGGAAGGAAAGTTATGACCAACCTAGATTGTATATTGAAAAGCAGAGATATTACTTTGCCAACAAAGGTCCGTCTAGTCAAGGCTATGGTTTTTCCTGTGGTCATGTATGGATGTGAGAGTTGGAGTGTGAAGAAAGCTGAGCACTGAAGAATTGATGCTTTTGAACTGTGGTGTTGGAGAAGACTCTTGAGAGTCCCTTGGACTGCAAGGAGATCCAACCAGCCCATCCTAAAGGAGATCAGTCCTGGGTGTTCATTGGAAGGACTAATGCTGAGGCTGAAACTCCAATACTTTGGCCACCTGGTGCGAAGAGCTGACTCATTGGAAAAGACTCTGATGCTGGGAGGGATTGGGGGCAGGAGGAGAAGGGGATGACAGAGGATGAGATGGCTGGATGGCATCAGCAATTTGATGGACATGAGTTTGAGTGAACTCTGGTAGTTGGTGATGGACAGGGAGGCCTGGCGTGCTGTGATTCATGGGGTTGCAAAGAGTCAGACATGACTGAGCAACTGAACTGAACTGAACTGAACTTAGCGCATTTGTTGGCACAGACTCATTGAGTCTGGCAACAGCATGAAGAACCCTCTAAAAGAAAATTCGAAAATTCCTGCCGTTAATGATGCCTCAGGAAAGGCTAATAAACGTGGAAGATCTAAAATCCAATCTTAAAACCTCTTCTCTTTCTTCTGATCCAAACCTAAATTGATTTTCCTCCTTGACCCCTGTACCTCCTCTTCCTCCTACCTCTCATTCTGCTCATCCTCTTTTTCCTGTGCCTTCCCTAGATTCTCTTCCCTCCTCTCCATTGCTCCTTTTTAAACATACCCCTTTCACCAAACAATGTCCCTTCATAATGTCTTATATCAGAGGTAAAGATGACCAAGTGTGCTGACCTCATAGCTTTAAGCTTGGTCAAGATCAGGTTTGTATAATGTCATTAACAACTATCTATGGAGAAGCAAATGGCAACCATTCCAGGATCCTTGCCTGGGAAATCCCATGGATGGAGGAGCCTGGTAGGCTACAGTCCATAAACAACAGATGCAGTGCCAGCCGTCCCCCTGTACCAGACAGGGCCCAGATGGGGCTCATCTTTCTGGCAGAAATCCAAGAAAGCTAAGAATTCTAAATTAATTAAAACTGCCTTCCAAGTTATCAAGATGGAAAGGTGGAACAAGTTTCATGTCACTGTTCTGTAGACGATGATGTGGTAGCTCTGACTGTGTTCTCTGCCCAGGGCAGGGTCAGGCTTGGATTCTTCCAACTGGGTGTAAAGAGAGGCCAGTGTCCTCTGATAATACCAGTTCTTGCCCACTGGAACTCTATTATGCCAGCTACTCACTTTTTCTCTAACCCTCAAGATAACCTTGAAAAGGTAAAGTTTTATCCCTTTCCACTGGAGGAAGTTGAGGCTCAAAGAGCCGAGGTCACTTGAGGAAAGCCACGTGGCTGGAAGTGACTGTGGTCAGGCCTCGCGCCAGGTCCCCCCTTGGCTGCCCCCTCCCCAGGTTCTGGGCGAGGATGGCGAGCTATGGATGTGACACTGTACACTGTGCCCACTGCTCAGACCAAGTCTGTGGCTTGACCCTCGGATGTCTGGGGACAAGGTCCCTTCCATTTGCTCACCCCTCCCTGGTGCCACGGGATGTCCCCAGCGTCGCCTTGCTCTCGTGCATTACAGCAGCCTCCGCGAGGGCTCCGAGCCCCTTACTAGGCGCAGCAGCACTCAAGGGGCATCGCGCAGCTTCAGGTGCTGGAGGATCTCAGTGAGGGCCTGACCGATGAGCGAGGAGGGACTATTGAGCTTCACTGCACTTGCAATGAGTGTGATCTCTAGGACACAGAAGCACCTCTGCGCCGTCCCCACCCAGCCCAGTTCAGTTATACAGAGAGGTGGGGCAGTGGAAATCCTGCCCCAGGACAGCTGCTCCAAGGGCTGGACCAGAGTGGCTACTCCTTGAGGCAGCTTGACACACTTTTGTCCCCCCATCCCCATCCCCTTTAAGAATTGATACTCTCTCATCACTCCACGGCTGGACAGTGCTCTTTGCTGGGCGAGCTGCTCAGGAAGGTGCCTCTGTGTTCCTGCCGCGCACAGTGAGCAAGCCCGGAAGAGGTTGTGTGCCCTCCGGGGCCCTCCGCTGGCTCAGCCACCATCCTGAGGAATGATCTGCCTTTTTTTCCTCTGAAATTCACCTGTGTCTGTTGGAACGTACCCGGAAATGGAGGGGTGGTGTGCTCAACTCCCTGGAGCCGCCAGACCAGGAGACAGGAAGCAGTTCTCACCCACATTTCAGACGAGCAAATGGAGCCACACGTCCGCCTTCCTTCTGCCCCTATGACTGCTTCCTTAGCGCCCACTTCTGTGAGTGCTGCCCCCGGCAGCTTTAGGACCAACCTGCCCACATGTAACGGAGGGGAAAGGTTTTCTAAGAATGAATGCACCAAGGCTATTTTTAAGGCTAACAGGGCAGCATCATTAAACACCATTTTCCCCAGAACAGGGTTGGCTTTTCTATCGTCTGTCACTGAAACTAAACAATGACAAAAACACCGGGTCCGTGAGCACACTAGGAAGCTGGGGAGGTGGTCCTGCAGAGAGAGTAGCAGCCCTGTCAGGAGTATGGCCAAGCAAAGGGCTGGGTGCCCACAAAACCCTGCAGTACCTTCTGTAGGACCATATGGGGGTTATTTAAAATATATAAACGAATGTTGTATATATATATATTTGCTATTAAAACAATAAAATGGTAAGTGTTTGAGAGAGAGAGAGAAAAAAAAAAAAAGAACTGTCTAAATCCTCCTAAGGAAAGAGAGAAATTTCTCTTGTTGCTATTTAGTGGCTACGTTGAGTCCGACTCTTGGAGACTGTAGCTGGCCAGGCTCCTCTGTCCATGGGATTTCCCAGACAAGAATACTGGAGTGGATGGCCATTTCCTTCTCTAGGGGATCTTCCCGACCCAGGGATGGAACCGCATTGGCATTGGCGAAGGAATTCACTGAGTCACCAGGGAAGCCCTCTATGGAATCTCTAAACTCCACCAATTAGTTCATCTATTTATGAGACCCAGAGATGGGGAAACTCTAATATAAGGTGTAGGTCTTCTGTTACGCTCTCCAGATAGAAAGTTCTTGAAGAATTGATTCTGTCCACTCGCTCATAGTATTATCAAATGAGATATGCAAGTTTTCAATGGATAAACTACAATTTTCAAGTCAAAGTTCTTTGTGTTAGTCATGACATCACCATATAAAATGGAAAGTATTTTTTGCTTCAGAGAATGGCTACTCTTCATAACTTTACTTGGCTAATTACCAAAGCATAATTTGGAAGAGTTCTCAATTCATGGGGCATGGTAGACATGGATTTCTAACTTTCTCTACTGGTTGCCTCTTTGTAAGATCTTAATTAGTAGACGGATCTGAATCCTTGCCCTAAATAGATTCACCACCCTTGGACTCCCTAATTATCATAAGCCTTTATTTCTATTTGTATATAAAATATCAGGACAAATTCTAGGGCTCTTAACAATAGCACAATGGAATCAGAAACCAGTTGATTATATCCCCCTATTTTCACCCCATAGCAAAAGCCCATCCAACAACTTTGGGTGCAATGGCAGCAGCTGGAACTAAACTTTACTATTTATATTTAACTTCATGGTCCCTGATGCAGTTCAGACCTTATTATGTTTTTTTGTTTGTTTGTTTCTTTTTTTTTTGTTCAGACCTTGTTTTTTAATTAATTAGTTAATTATGGGATGAGGGATCTTTTTTGCATCATGCAGGATCTTTCATTGAGGTGCACAGACTCTCTAGTTTTGGCCCATGGGTTCTGGAGTGTGTGAAAGCAATAGTTGCAGCACCAGCTTAGTCGCCCTGACACATGTGGGATCTTAGTGATTGAACTTGCAACCCCTGCATCAAAAGGTAGATTCTTACTGGACCCCTGGACCATCAGGGAAATCCCCCGATTCTATTTTTGACAAAAATACCTTTCATTTTCCTGCCTCTAGATTGCCTTCCTAAAAAACCATATCCTCTCCCCCTGCACATATGTCATCTGTTGCAGAAATATGCTGGGCTCCACTGCTGTTCTGTCTCACTCAGTGGAAGGCAGACGTCACAATTGTCATGTGCTTATTTGGGAATTTACCTGCCTCATTCTGACTTCTTTGAAACTCGTTTAAACGTCCACATCTGTGTGGATGGGCACTAGTTGAGTACCAAACAAGGATGCAGTCAAGCTAGACATGCTGGCACAACGCACTCAGCCTTGCTTTCCCAGTGGCTCAGCGGTAAAGAATCTGCCTGTGATGCAGGAGCTACAGGAGACCTGGGTTCCATCCCTGGGTCGGGAAGATCCCCTGGAGGAGCGCATGGCAACCCACTCTAGTCTTCTTGCCTGCAGAATCCCATGGGCAGAAGAGCCTGGCGGGCTACAGTCCATAGGGTTGCAGAGAGTTGAACACTTAAGTCTTAAGTGACTTAGCATGCACTCAAACCCTCTACCAGAGGCCAAATCTGCACAAGAGTTTGACAGTCTTTTCTGAAATGAATTATGTGATATGATAAAAATTACATCTTTGAAGTACCCTGGAGGCTCAGTAGTTAGGACTCAGGGCTTTCACTGTTGGGGCCAGCAGCCCAACACCCTGAACAAGGTGTTCCTGATCCCACAAATCGTGTGGCATGACCCAAAAAAACAAAAATTGTATCTTTTGAAGAAATATTTGTTTTCTTAACTAAAAATTCATTAAATAGAACAAAGAAGGTAATGGTTTTTGCTATTTTAAGGCCCCAAATTTCAAAATAAAAGAATGCTAAATGCTATGGTGTGTTTTTTCCTCCAAGTTTTCAGTTCCAGACCAAAGTAGACAGGATCATAAACAATATAAGTAGTATGATGTCTTTGTAGTATGTCAACTTAGCTAAGTTCAAACTAACTTTCCCAAAATGTCTTTCCCTGCATGATTCTGAGTTACAGTTGGCCACAGGAGAAGCATGAGCATTTTTTGGAAGGCCTGAGTGAATTAACTGTCTTTTTTTTTTCACATTGAAAATCAGAATACTGTGTCAGGCATAGTCATAGTGAGCACATATTGTCACTGATCTGCTAATGCACGTTGTGAGGGTTATAGCGGTACCCAATGCATAGTTCCTCAAGCAAACCCATATCTCCTCATTCAACTTTTCCTAGTCCTGGGTCAAATGCATAGGTAGTTTCATGGTGAAGGGCACCAGCTTCTCCTGCAGTTCACTCAACATCATGATTTACCCTTGTGGTTTCTAGTTTATCCTTATAGATTCTAGTTCTTGCTCATAGACTTTAATATCCAGCTCCCTTGGTTACTAGCCTGAATGACTTCAGGTCCTACACAATACAGAGCCAACAGCCTTGCACAGACTTCTTAATCGGCTACCATAATTGTCTAAGGTCTAATGCCTATAATAAATTTCTTATTGAATTATCCATGGTGTTTCTGCTTCTGTCTTCAAACTCTGCCTGATATAAGAAGTCAGTACACATATGCAAAAAGCATCTTAAGAGATTCTTGCTCCTTGAAAGAAAAGCTATGACAAACCTCAGTTCAGTTCAGTTCAGTTCAGTCACTCAGTCATGTCCAACTCTTTGAGACCCCATGGACTGCAGCATGCCAGGCAAACCTAGACAGTATATTAAAAAGCAAAGACATTATCTTGCCAATAGAGGTCCAGATAATCAAAGCTATGGTTTTTCCAATAGTCTTGTATGGATGTGAGAGTTGGACCATAAAGAAGGTTGAGTGCCAAAGAACTGATGCTTTTGAACTGTGGTGTTGGAGAAGACTCTTGAGAGTCCCTTGGGCTGCAAGGAGATCAAACCAATCAATCCTAAAGGAAATCAGATCTGAATATTCACTGGAAGGACTGATGCCGAAGCTAAAACTCCAATACTTTGCCCACCTGATGCGAAGAGCTGACTCATTGGAAAAGACCTTGATGCTGGGAAAGATTGAAGGCAGGAGGAGAAGGGGATGACAGAGGACTCGATAGTTGGATGGCATCACCGACTCAATGCACATGAGTTTGAGCAAGCTCTGGGCCATGGACAGGGAAGCCTGGTGTGCTGTCCATGGGGTCACAAAGAGTCGGACATGACTGAGCAACTGAACAACAACAAAGAAGGAACATAAAATTACATTTGGTACATTCATTGAGTGCTATGCACCAGACGTTTTACTAAGTGTGCCTTATCTGTTTTGATCTCTACTACAACACTATTTTCCAGGCAAGGAAACTGAACTCAAAGAGATTAATAAATTTGCCCAAGAACACACTGCTAGAATATCAAAAGCTGGGCAATTGAGAGCTTCTACTCAAAACTACTGTGTCAGGCCGCGGGTCCCGGCGGCACTGAGCCGCCGGCGTTTCCCAGCGCGGCAGCCCGAGGCCGGCGAAGCCATGGGCGCCAGGACCCCGCCGCCGCATTCCCAGTTGCAGGAAGAGAAAGTAAATGTCTAGGGAAACCTAATGGACAATCTCCACAACAGATGATAACAAAAAGTAATCCAGATGGGGTGCAGGTGCTGTAAAATGATACAAAGCTATCTCTTCGATCCAGTTCACGTGCCCTCCCCTGGTTACGTTAACGAAGTAAACAGCTGCAAGTTAGATGAAGAGGACACTCTTAAATTGAAAGACAAACAGAGCAGCGAAATCCTGGTGCACAAGGGTGACCCTCCTAATGAGGGCTCCAAGAGGATGGCAAGCGGGAGTGGAAGAGCCTCTCCACAGGAGCCCTGCGGGCCGCCGCGAGGACCACTCCTCTTGGGGGATACGGTGGGGGGACCCTGTGCCGAGAAGACTAGCGAGGCCATCAATGGCGTTGGCCCCGCTGCTGTCCTGCAGCTCAGTGGTGAGCCGGGGCCCCCTCAGGAGGCCAGAGACTCCTGGGCCAGTGCTGCAAACAGAGGTCACCTGACCCAGCTCTGCCTTGAAGGAGGGAGTGCCAGGGAGCTGGACTGCATGCGGCCGGCCTCGGGAGAGACGCAGGTCATCGGCAATGGGGTCTCCGGCGCGCCATCCACAGCCGGGCTTGCCGCCTGGGAAGTCCCAGCCCATGTCCTCCGGACACCCACCCCGGACTACCCTCCGCTTTGCGGCTCAGCTGAAGACAACGCTGATCACGTTGATCACCAAGAGAAGGACCGTCTTTTCAAGATCCACTCTGAGAAGGAGCCCCAGGAGGGTGCTCACCCCCCGGCAGGGGATTGTGGTTTGAATATGCCCTTCTCTGCGAAGAGAAGCTGGGATTCATTAAACGAGGCCGTGACAACTGAAATCCCAAGTGTCTACTTTGACAAAGACGATCCTGCTCAGGACGTGCCTGTGGTCAATTCGAGAAACGGGTGGGAGGAGGCCCCTGGTTCCCCCGGAGACCGGAGCTGGGAGACGGCGGATGAGGATGCGGAGGTGGCCGAAGCCCTCGCGGCCTTAGAAGCAGCTACTGCGGGGGAAGATGTGGATGAGGCCGAGTAGGGGAGGGGATTCTCCAGGCAAATAAGCTAGTGACGATCTGGTCACACGGTCTGGGTTTGCTCCTAAAACCCAGAGCTGATAAATGCAGCATATACGGCTGCAGCCTTACAGGGGGTTGACCCCCAGCGCCAGTTGGCTTGTTCACCATGAAGAGTACCACCGTCTAGATGGGCTAAAACTCAAGAGACTATAAGTCAGAGTGGACCAGTGCTGGCGTCCACAGAACATGCAGATCTTAAACACCCTGCTGGCCAACCCGCACAACTCCTGCAGAACGTGTGGTGCAGGCATTCGTGAGAACGCCCTGGAATCCCAGCACAGAATCCCAGGGAAAGAGATTCACAGGACATTCTGTTTGAGTGTAAAAATTCCTTACCTTGCTTTTGAGAGCCAAACATCATACCCAGTCAGGGAAAGGTAACTACCCCCCACTTAAAAGTGCCTAATGTACCCCCCAGAGCATGGCTTACCTTCAGGGACAATCACCCAGGGAACCCATCACTAACCACTTGGACAGAGTGGAGCTTGGCAGCTTTCAGGGTAGAGCAGGAGCTGCCTGTAAACAAATGGTTAGTCATTAGCTGTGATATCAGGCCACCTTGACCTTAACTTTTTTACATTATTACTTTTTCATCTCCTTTGGGATTGGGGAGTTTGGTCAAAAGACTTCTTTGTTTAAAATTCAGGTTTTTAAGTTTGTGAGATTTGGAACAGCAAAGAGAGAGATGGAGTGTTTTGTGCCATGTAATGTCTGATTGTGATTAAACAATAACAACATAAAAAAAAAAAAAAAACTACTGTGTCATTCTGCCTCCCCAAGCAGCATAAACTCTGCACAGCAGTGATTTCTGGGCACAGAATGGTAATTTCTTTTTTTACTTCATGGGTATTTTGACTTCATTCATTTTTGTTTTTTGAAACAGAATAAAAGAAACCTGATTTTAAATGGAGTTAAGGGGCCAGAATGGGGAGCCCTCCTGCACTACCACTTGTCATCAATTACGAATCCGAACAGGAACCATCAATTACAAATCTAAACAGGCAGAGTTCTTCTTGCCCAGCAATAAGTCTGGCCATTGGGAAAAGCTTGGCCAGGCCACCCTGATTCTCACTTTTTTCCAATGGACTTTTGTTCAAAACTACATCTCCCAACTTCCTCGTCATTCTCTATAAAATAAAAGTTCCTCTCCTTTGCTAACTGGGCTTGCCTATGGTTTTTGCTATGAATTTCTTGTCTCTAACTGAAATTCCTCTCCTATTCCTGAATAAACCCATTATACTGGTCAAATAACTGGTTGTTTTATTTTGTAGGATAAAGGTTTGAAAGAGATCAGAATATGACACCTCTAAATATGCCACATTGATATAAAGACTATTTTGAGCTGAAGGCATTAAGAAACACTCCCACCTCCTATCCCCACCAGGGAGAGAAGAGTGTCAATTTGCACAAACAAATTCTTTCTAAAATAGCCTTTATCTTTCACTAGTTTCACTTCCCTAGGACTTTTTGTCCCTTGAAGTTCAGTCCCTCCCAGGCTCCACTTTGTTTGTTTGGCTACCCTAGTGGCATGTGGAATCTTAAATCCCTGACCAGGGATTGAACCCATGCCCACTGGAAGTGCAGGATCTTAACCATTGGACAACCAGGGAAGTTCCTCAAACCCCTTTTCTTTTGATGAAACTCTGCTTATTTGAGTTTCACTTCTTTTCTGTGAACTCCTACTCACATTAAAAAAAAAAAAAAAAACTTTTCTCCTGTTAATCTGTCTTTTGTTAGTTTAATTAGCACACTTCCAGGCAATAAACCTTTTCAAGTAGGGTTTTTCCTCTCACTGCCTTAAGTTAAAACTAACTGTTTTTCAAGTAAATCATCCAAAGAAGTTGCTTTGATTAACAACACAGTACAGAAATGTCTTCCTAGTCAAAACTTGGAAAAGACCTGCTGTCTGTGTAATTCAATCACAGTTTAAAGCATTAACTTGCCCTGTTTTACAGACCTAATTATCAAACGCTCATTATATGAGGTAAAATTCTCAGGTATGAGGAAGAACACAAACTACATGTTTTTGTAAAAGCCACAAGAGACCAGCTTATTGCATCACCCATCTTAAAAGAAGAGTCGGGACACGCTGAAACATGCTGTGTTTTGTTCGTACCACCATTTTCCTTCTTATAAAAATAATAGGACTTTCTGTGTCTGATCCCTGGTGCGGAAAGATTCCACATGCAGTGGGGCAGCTGAGCCAGCGAGCCACAACCACTGAAGTTTATGTGCCTAGAGACTATGCTTCAAAACAAGGGAAGCCATCACAATGAGGAGCCCATGAACTAAAACTAGAGAGAAGCCCCCACTTACTACAACTCGAGAAAGCCTGTGCACAGCAATGAAAACCCAGCACAGCCAAAAGTAAATAATTTAAAAAATAATAAATGGTCATTAGACAATGAGAAAAAATTTTTAAATAAAATATTATTAATAATCTATTTCTCAAAGATATACATTAATATACTGATTGATGAAGTAAAATTCATGCTTTAAACCAAGTTAAGAAAATTAAGCAGAACGTATTAGCTGTTTGTATTGGGTCTTCCCTAAATGTGCAGTATGCATCAGCATGATACATTAACCAGACATCCTTAAAGGTGGGAATGTCTGCTCAGCCATAAAGACCAATTTTTTCCCCTTCTTCTGACTCTAGAAACATAACTACGTATGTTGGGGCCAGTGTGAAGATAGCAGGAGAGACTCCATCTTGAAGCCTGCCATCCACCTTAAAGACAAGATGTGAGCTGGGCCTGAACCCTGCCCAAGAGTGAGGAAACCATTGCTAGTGAAAACCGTGTCCCCTGAAGACTTCCCTCCCTACAGATGACAAATGGAGATTGTAGTTGAGGTCAGGCTGCACCTGTTAGATTAACCATGGAGACATCCCGCCTTGATGAATACTCATTGTTACCCCCCTTTAACCTTAATTGTTTGTTCTGCTAGCACCTACTTGTTGTAAAACTCAATCATATACAACAAAGAGGTTCTTAACATGTAACCAGTCATGTAATGGGGGGTATAAAACTGGGCCTCTCAGAAACATCAGGGTCCTTATAGGGAACTGATTCCCCTTGGACCCGCTGGTGTAATAAACTGTACTCCACTGTCTTGAGTGTCCACTGAGGTGTGTTTTGTGACCCCGGATTCCACAACACTTAGAAGATAACATTCTTTTCTTAATGCTCTAGGTAATCATGGTGACCTGCTACACTCTTGGTACCTGTAGGTCGAGACTAAGTATCTTTGGTGAATTTCATGTAAAATGACAGTGGACATCTTTTGTGTCCAAATTGTATAAAACTGTATCTTTGACTTCTAACAAGTGGAACAGTCTTCAGAGTTTCCTAAAAGACTGTCACCTGGGTTACAATTCTCAAGTTGACTTGAATAAAATTCTCTATTTCTCCCATAAATCAACTATTCATTAATTTTTCTTTGTTGTGATGTTTTTTCTCTCACGTTTTCTTTATTGTGCATAGTTTTATTTTTATTTATTTGCAAAATGTATTTATGTATTTAGCTGCTATGGGTCTTAGTTGCAGCATGCCGAATCTTTGATCTTTAGTTGTTGCATGTGAGCTCTTAGTTACGGCATGTGGAATCCAGTTCCCTGGCCAAGGATCAAACCAGACCCTTTGCATGGGGAGCACGAAGTCTTAGCCACTGCATCACCAGGGAAGTTTCCAGTGCTGTTTTCTTAAGAAAACAGTTCAGGGACTTCCCTGATGAGCCAGTAGTTAAGACTACACACTTACAATGCAGGGGGAAATGTTCAATCCCTGGTTGGGGAAGTGAAACCAAATGAGGCCCTGTGGGGCTTCCAGGCATGAAGACCATTTTCGGTCCTCCATTTCTTGTAGGCAAAACTCCAGCATCCTTGATCTTTCTTTATTTCCAAAGATGGATTCCAGCAGTTGCTAATCTAGGGAAGAGTAGCCAAGAAACCACCTGAGGCAAGATTAAAGGGATCAGAGAGGTTCATCAAGATTAGGAGACCAATCACTAGAGAATAAAGGGTTACAAGTCCCACTCACACCCTAATCTTGTCAGAGACCCTACTTTGAACTACTGTTACAAAACCCTTCATCAAATCCTCTGTGATGGGGACACATAGTTTTTCCGGGCAGAAGCCTGATATGTTTCCCTTTATGTGAATTTCCTCTTCCTGATTTTTTTTTTTTAATTAACAAATCATATTCTTTTGAAGTGATAGAAGAAGAATTTTAGAGTTATTGTGTATGTTCAATTTCAAACTGTTTTTTAAAGGTGTATCAGTTTACACTCCCAACAGCAGAGCATAAAGTTTCCTACTGCCAATTTTTTTTTAAACCAATATGTGGTTTTTTTTAATCAGCCTTTTAAAAATCAGTCATTTTGGTGCATATATAGACATAACTTATTGTGATTTTACTGATTATTATGGGAATTGATTAGCACCTTAACCTATTTGCTGTTTGGAATTTCTGTTTATTTTTATTTATTTTTTTAAGTATAGCTAATGTACAATGTTGTGTTAATTACTGCTATAGAGCAAAGTGATCCAGTAATACATATTTATACATTTTTTTCTATATTCTTTCTATTATAATTTATCATAAGATATTGAATATAGTTCTCTGTGCTATACAACAGGCCTGGAGGAGGAAATGGCAACCCACTCCAGTATTCTTGCTGGGAAAATCCCATGGATAGAGAGCATGGTGGGCTACAGGCCATGTGGCGCCAGAGTCAGACTTGACTTAATGACTGAGCAAGCACACATGCTACACAGTTGGGCTTTGTTGTTTATTCATTCTATATGTAAAAGTTTACATATGCTAAGGCAACCTTCCACTCCATTCCTCCTCAAGGAATTTCTATTTGATGTGGAAACTGGGCAGGACCCTTTGGGGCTCCTGGGCACAAAAACCCTTCAGTGTCCCCTTCCCTGAGTTCCAAACAGCAGGTTCAAGAAGTTGCTAATCAGGGAAGGGAGGGGATACAGAGATAAGGAGGAGAAACAATAGGGCAGCCTTGGGGCAGGCTGCTGGTTTCTTCTCAGGGGATATACAGAACAGTTCAGTTCAGTTCAGTCACTCAGTCGTGTCCGACTCTTTGCGACCCCATGAATCGCAGCACGCCAGGCCTCCCTGTCCATCACCAACTCCCGGAGTTCACTCAGACTCACGTCCATCGAATCCGTGATGCCATCCAGCCATCTCATCCTGGGTCGTCCCCTTCTCCTCCTGCCCCCAATCCCTCTCAGCATCAGAGTCTTTTCCAATGAGTCAACTCTTCGCATGAGGTGGCCAAAGTACTGGAGCTTCAGCTTTAGCATCATTCCTTCCAAAGAAATCCCAGGGCTGATCTCCTTCAGAATGGACTGGTTGGATCTCCTTGCAGTCCAAGGGACTCTCAAGAGTCTTCTCCAACACCACAGTTCAAAAGCATCAATTCTTCGGCGCTCAGCCTTCTTCACAGTTCAACTCTCACATCCATACATAACCACTGGAAAAACCATAGCCTTGACTAGACGGACCTTAGTCGGCAAAGTAATGTCTCTGCTTTTGAATATACTATCTAGGTTGGTCATAACTTTTCTTCCAAGGAGTAAGTGTCTTTTAATTTCATGGCTGCAATCACCACCTGCAGTGATTTTGGAGCCCCAAAAGATAAAGTCTAACACTGTTTCCACTGTTTCCCCATCTATTTGCCATGAAGTGATGGGGCTGGATGCCATGATCTTTGTTTTCTGAATGTTGAGCTTCAAGCCAACTTTTTCGCTCTCCTCTTTCACTTTCATCAAGAGGCTTTTTAGTTCCTCTTCACTTTCTGCCATAAGGGTGGTGTCATCTGCATATCTGAGATTATTGATATTTCTCCTGGCAATCTTGATTCCAGCTTGTGCTTCCTCCAGCCCAGTGTTTCTCATAATGTACTCTGCATAGAAGTTAAATAAGCAGGGTGACAATATACAGCCTTGACATAGTCCTTTTCCTATTTGGAACCAGTCTGTTGTTCCATGTCCAATTCTAACTGTTGCTTCCTGACCTGCATACAGATTTCTCAAGAGGCAGGTTAGGTGGTCTGGTATTCCCATCTATTTCAGAATTTTCCACAGTTTATTGTGATCCACACAGTCAAAGGCTTTGGCATAGTCAATAAAGCAGAAATAGATGTGTTTCTGGAACTCTCTTGCTTTTTCCATGATCCAGTGGATGTTGGCAATGTGATCTCTGGTTCCTCTGCCTTTTCTAAAACCAACTTGAATATCAAGGAGTTCACGGTTCATGTATTGCTGAAGCCTGGCTTGGAGAATTTTGAGCATTACTTTACTAGCGTGTGAGATGAGTGCAATTGTGCGGTAGTTTGAGCATTCTTTGGCACTGCCTTTCTTTGGAATTGGAATGAAAACTGACCTTTTCCAGTCCTGAGAACCCCATACAGAACAGTATCTTTGAGCTTTTCTGAAGCTAAAAACTAAAACTTCCACCAAATGGAAGATATTCAAGAGAAGGTCACAATTCAGTAACCTCAGGAACAACAGATCAGGAGACCACCTGATTCCAGAAGATCTTCAGAAGGAAGAAGGAATGCAAGCCCTGGACACACCTTGATCCTTATCAACAACTCCACCCCTTGACCATAAAACTCCTCACAACTCATCCCTCCCCCCAACCCCCACACCTAAACTGGGACACCCGGGCTCCCCTTGCCTGCAAAGCAATAAAGTTGTTCTTTTCTAATTCACCCAATACTCTGTATCTGAGATTCAATCCCAGGTGGCACAATGGTAAAGAATCTGCCTGCCAATGCAGGAGACACTGGAGACTTGGGTTTGATCCCTGGGTCAGGAAGATCCTTTGGAGTAGGAAATGGTAACTCACTTCACTATTCTTGCTGGGATATTCCCACGGACAGAGGAGCCTGGCAGGTTACAAGTCCATGGGGTTGCAGAGAGTTGGATGTGACTGAGCACCCACTAGTGTACAGAGGCCAAATTTCACCATCAGTGTGATGCCTGTTTAAGCTTTTAGTACATTTGGAGGAAAAAATATCTAGATTTTCTTTGTTTTTATTGATTATCTTGGAATTGATTTTTGTGTAAGGTAAGTTGTGAAGCAGGACGGAAGGGGGCAGGGCATAAACTTTAAAATGAAGCATAGACCAAAGACACAGCATAATCTGATTAGAACTAAATGGGTCCAAGATGGCAGGCTTCCACTAGACTTGAGCCTCAGTATACAAGCTCATTGTAATATATCAATAAGCTAAGTGACACACCCACAGTCACCATGACACTTCCATGGGCAACCATCACAGACCACAAAGCGGGTGGTGACCCAGTTCATGGAAATCTCCACCCCTTCCCCAAAATAATTGGATTAATCCTCCCACTTACTAGTCTATGAAATCACCCAGCCGATAAAAGCTAACCACAGATATCAACGCTGCTCTAGCCCTTTGCAATGGTGCACATTCTGTCTGTGGAGTGTATTTGTCTCTCAATAAATCCACTTACCTATCATTTTGTATCTTATTGAATTATTTCTGTAATGAGACATCAAGAACATGAGCTTCATTAAGTGTTAAAACTACATGTGTGATCTCAGTTGGAAGACCATGGGTATGGCCAGGTTTGAGTCCCTGCCAAGTGGGTTCAAGTCCTAGTGTGAGTTACACGGTTTCAGTTGTAGGAGTTCAATGATCACTTTCCAGTTAGTCACTCTTCATAATACTACTCATTGAATAATTCATTCCAGATAATTGATAATATAGAATCAATACTTGTACATATTTATGTATGCTTATCTATCAATAGTGTCAGCTAGTCAATCAGTTCAGTCACTCAGTCATGTCTGACTCTTTGCAACCGCATGGACTGCAGCACGCCAGGCGTCCCTGTCCACCACCAACTCTCGGAGTACATCCAAACTCATGTTAATTGAGTCGGTGATGCCATCCAACCATCTTATCCTCTGTCGTCCACTTCTCCTCCTGCCCTCAATCTTTCCCAGCATCAGGGTCTTTTCCAGTGAGTCAGCTCTTCGCATCAGGTGGCCAAAGTATTGGAGTTTCAGCTTCAACATCAGTCCTTCCAATGAACATTAAGGACTGATTTTCTTTAGGATTGACTGGTTTGATATCTTTGCAGTCCAAGGGACTCTCAAGAGTCTTTTCCAACACCACAGTTCAAAAGCTTCAATTCTTCTGCACTCAGCTTTCTTTATAGCATAACTCTCACATCCATACATGACCGCTGGAAAAACCATAGCATTGACTAGATGGAACTTTGTTGGCAAACTAATGTCTCTGCTTTTTAATATGCTAAGTGGTCATAACTTTTCTTCCAAGGAGTAAGCATCTTTTTATTTCATAGCTAAAGTCACCATCTGCAGTGATTTTGGAGCCCAAGAAAACAAAGTCTGCCACTGTTTCCACTGTTTCTCCATCTATTTGCCATGAAGTGATGGGGCTGGATGCCATGATCTTAGTTTTCAGAATGTTGAGCTTTAAGCCAACTTTTTCACTCTCCTCTTTCACTTTCATCAAGCTCTTTAGTTTTTCTTCACTTTCTGCCATAAGGGTGGTATCATCTGCATATCTGAGATTATTGATATTTCTCCTGGTAATCTTGATTCCAGCTTGTGCTTCATCCAGTGCAGCGTTTCTCATGACATATTCTGCATAAAAGTTAAATAAGGAGGGTGACAATACACAGCCTTGATGTACTCCTTTTCCTATTTGGAACCAGTCTGCTGTTCCATGTACAGTTCTAACTGTTGCTTCTTGACCTGCGTATAGGTTTCTCAAGAGGCAGGTCAGGTGATCCGGTATTCCCAGCTCTTTCAAATTTTCCACAGTTTATTGTGATCCACATAGTCAAAGGCTTTGGCATAGTCAATAAAGCAGAAACAAATTTGTTGCTGGAACTCTCTTGAGTTTTCAATGATCCAGTGGATGTTGGCAGTTTTATCTCTGGTTCCTCTGCCTTCTCTAAAACCAGCTTGAACATCTGGAAGCTCATGGTTTACGTACTGTTGAAGACTGGCTTGTAGAATTTTGAGCAACACTTTACTAGCATGTGAGATGAGTGCCGTTGTGCAGTAGTTTGAGCATTCTTTGGCATTGCCTTTCTTAGGGGCTGGAATGAAAACTGACCTTTTCCAGTCCTGTGGCCACTCCTGAATTTTCCAAATTTGCTGGCATATTGAGTGCAGCACTTTCACACCATCATCTTTTAGGATTTGAAATAGCTCCACTGGAATTCCATCACCTCCACTAGCTTTGTTCATAGTGATGCTTTCTAAGGCCCACTTGACTTCACATTCCAGGATGATCTCTGGCTCTAGATGAGTGATCACACCATCGTGATTATCTGGGTCGTGAAGATCTTTTTTGTACAGTTCTTCTGTGTATTCTTGCCACCTCTTCTGAATATCTTCTGCTTCTGTTAGGTCCATACCATTTCTGTCCTTTATTGAACCCATCTTTGCATGAAATGTTCCCTTGGTATCTCTAATTTTCTTGAAGAAATCTAGTCTTTCCCATTCTCTTGTTTTCCTCTATTTCTTTGCATTGATCACCGAGGAAGGCTTTCTTATCTCTCCTTGCTATTCTTTGGAATTCTGCATTCAAATGAGTATATCTTTCCTTTTTTCCTTTGCTTTTCCCTTCTCTTCTTTCACAGCTATTTGTAAGCCCTCCTCAGACAGCCAGTTTGCTTTTTTGTATTTCTTTTTCTTGGGGATGGTCTTGCTCCCTGTCTCCTGTACAGTGTCACGAACCTCTGACCATAGTTCATCAGGCCTCTGTCTATCAGATCTAGGCCCTTAAATCTATTTCTCACTTTCACTGTATAATTGTAAGGGATTTGATTTAGATCACACCTAAATGGTCTAGTGGGTTTCCCTGCTTTCTTCAATTTAAGTCTGAATTTGGCGATAAGGAGTTCATGATCTGAGTCACAGTCAGCTCTCGGTCTTGTTTTTGCTGACTGTATAGAGCTTCTCCATCTTTGGCTGCAAAGAATATAATCAATCTGACTTCAGTGTTGACCATTTGGTGATGACCATGTGTAGAGTCTTCTCTTGTGTTCTGGGAAGAGAGTGTTTGCTATGACCAGTGCATTCTCTTGGCAGAACTCTGTTAGCTTTTGCCCTGTTTCATTCTGTACTCCAAGGCTAAATTTGCCTGTTACTCCAGGTGTTTCTCGGAGAAGGCAATGGCACCCCACTCCAGTACTCTTGCCTGGAAAATCCCATGGGCAGAGGAGCCTGGTGGGCTGCAGTCCATGGGGTCACTAAGAGTCGGACACGACTGAGAGACTTCAATTTCACTCTTTGCTTTCATGTATTGGAGAAGGAAATGGCAACCCACTCCAGTGTTCTTGCCTGGAGAATCCCAGGGATGGGGGAGCCTGATGGGCTGCCGTCTATGGGGTCGCACAGAGTCAGACACGACTGAAGCGACTTAGCAGTAGCAGCAGCAGCCAGGTGTTTCTTGACTTCCTACTTTTGCATTCCAGTTCCCTATAATGAAAAGGACATCTTTTGGGGGTGTTAGTTCTCGAAGGTCTTGTAGGTCTTCACAGAATGGTTCAACTTCAGCTTCTTCAGTATTACTGGTCTGGGCATAGACTTGGATTACTGTGATATTGAATGGTTTGCTTTGGAAATGAACATAGATGATACTGTCGTTTCTGAGACTGCATCCAAGTACTGCATTTCAGACTCTTTTGTTGACTATGATGGCTATTTCATTTCTTCTAAGGGATTCTTGCCTGCTGTAGTAGATATAATTGTCATCTGAGTTGAATTCACCCATCCCAGTCCATTTTAGTTCACTGATTCATAAAATGTTGATGTTCACTCATGCCGTCTCTTTTTGTTCACTTCCAATTTGCCTTGATTCATGGACCTAACATTCCATGTTCCTAAGAAATATTGCTCTTTGTAGCATCGGACTTTGCTTCCATCACCATTCACATCCACAATTGGGTGTTGCTTTTGCTTTAGCTCTGTCTCTTCATTCTTTCTGGAGTTATTTCTCCACTGATCTCCAGTAGCATATTGGGCACCTACTAACCTGGAGAGTTCATCCTTCAGTGTCCTATCTTTTTACCTTTTCATGCTTTCCATGGCGTCCTCAAGGCAGGAATACTGAAGTGGTTTGCCATTCCCTTCTCCAGTGGACCATATTTTGTCAGAACTCTCCACCATGACCTGTCTGTCTTGGGTGGCCCTACATGGCATGGATCATAGTTTCACTGAGTTAGACAAGGTTGTGGTCCATGTGATCAGATTGATTAGTTTTCTGTGACTGTGGTTTTAAGTCTTTCTGCCCTCTGATGGGGGCTTCCCTGGTGGCTCAGAGAAGGACAAGAGGCTTATGAAAGCCTCCTGATGGGATAGACTGACTGAAGGAGATACTGGGTCTTGTTCTGATGGGCGGGGCCATGCTCAGTAAGTCTTAATCCAATTTTCTGTTGATGGGTGGAGCTGTGTTCCCTCCTTGCTATTTTCCTGGGGCCAAAGTATGGTGGAGGTAATGAAGCTAATGGTGACCTCCCTCAAAATATCCCCATGCATGTACTGCTACAGTCTGTGCCCCCAACCCTGCAGCAGGCCATCACCGACCCACGCCTTTGCCGGAGACTCCTGGACACCCACAGGCGTCAGGGACAATCTCCTGTGAGATTACTGTTCCTTTCTCCTGGGTCCTTGTGCACAAGGTTCTGTTGTGCCCTCCAGGAGTCTATTCTCAGTCCTGGGTAAGTTCTGGCAGCTCTCTGGTGGGGTTAACGTTGACCTCCTCCAAGAGGACTTATACCATACCCACACCCAGAGTCCCTGTCCCTGTGGCAGACCACTGCCGACCCGTACCTCACAGTTCTTAGTCTTTGTGGGGTCCCTGGGTCCTGGTGTGCACAAGGTTTGTTTGAGCCCTCTGAGCATCTGTGGTGGGAATGGGTGTATATAAATTCTATTAAGACTTCCTTTACATTACATAAAGTGCATAGGTAAATTGGAGAACTTCCTTGCTTGTTCATTTGTTTTAATTTTTAGCCATACATCATAGCATGTGGTAGAGAAGGCAATGGCACCCCACTCCAGTACTCTTGCCTGGAAAATCTCATGGACGGAGGAGCCTGGTAGGCTGCAGTCCATGGGATCGCAAAGAGTCGGACACAATTGAGTGACTTCACTTTCATTTTCACTTTCATGCATTTGAGAAGGGAAATGGCAACCCACTCCAGTGTTCTTGCCTAGAGAATCCCAGGGACGGGGGAGCCTGGTGGCTGCTGTCTATGGGGTCGCATAGAGTCGGACACGACTGAAGTGACTTAGCAGCAGCAGCAGCAGCATAACATGTGGAACTTCCCTGTCTAGTAGAAGCCTGAACACTTAACCACTAGACTAGGTTTTCCTATTTTTTTTTTTTTTTTTAATATGGAGTCCTCTAATCCAGGAGCATAGTAAATCTCTCCATTTGTCTTTGTGTTCTATTATTCTTTTTCTCTCTCTTTTTTGTTTTTATTCTTTATTTTTTCTTTTTATCTTTGTGTTCTTTTATGCCTTTTTATACAGTTATAATTTTCTTCTGAGATAGTCTAGTTTCCTGCTGTTATAAAGATTTTTCCAATTATGTTTTCTGATTTCATCTTTTTTCTATACACGTAACAGAATTGTGGTAAAATACTTGTGACAAAAATATACCATTTTAAATGTACAACTTAGTATCATTAAGTACATTCACAATGTACAACTATCACCACCATACTATCCTCTGATTTTTCCTTTTTTAAAAAATAAATTTATAAATTTATTTTTGGCTGTGCAATGTCTTTATTGCTGCGTGGGCTTTTCAGTAGTTGTGGCAAGCAGGGGCAACTTTCTAGTTTGAGCTCACTGGCTTTTCACTGTGGTGGCTTCACTTGTTTCAGAGCATGGGCTGTAGAGCAAGGGCTCAGTAGTTGTGGCACACAGGCTTAGTTGCACTGCAGCATATGGGATCTTCCTGGATCAGAGATAGAACCAATGTCTCCTGCATCGACCCACAGATTCTTTACCACTGAGTTACCAGGGAGGACCTGATTTTTTTTCTATATTGTATTTATGTAATTCCTGCATACATTACTGAAGTCTATCTACTCTGAGAGCTCTTCTTAGACAATTTCAATTTGCAAAAACATTGATAACTAAAAACTTAAAAGCATTCACAGCAAACTGTTCTATTTTCCATAAATTAATTTTTTAACTGACAGCTTTCCATCAAACTTAAAGCAATGAAGGATCTGATTACTTGAGGAATCTAGTTTAATGAAAATAATCAGTGATTCAATAATTGTTGATTGGGAAAAGGCTGCAACAAGGGCAGACACAGTCTCTTCTCATTTGCCTGAACCTGCTTTGTATCCAACCAACTTCTCATTCTTTGCCTTCTCAGCTGGTAAATGTCCCTTTTGACTCAAATTCCAAAGAAGGCAATGCCAAAGAATCTTCTAACTACTAGAGATTTTCAGCTAAGATTAGAACTATTTGTCTCCCTGAAACTAGCTAACTAGAGAGAAAAATATTTGTTCCAGTAATTGACTAAGACTTACCTTGATTACAAAACAAAGTCAACTGTAAATCCCCCCCAACAATACTTACTTATCCCTACCTATAAAAGTAAAAAAGTAAAAGACCACCTTGCTGAGGTACTCCGATCTGAATAAAATCAATCTCCTTTCCTGTCTGTTTCTTATTCTTAAGTGATTTATTAATTTCTGGCAGTGCTTGGTCTTCATTGTTATGCCCACTCTTCTCTAGTTGCCCACTTTTGTCAGCAAAGTGATGTCTCTGCTTTTTAGTATGCTATTTAGGTTTGTCATACCTTTTCTTCCAAGGAGCAAGCGTCTTTTAATTTCATGGCTGCAGTCACTGTCCTCAGAGATTTTGGAGCCTAACAATATAAAATCTGTCACTGCTTCCACCTTTTCCCCTTCTACTTGCCTTAAAGTGATGAGACTGGATGTCATGATCTTAGTTTTTTGAATATTGAGCTTTAAGCCAGATATTTCACTCTCTTCTTTCACTTTCATCAGGAGGCTTTTAATTCTTCTTCACTTTCTGCCATTGGAGTAGTATCATCTCCATATCTGAAGTTGTTGATATTTCTCCTTGCAATCTTGTTTCCAGCTTGTGATTCATCCACCCCAGCATTTTCCATGAAGTGATATAAATTAAATAAATAGAGTGATAATACACAACTTTGTCATACTTCCTTCCCAATTTTGAACCAGTCAATTGTTCCATGTCTGATTTTGTTACTTCTTGACCTGCATACAAGTTTCTTAGGAGACAGGTAGGATGTTCTGATACTCTCATCTCTTTAAGAATTTCCACATTTGGTTATGATCTACACAGTCAAAGGCTTTAGCATAGTCAATGAAACAGAAGTAGATGTTTTTTTGGAACTCCTTTGCTTTCTCCATGATCCAATGAATGTTGGCAATTTGATCTCTGGTTCCTCTGCCTTTCCTAAATCCAGCCTGTTCATCTGAAATTTCTTGGTTCGAGTACTGCTTAAGCCTAACTTGAAGGATTTTGAGCATCACCTTGCTAGCATGGGAAATGACTGCAACTATACGGTAGTTGGAAGATTCTTTCACATTGCCTTTCTTTGGAATTTGAGTCAAAAGGGACATTTACCAGTATTATGGCCACTGCTGAGTTTTCCAAATTTGCTGACATATTGAGTACAGCATTTTCACAGCATCAGATTTTAGCATTTGAAATAGTTTGCTGGAATTCCATCACTTTCACTAGCTTTGTTCATAGTAATGCTTCCGAAAGCCTACTTGACTTCACACTCCAGAATGTCCAGATCTAGGTGAACAACCACACCATCATGGTTCAGTTCAGTTCAGTTGCTCAGTCATGTCTGACTCTTTGTGACCCCATGAATCGCAGCACGCCAGGCTTCCCTGTCCATCACCAACTCTTGGAGTTTACCCAAACTCATGTCCATTGAGTCGGTGATGCCATCCAGCCATCTCATCCTCTGTCATCCCCTTCTCCTCTTGCCTCCAATCCCTCCCAGCATCAGGGTCTTTTCTAATGAGTCAACTCTTTGAATGAGGTGGCCAAAGATCTAACCATAAAGAACATTTTTGTATAGTTCTGTGTATTCTTGTCACCTCTTTTAATCTCTTTTGTTTCTGTGAAATCCTTGTTTCTGTGCTTTATCATGTCCATCCTTGCATGAAATATTCTCTTGATATCTCTAATTTTCTTGAAGAGAGCTCTAGTCCTTCCCATTCTATTATTTTCTTCTATTTCTTTGCATTGTTCATTTTAGAAGGCCTGCTATTCTCTTCTTGCTATGTTCTGGAACTCTGCCTTCATTTGGGTATATGTTTCCCCTTTCTCCTTTGCCTTTTGCTTCTCTTCTTTCCTCAGCTATTTGTAATGCCTCCTCAGACAACCACTTTGCCTTCTTGCATTTCTTTTCTTTGGAGAAGGTTTTGGTCATTGCCTCCTATATGATGTTATGAAGCTCCATCCATAGTTCTTCAGGTACTATGTCTATCAGATCTAATCCCTTGAATCTATTTGTCATTTCCACTGTATAATCATAAGGGATTTTATTTAGGTCATACCTGAATGGCCTAGTGGTTTTCCCTACTTTCTTCAATTTAAACCTAAATATTGCAATAAGGAGCTCATGATCTGAGCCACAATCAGGTCCAGGTCTTATTCTTGCTGACTATATAGAGCTTCTCCATCTTTGGCTGCAAAGAACATAATCAATCTGATTTCTATATTGACCGTTTGGTGATGTCCATGTGTTGAGTCATCTCTTGGATTGTTATATGCTATACCTATTCATTATTTTGCCTTTTCATACTGTTCATGGGGTTCTCAAGGATGACAGAGGATGAGATGGTTGGATGGCATCACCAACTCAGTGGACATAGGTTTGGGTTAACTCTTGGAATTGGTGATGGACAGGGAGGCCTGCGGTGCTATGGCTCATGGGGTTGCAAAGAGTCGGACACAACTGAGTGACTGAACTGAACTGAATTCATTATTTTGCAAGTTATAGAAAGAAAGGCTACATTTGTTAGAGTCATCATAAGTGATTCATCTTCTTCCTCGGTTGGTTCGGTTCAGTTGCTCAGCCGTGTCTGACTCTTTGCGACCCCATGAATTGCAGCACGCCAGGCCTCCCTGCCCATCACCAACTCCCAGAGTTCACTCAGACTCACGTCCATCGAGTCTGTGATACCATCCAGCCATCTCATCCTCGGTTGTCCCCTTCTCCTCCTGCCCCCAATCCCTCCCAGCATCAGAGTCTTTTCCAATGAGTCAACTCTTCGCATGAGGTGGCCAAAGTATTGGAGTTTCAGCTTTAGCATCAGTCCTTCCAAAGAAATCCCACGGTTGATCTCCTTCAGAATGGACTGGTTGGATCTCCTTGCAGTCCAAGGGACTCTCAAGAGTCTTCTCCAACACCGCAGTTCAAAATCATCAATTCTTTGGCGCTCAGCTTTCTTCACAGTCCAAATCTCACATCCATACATGACTACTGGAGAAACCATAGCCTTGACTAGACGGACCTTAGTCGGCAAAGTAATGTCTCTGCTTTTTAATATGCTGTCTAGGTTGGTCATAACTTTTCTTCCAAGGAGTAAGCGTCTTTTAATTTCATGGCTGAAGTCACCATCTGTAGTGATTTTGGACCCCCCAAAATAAAGTCTGACACTGTTTCCCCATCCATTTCCCATGAAGTGATGGGACCAGATGCTATGATCTTCGTTTTCTGAATGTTGAGCTTTAAGCCAACTTTTTCACTCTCCTCTTTCACTTTCATCAAGAGGCTTTTTAGCTCCTCTTCACTTTCTGCCATAAGGGTGGTGTCATCTGCATATCTGAGGTTATTGATATTTCTAGGGCCTAGCAAAATTTTTCATATGAGGTGCATAAGAAATTAAAAATTTGACTTTAGTACTCCTGGGAAATATTAATTTACATTCTTGGGAATTCATCCAAAGGGATAATCTTATGCAGAATCTTTAAGATATAGCTGAACATCTTTGTTTAGCTGAGTTTGTCCTCTCTTACTCATTAGCTGTTGAGGTTGAGGAGTGCAATAAAGCATATTGTAAAGTACCTGCTATTAGCTTATAAATCAGAAGATCTCAATTAAAGCTGCAACTCTGGTACTAAACTTTCATAAGTAATTTAACCTTTGAGCATTTGATTTTTTTCTTTAAAAAATTCAACTAGGTTGAACTAGGTTGCTTCCAGATATCTTTGCCTGTCAAAAAACAGCAGTATAATTAGCCTATAATAGGTGTAGCACTTTTGTTAAGGAAACCCAGATTCTAGGCCTCTCTCCTTCACATATACCAATTAATTGAATGTGAGTTTTCATTTCTAAGCTGCTTGCTTTTCCTTTTGCTTCTCTTTCTTTCCTTCCCCTTTCTCTCCCTTCTTTGCTTCTTTCCCTTTCTCTTCTCTTTTTCCCTCCCTCCCTCCCTTCCCTCCCCGCCCCTTCCCCTTTCTTTCATCACCATGTGAAAATTTTTTATCTCATGTAATGTGAGGTCTAGATGTAGGCCTTTCTGCCTTTTAATGTAATACAATATTCACAAATTTTTTTGAGAATGTTTTGGGGAATAGAAAGCGACTTTTCATTTTACTTATCTGTAAGGATGTCCTAGGTGTGACTTACGGATTTATACATCTTTGGGAACCACCCCAGGGTAAGCACACTAATCATGATTACTTTTGTAGGCTAGGTTTAGAATAGCCATTTAAATAAAGCTGCCACCTGAGTCCTCAGTCTCCTAATCCTCCCTGAGGATTTATTAAGTTCAGGTTTTAGGGGCTCCTTTTACAAGACCAGTCTTTATGCTTAATCATCTTCCCTTACTAAAATCCCACAGGAAGACTCCACTATTTGCAATCTACTGAACTAATGCCAAATAAAGGACAGAATTTTTTAAAAAAATATGATTGAAATTTGTGTTGCCCAAAAGAACAAGTTTTGTTGACCAGTTGAGTTGTATCAAGTTTGAGTCCTCAGTTATCCCTTCCAGAATCTTTTCCCACATCCAGCTGTTAGGGGACGCACACTGACTGAAATCGCCCACCTTGGCCAGGCACCTTAGTAACCATTTGTGTGAGTTACTCTAAGACAAGAGGTCCTGGTAAAGAACACAGAACTAATAAGCCACCTCCAGCCAGAAGAGTTCAAGAAAGGTCAAAAGGGGACACCATGTATCCAACCACCTCCCAGAATCCTTCTTGCTGGTATCCATTTTGGCTGAGCAATGTGTGCACACCAGGAAGTTCTCTGAGTCAGAATGACTGGCCAAAGACAACCCAGAAACTAATCCCATCACCATAAAACCCAAGCCACAAGGCAGGGCAGTTCTCCTGGGTTCCCTTACCCTACTGCTCTCCACCTGGGCACTCCCTCCCAAGAAAATCTCTTGCTTTGTCAGCACATCTGTCTCCTCAGACAATTCATTTCTGAGTGTTAGACAAGAGCCCACTTTTGGGCCCTGGAAGGGATCCCCCTTCCTGCAACACAACTTACCCTTGTTTTACATCAGTCCTTACTAACTCTTATCCCACTTGATAGTCTATTATCTCTCAAGTTTATATCAACTAAAAAATATATGCCACATGTTGAGAGCTAGGTTTTATTTAGTGGGAATTTTAACACTTGAGCCTGGGAAACAGTATCTCAGGTGATCTGGAGAGAACTGACTCCAAGGAGGAGCCAGGCTATATGCAAGTTTGCAGCAAGGGGCAGATAATCTGAATATTAAAAGGTTACTGTTAATGAAGAGAAAACTAAATCTCTCACATGAAGAGATTTAGCTATCTTCTATGTATGGGAAGAAGCAAGTGTCCAGGTGTGCCAAAATCATTTCATTCATATACCTCTAGTTATCTGGGGCCAATCCTGATTTCTTTATTGTTCACATACTAATTCCTTGTTTACTGTAAAAGACGGTGAATATGGGGGATGGCCACCTCCCCCCAACTCCTCAGTGTTTACCGAGGAGGAAGTGGCTAATGGCTTAAATAGCTGGCTTTATTTCACCTGGGCTCAGAAATTTGCATTTGGAAAAGGCTTGTTTACTGGTAGAGTATAGAGCAGAAAACATTTCATTTTAATTACATACTCTGTATCATCCCAGACTTCACACTGCAGTCTCATATATCTCACATACACATAATATGTGCTATGGGAGGAAAAATATAATAGAAACCCTGATCTCATGGAGCCTGGAACTTTAGAGGAAGGAAGATATGGAGGCATGAAGCTATTATAAATCAATATAAAGAGTTGCTTTGAAAATCAATTAATTATTTAAAGTCGAAAATTCCACATCTCATGCCATTAGTAGTGAAGGATTTTAAACTAAAAAGATAGGAAGCATAACAAAGATAAGGAGGGACTTCCCTGGCAGTCTAGTAGTTGGGACTCCAGTCTTCCACAGCAGGGGGCATGGGTTCAATCCCTGGTCAGAAACTAAGATCCTGAAAGGTGCAGGTAGGTCTTGGCCAAAAGTGAAAAAAAGAATATTTGACAAACTATAGATTTTTACATTTGAAGAGTCTCTAAATTAAAAGAAAAAGTGAAAACAAAAATTTATACAACATGACAAAAGCTTAATATCTTTAATATGGCAAGCTGAATATTATAAAGTCCTTATGCTCCTAGGATAGACTAATAGTTTCATAGCTATGATATAAAGTAACCCTCTGAAATCAATTTGCTTTCCTGGAAATTCCTTTGAAAGCTGACCAATGAGAGACAGCCTAGTTTTCCTGAAATCAGCTATTCAAAAAGTCTTGCCAGAATGACTGACTCTCATCTCAGGAATTAGCACAAGTCACATTTCTACAACTAGTGTAAACCCACTTTTACCTCTATAGGCAATAAAACTACTAGAACTCTGCTTCCCAAAGCCCTCATAAGACAGGAAGTTAGCTTGTCTCAAGGATATTGTGTTCAAATAGCATAGTTTTGTTGCAGGAAAGGGCACTTCTTCCAGGGCCCAAGAGTGAGCTCTTATCTGTTGTTCAGTTGCTTAGTCTGGTCTGACTCTTTGCGACTCCATGGACTGCAGCACGCCAGGCTTCCCTGTCCTGCACCATCTCCCGGAGTTTGCTCAAACTCTTGTCCATTGAGTCAGTGATACCATCCAACCATCTTGTCCTCTGGCATCCCCTCTCCTCCTGCTTTCAGTCTTTCCCAGCATCAGGGTCTTTTCCAGTGACAGGGCTCTTTGCATCAGGTGGCCAAAGTATTGGAGCTTTAGCTTCAGTATCAGTCCTTCCAATGAATACTCAGTGTTGATTTCCTTTAGGATTGACTGGTTTGATCTCCTCACAGTCTAAGGGACTCTCAAGAGTCTTCTCCAACACCACAGCTCAAAGCATCAGTTCTTCAATATTCAGTCTTCTTTATGCTCCAACTCTCACATCCATACATGACTACTGGAAAAACCATAGCTTTGACTATTCAGACATTATTTGACAAAGTAACATCTCTGCTTTTCAATACCCTGTCTAGGTTTGTCATAGCTTCCAAGCAATAAGTGTCTTTCCCTGGGATGCAGTCACTGACTGCAGTGATCTTGGAGCCCAAGAAAATAGCCTGTCACTGTTTGCAGTGTTCCTTCATCTATTTGCCATGAAGTGATGGGACCAGATGGAATGGTCTTTGTTTTAGAATGTTGAGTTTAATCCAGCTTTTTCAGTCTCCTCTTTCACCTTCATCAGAGGCTTGTTAGTTCCTCTTCTCTTTCTGCCACAAGGGTGGTGTCATCTGCGTATCTGAGGTTATTAATATTTCTCCGGGCAATCTTGACTGAAGCTTGAGCTTCATCCAGCCTGGCATTTCGTATGATGTACTCTGCAAAGAAGTTAAATAAGCAGGGTAACCATATATAAACTTGATGTACTCCTTTCTTGATTTGGAACCAGTCTGTTGTTCCATGTCTGGTTCAAACTGTTGCTTCTTGACTTGAATGCAGGTTTCTGAGGAGGCAGGTAAGGTGGTCTAGAAGGAGATCCAATCAGTCCATTCTGAAGGAGATCAGCCCTGGGATTTCTTTGGAAGGAATGATGCTAAAGCTGAAACTCCAGTACTTTGGCCACCTCATGCAAAGAGTTGACTCACTGGAAAAGACTCTGATGCTGGGAGGGATTTGGGGTAGGAGGAAAAGGGGACGACCGAGGATGAGATGGCTGGATGGCATCACTGACTTGATGGACCTGAGTCTGGGTGAACTCCGGGAGTTGGTGATGGACAGGAAGGCCTGGCGTGCTGCAATTCATGGGGTTGCAAAGAGTCGGACACGACTGAGCAACTGAACTGAACTGAACTGAAGAATTTTCCACAGTTTGTTGTGATCCATATAGTCAAAGGCTTTAGTGTAGTCAATGAAGCAGAAATAGGTGCTTTTATGGATTCCTGTTGCTTTTTCTATGATCCAACATATGTTGGCAATCTGATCTCTGGTTCTTTTGCCTTTCTGAAATCCAGCTTGTACATCTGGAATTCTTGGTTCACTACTCTTGAAGCCTTGCTTGGAGGATTTTGAGCATTACCTACCTTGCTAGCATGTGAAATGAGTCCAATTGTGCAGTAGTTTGAATATTCTTTGGCATTGCCTTTCTATGGGATTGGAATGAAAACTGATCTTTTCCAGTCCTGTGGTCACTGCTGAGTTTTCCAAACTTGCTGGTATATTGAGTGCAGCAGTTTAACAGCATCATCTTTTAGGATTTGAAAAGGATGTATGGCTCTAGGTGAGTGACCACCCCATCATGGTTATCTGGGTCATTAAGATATTTTTTGTATAGTTCTTTCATGTATTCTTGATACTTCTTCTTAATATCTTCTGCTTATGTTAGGTCCATACCATTTCCGTCCTTTACTGTGCCCATCTTTACATGAAATGTTCCTTTGGTATCTCTAATTTTCTTGAAGAGATCTCTAGTCTTTCCCATTCTATTGTTTTCCTCTATTTCTTTGCATTGTTCACTTAGGGAGGCTTTCTTTTTTTTTCCTTGTTATTCTTTGGAACTCTGCATTCAAATGAGTATATCTTTCCTTTTCTCTTTTGCCTTTCACTTTTTCTCAGCTCTTTGTAAGGCTTCCCCAGACATCCATTTTGCCTTTTTGCATTCCTTTTTCTAACCCTTGTCTAACACTCTGAAATAAATTGAAAAGAGAAATGTACTGACAACGCCAATGACTGTATTGGGAAGGGGGCACTCAGGAAGAGAGCCTCAGTGTAACAGAACCCAGGAGAACTACTCTGTCATGTGACTCTCAGCCTCAGTTTTTATGACAGTGGGGTTAGTTTCCAATTGCCTCTGGCCGATCATGTTTCTTGTACCTGTATTTGATCTGACTCAGGGTCCTTCCCTCTCTCAATCAAGATGGATTCCAGTTCCATGGCTTCTGAAAAGTTGGCAGGACACATTGTCTCCTCCCTCTCCCTTTTGGCCCCTCCCAAATTTTCAGGTTAGTTTTATAAGACATACAATAGGCTGGTGCCTCCTTCCTCCTTTTGGTCCCTCCTGAATTCTCCAGGTTAGTTTTCAGAGGCAGCTGCACCTTCTTTATCAGAACCTCTTGTTGTGAGACAACTCAGACAGGTAGTTGTCATCCTGCCTGGCCAAAGCAAACTGTTTAGGTCAGTGGTTTCTTAACAGTTCTGTCTTTCTTAAGTCATAAATTCATCTGTTTAGTTACAGGTAGAGAGTGGTAGTCTCCCCTTTTGAATAATTTACATATAAATGTGTAATTATGCCATTAGATATATATGTAAAGTCTGTGAGACAATAATACAGAAAGGAGGAAATCCAACTGCCAAAAAAAGATAATATATTCAGGACTTCCCAGGTGGTCCAGTGGCCAGGGGCACCCTGTTTGCAATGCAGAGGGCATGGGTTTGATCCCTGGTCAGGGAGCTAGATCCCACACACCACTGCTGGGCGTTCATACACTGCAGTGAGTATTTAGGATCCTGAGGGAAAACCAGAGAAGCCAAATAAATAAAAATAAAT
The DNA here is from genome assembly GCF_014754425.2 of Oryx dammah. Lineage (NCBI taxonomy): Eukaryota > Metazoa > Chordata > Mammalia > Artiodactyla > Bovidae > Oryx > Oryx dammah. Next base: position 40,689,185 of record NW_024070213.1, on the reverse strand, counting down.
GTTAAAAAAGAAAGAGAAAAAATGGCCCAGTCACTTTTTTTCAACCTTACAAGTAATAGTAGAAATTCAAAGTAAAATGTTGAAATGCTCTTTTCCCTGTAAGATTAATGTTGGTGGTTTATTGAAATAAAAAAGAAGGAGGATGGATGGAGGATGAAGAAGAAAAGGGAGAGGGGGAGAGGGAGAATAAGAAATTTGAAGAAGAAAGACAAAGTTTTATGAACAAATCTTTGTTTTGATAATGGGGAGTATGACATTCCACCATGTTGGATCAAATTATAAAATGACAAGAATTAGTGAGCCAATAACAATTTTATGTTTTTATCTTTTTAAAAAATATATTTATTTTTGGCTGTGCTGAATCTTAATTGCACTGGCTTTCTCTAATTGCAGCAGGTGGGAGTTAACTCTCTAGTTGCAGTATTCAGGCTTCTCATTGTGGTGGCTTCTCATGTTGCAGAGCACAGACTCTAGGAGCTCAGACCAATAGTTGTGACATGTGGGCCTAGTTGCCCTAAGGCATGTGAGATCCTCCAGGACCAAGGGTCAAACCGGGGTCCCCTGGATTGGCAGGCAGATTCTTAACCATTGGACCACTGGGAAGTCCTTATGCTTTTATCTCAGTCAGTGTTAGCACCTGTTTGTTTCTAATAATTCTACTTGTACTGAACTGTATTGTTTTCTCATTTTAATGTGTATATACTGGCTTTATTTTTTCTGGTAAAAGTTTTCCATTTATTTATTTCTATTCTATTCTTTCCTATTTACTATTTTCTTTCAACATTTCTAAAGTTATGCAGGCAGACTCTAGAATGGATTTTAAAACCCAGCAAAATTGCACTCGTCTCATACATTAGCAAAGTAATGCTCAAAATTCTCCAAACCAGGGTTCAACAGTATGTGACCTGTGAACTTCCAGATGATTGATCAAGCTGGGTTTAGAAAAGGCCGATGAACCAGAGATCAAATTGCCATCATGCACTGGATCCTCAAAAAAGCAACAGAATACCAGAAAAACAGCTACTTCTGCTCTATTTACAACAAAGCCTTTGACTGTGAAGATCACAACAAACTGTGTAAAATTCTGAAAGAGATGGGAATACCAGATCACCTTACTTGCTTCTTCAGAAATCTGTATGCAGGTCAAGAAGCAGCAGTTACAACTGGACATAGAACAACTGAGTGGTTACAACTGGGAAAGGAGTACGTCAAGGCTGTATATTGTCACCCTGCTTACTTAACGTATATGCAGAGTACATCTTGCAAAATGCCTGGCTGGTTGAAGCACAAGCTAGAATCAAGATTGCCAGAAGAGATGTCAATAACCTCAGATATGCAGATGATACCACCTTTATGGCAGAAAGTGAAGAAGAGCTAAAGAGCCTCTTGATGAAAGTGAAAGAGGAGAGTGAAAAAGCTGGCTTAAAACTCAACATTCAGAAAACCAAGATTATGGCAATCAGTCCCATAACTTCATGGCAAATAGATGTGGAAACAATGGAAATAATGAGAGACTTTATTTAGTCATGCCCGACTCTTTGTGACCCCATGGACTGGCAGCATGCCAGGTTTTCCTGTACATCACCAACTCTGAGAGCTTATTCAAACTCATGTCTATCTAGTCAGTGATGCCATCCAACCATCTCATCCTCTGTCATCCCCTTCTCCTCCTGCCTTCAATCTTTTCCAGCATCAGGGTTTTTTCCAATGAATCAGTTCTTCACATCAGGTGGCCAAAGTATTGGAGTTTTAGCTTCAGCATCAGTCCTTCTAGTGAATAGTCATAACTGATTTCCTTTAGGAGTGACTGGTTGGCTCTCCTTGCAGTCCAGGGCACCCTCAAGAGTCTTCTCCAACACCACAGTTCAAAAGCATCAATTCTTCAGCACTCAGCTTTCTTTATAGTCCAAATCTCACATCCATACATAACTACTGGAAAAATCATAGCTTTGACTAGACGGACTTTCGTTAGCAAAGTACTGTCTCTGCTTTTTAATGTGCTGCCTAGATTGGTCATAACTTTTCTTCCAAGGGGCAAGCGTCTTTTTATTTCATGGCTGCAGTCACCATCTATAGTGATTTTGGAGCTCCCCCAAATAAAGACTGTCACTGTTTTCATTGTTTCCCCATCTATTTGCCATGAAGTGATGGGACCAGATGCCATGATCTTAGTTTTCTGAATGTTGACTTTTAAGCCTGATTTTTCACTCTCCTCTTTCACTTTCATCAAGAGGCTTTTTAGTTCTTCTTTGCTTTCTGCCATAAGGGTGGTATCATCTGCATGTCTAAGGTTATTGATATTTCTCCTGGTAATCTTGATTCCAGCTTGTGCTTCATCCAGCCCAGCATTTCTTGTGATGTACTCTGCATATAAGCTAAATAAGCAGGGTGACAATATACAGCCTTGACGTACTCCTTTCCTGATTTAGAATCAGTCTGTTGTTACATGTCTGGTTGTAACTGTTGCTTCTTGACCTGCATACAGATTTCTTAGGAGGCAGGTCAGGTAGTCTGGTATTCCTATCTCTTGAAGAATTTTCTACCATTTGTTGTGATCCACACAGTCAAAGGCTTTGGCATAGTCAGTAAAGCAGAAGTAGATGTTTTTCTGGATCTCTTTTGCTTTTTTGCTGATCTAACGGATGTTGGCAATTTGATCTCTGGTTCCTCTGCTTTTTCTTGATCCAGCCTGAACATCTGGAAGTTCATGGTTCATGAAGCCTGCTTGGAGAATTCTGAGCATTACTTCGCTAATGTCTGAGATGAGTGCAGTCGTGTTAGTTTGAATATTCTTTGGCATTGCCTGTCTTTGGGATTGGAATGAAAACTGATCTTTTCTAGTCCTGACTTTATTTTGGGGGGCTCCAGAATCACTGAAGATGGTGACTGCAGCCATGAAATTAAGACGCTTGCTACTTGGAAGAAAAGCTATGACCAATCTGGACAGCATATGAAAAGGCAGAGACATTACTTTGCTAACAAAGTTCTGTCTAGTCAAGGCTATGATTTTTCCAGTAGTCATGTATGGATGTGAGAGTTGGACTATAAAGAAAGCTGAGTGCTGAAGAATTGATGCTTTTGAACTGTGGTGTTGGAGAAGACTCTTGAGAGTCTCTTTGACTGCAAGGAGATCTAACCAGTCACTCCTAAAGGAAATCAGTCCTGAATATTCATTGGAAGGACTGATGCTGAGGCTGAAACTCCAATACTTTGGCCACCTGATGTGAAGAACTGACTCATTGGAAAAGGCCCTGGTGCTGGAAAAGATTGAAGGCAGGAGGACAAGGGGTCGACAGAGGACGACATGTTTAGATAGCATCACCGACTCGATGGACAGAACTTTGAGTAAGCTTTGGGAGTTGGTGATGGACAGGGAAGCCTCTGTGCTGTGGTCCATGGGGTTGCAAAGAGTTGGACATGTCAGCAACTGAACTGAAATGAACTGAACTGAACTGATTTTTAACTATTAAAGAATCAAGTTCATTCATCTTTTAGGAAATTAGTCACCTAAAAATCTCCTATCCAGTTTATGCTCTTTTACTTCTAATTCTCTTTTACCTTCTTTTAGCAGAATTTTATTATTTTCCTATTACTTGAAAGTTTTACATCATATTTGTATTTAGAATGTGGTTTTTGTTCTCTGATGGTATTTATTCTATACATTGCAATATGATTACTTAAATTATAATGTCTAAAGTTAATCAATATCTTTGTCTCTTCCAAAAGATTAACCTAGTGTATATTTTAATTTTATTTTGGATTTTTTCTTTTAAATTTAATTATTAGTATATTATTATTATATAGCTGACATTTGTTTAGATTTATCCAATGTTGATATATATTTTTTACCTTTACTATCTCCCAGAGTTTCAGACTCATGTCTATTGAGTGGTGATGCCATCCAACCATCTCATCCTCTGTCATTCCCTTCTCTTTCCCTCAATCTTTCCCTACATCACGGTCTTTACTAATGAGTTGGCTCTTAGAATCAGGTGACCAAAGTTTTGGAACTTCAGCATCAGCCCTTTCATTGAATATTCAGTGTTGAGGATTGACTGGTTTGATCTCCTTGCAATTCCATGAACCCTCATTCTTTGGCACTACAATTCAAAAGCATCAGTCCTTTGTCGTTCAGCCTTCTTTATGGTCCAACTCTTACATCTGTACATGACTACTGGAAAATCCATCATTTTGACTATACAGACCTTTGTCAGTCAAGTGACTGTCTGCTTTTTAACACACTGTCTAGCTTTGTCATATTTTTTTCTTCCAAGAAGCACGTGTCTTTTAATTTCATGGCTGTAGTCATGGTCCACAGTGATTTTGGAACCCAAGAAAATAAAACCATAACCTTAAAATACACACACACACACACACATATATACAAGTATATATATATAAGAAAAACTGACATAATTACCAGAAGAAACAAGTCTATAATCACTATGGACGAGTTTAGTAATTGACAAAAAATGTTTAGCAAGAACACAGAAGATTTTTGTACAGCAATGGCAAATACAGCCATTTTTAAATGAAGTATAATCTTTTTTTTCGTTTGTTACACAGTGTGGCATGTAGGATTCACACACCAAGGATTGAACCTACATCCTCTGCATGGGAAGCATGAATTCTTAACTACTGGGTCACCAGGGAAGTCCCAGAAACTGATGTTGTTGATCAATAATACTTCAGTTAATCAATCAGTGAATCAATAAAGTATTCATATTATCAAAAAAAGAACATAGATAATTTTATTTCTATGATTTACAAAATTTGATGTAATAGAAACATAGAACACTGTATTGCATTGCAAATAAATAAATAAATATCTCCTTAAGCAGAAATGACACCATTTATTTGGCCATAATACAAATCTTAACAAAACTCACAAGATTAAAATCATATATATAAGATAATTTAACATGATAACTAGGGACTTTCCTGGTGGTTCAGTTGTTAAGACTCTGAGCTTCCACTCCAGGGGCATAGGTTTGATTTCTGATTGGGGAACTAAGATTGCACCTGCTGTGCCACAAATTAAAAAAAAATTAAATGATAACTAGAAAATCTCCTCTATGTGTTAGAAAATTAAGAAAAACACAATTTAAGCATTCAGAATGGAAGCCCAGGCTCTAGGCCTCTCTCCATCATGTCTATCATGTTACTGAGGATAACGGGTAGGGTGTGAGAGCCCTCTTTACAGGGCTCCCCAACTCTAACTTTATTTGAGGTTTCCTTTGATTAGTTTTCAGTCTTGGTGCACTGTTCCTGGCAAAACCCTTGTAATTTCCAATGTAAGATTTCCAGTTGTTGTTTTAACATTTAGTTGTGTTCCCAGGTCCTGAAATAACTCTAGAGGAATTAAGGTAAAATGGGTGTCTTTTGTTATTCATATTACAGTCCTCGCAATCAAGCAGGAGTTTATGTTAATGAGACAACTTTTGGTAAACTCCTAAAGTGGAGCTGGTGGCCAGGGAAACTAGCTGGTGATTTACACTGTTGGATCTTTCGTCTCACCCCACCACCCATCTTTGGGGAGGGAAGAGGGACTGCATGTTGAATCAGTCATCAGTGACCAGTGATCTAACCAGTCATGTCAAAGTAACGAAGCATGAACTACAGGGTTCAGAGAGCTTCCAGGCTGGATGTATGGAAATGCTGACAGATTGGCACACCTAATAGTCCATAGAAACTCTACACACTTTCCCACCTTTCTCCCCAGCCTTGCCCTGTGTATCTGCTCATCTAACTGTTTATCCATATCCTTTAATATCCTTTGTAATAAACTGGTAAACTGTATTCCTGAGTTCTATGAGCTGCTCTAGCAAATTAATCAAACCCAAGGAGGAGGTGATGAGAAACTCTAATTTACAGCTGGTTTATCAGAAACACAGGTGACCACCAGGACTAGCAGATGGGTCTGAAGTGGAGTTGAGGGAAGAGTCTTGTGAGACTAAGCTCTTAAAGGTTATAATGCTATCTCCAGGTAGATACAGTCAGAATTATGTTGTAGGACACCCAGCTGGTGTCACAGAATTGCTGAGAGCATGGATAAAAAATTTATGAATAGAAACCTCAAGTAAACAGAATTGGGAGACCAGAAGGAAGAGCTCTCATGCCCTTGGATGATAGCAGAGGTCAGCAGGAAGAACAAAGTTTCCTCTTTTACCGTCCTCCATCTTCTGGTTTAGTTGAACACACTCAGTTCAGTTCAGTAGCTCAGTCATGTCCGACTCTTTGCGACCCCATGAATCGCAGCACGCCAGGCCTCCTTGTCCATCACCAACTCCTGGAGTTCACTCAGACTCATGTCCATCGAGTCAGTGATGCCATCCAGCCATCTCATCCTCTGTCGCCCCTTCTCCTCCTGCCCCCAATCCCTCCCAGCATCAGAGTCTTTTCCAATGAGTCAACTCTTCGCATGAGGTGGCCAAAGTACTGGAGCTTCAACTTCAGCATCATTCCTTCCAAAGAAATCCCAGGGTTGATCTCCTTCAGAATGGACTGGTTGGATCTCCTTGCAGTCCAAGGAACTCTCAAGAGTCTTCTCCAACATCACAGTTCAAAAGCATCAATTTTTCGGCACTCAGCTTTCTTCACAATCCAACTCTCACATCAATACATGACCACTGGAAAAACCATAGCCTTGACTAGACTGACATTTGTTGGCAAAGTAATGTCTCTGCTTTTCAACATGCTATCTAGGTTGGTCATAACTTTTCTTCCAAGGAGTAAGCGTCTTTTAATTTCATGGCTGCAATCAGCATCTGCAGTGATTTTGGAGCCCAAAAAGATGAAGTCTGACACTGTTTCCACTGTTTCCCCATCTACTAATGGCTTTATTAAGACTCACTTGGCCAAACCATTGCTGTGGATGCCTCTAATCTCAGATCTACCCTTTTTGAAACTCATACTGAGAGGGTAACAGGCAGGAAGGCCAAGGGTCTCCAAATGGAGGAAATAACCTGCAAGTGTCAGACATTTTTATCTCTCTTAAGGGGCGATATTTTTTCCTTCTCTATACAAATTTAAAAGGAGGTTTCTCTTAAAATTCTGTGTTTCCATAATGACACCTGGTTTCACCTGAAGTTAACTATTCTCAAACCTAGAGATAACCAATGCCTTTTTCTTATGGAAATGTTTATCTTCAGTTCAGTTCAGTTCAGTCGCTCAGTCATCTCTGACTCTTTGCAACCCCACAAATCACAGCACTCCAGGCCTCCCTGTCCATCACCATCTCCCGGAGTTCACTCAGACTCACGTCCATCGAGTCAGTGATGCCATCCAGCCGTCTCATCCTCGGTCGTCCCCTTCTTTTCCTGCCCCCAATCCCTCCCAGCATCAGAGTCTTTTCCAATGAGTCAACTCTTTGCATGAGGTGTCCAAAGTACTGGAGCTTCAGCTTTAGCATCATTCCTTCCAAAGAAGACCCAGGGTTGATCTCCTTCAGAATGGACTGATTAGATCTCTTTGCAGTCCAAGGGACTCTCAAGAGTCTTCTCCAACACCACAGTTCAAAAGCATCAATTCTTTGGCGCTCTGCCTTCTTCACAGTCCAACTCTCACATCCATACATGACCACAGGAAAAACCATAGCCTTGACTAGACGGACCTTAGTCGGCAAAGTAATGTCTCTGCTTTTGAATATACTATCTAGATTGGTCATAACTTTTCTTCCAAGGAGTAAGTGTCTTTTAATTTCATGGCTGCAGTCACCATCTGCAGTGATTTTGGAGCCCCCCAAAATAAAGTCTGACACTGTTTCTACTGTTTCCCCATTGTTTATCTTGAACTATGCTAATGTACTATGCATTTTCCACAAACTCTGTCTTCAAATCAGTTCCACCTTTTGGCTCAGAACCTACTTGACAAACCAGTATGCTTATACTCATATATTGTTCCTCCAATCTATGTAAATGAAACTATTTGCATGGTGATCTGCCCTTCTTCAAGATTCAAGTTAATCATTTTATGGCCCAGGATGAACCATTTTGTTCCAAGATCATCTCAAAATGCATCTTATGGGTGAAGGGCTTGGTGCCATTCTGAGTTTTAAGACATTCCTTTCTTTCATTAACAGCTAGTGACTATATAACATCCAGCTGAAGACTAGCAGGGGGGTACTCTTTTTGCCATCTTCTGATGCCTATGTCAGAAGCTTTCTCTATCACCTTTATACTTTAATAAAACTTTATTACACAAAAGCTCTGAGCGATCAAGCCTTGACTCTTGCCCAGGATTGAATTCTTTTCCTTTGGGGCCAAGAATCCCGGTGTCGTGATTCAACAACAACCTTTCAATACTCTCACTTTTTGAGATGGCTACAGGACATTCAATCCACTTGGTTCCTGCTTCTTTTGACTCACAATTGATAAACGGAGAGATGCTCCAATTTTGCAAAGGCCTAATTGCTTCTATTCCATTCTAAAGGAGATCAGCCCTGGGATTTCTTTGGAAGGAATGATGCTAAAGCTGAAACTCCAATACTTTGGCCACCTCATGCAAAGAGTTGACTCATTGGAAAAGACTCTGATGCTCGGAGGGATTGGGGGCAGGAGGAGAAGGGGACGACAGAGGATGAGATGGCTGGATGGCATCACTGACTCGATGGACATGAGTCTTAGTGAACTCCAAAAGTTGGTAATGGACAGGGAGGCCTGGCGCACTGGGCTTCATGGGGTCGCAAAGAGTCGGACACGACTGAGCGACTGAACTGAACTGAATTCCTTCTATTAAAAATAACTTTGTAGAGCAATCTATTCACTCTTGAGAGATGAAGACCTTAAGAATCACAACTTGCAATCTGGAGATTTTGCCTATTGGAAAAGACACTTCCAGAAGAATATTCTTCAACCTCACTGGAGAGGCCCTTATCAGGCAATGATAACCAACCTTTGTGTCACCAAACTCCAGAAATAGACTCTTGGGTTCATATGATACATCTAAAGAGAACATGGAATCCCTACTGGACCAGTACATCATCTGGTCACCTGAATGTAGAGAATCCCAGACATCTGATGAGACAAGCTTTCCCAAGACACCTAGGCTAGACCTTATGAATGTTTGTTGGGCAAACTTACAATGATGACATAATGATTCAGAGACTATCTAAAGTTTATGATCTTGGTTACATGTGAACTTTAGATAAAATGTGCCCGAGAGTTCTCCATCCTGCCTCCTCTTCTACTCTTATTACTTGAATGTGACCTCAGTAGGTTTCCAATCTGTGTACTTTCCCTCTGATGTGAAACACTATACCCAAGAAAGGTCTTTCCTGTAGACAGAGATACAAAAAGCTGCTAAAACTAGAAAACCTGACTCTTGATCTGGGATGCCTTCAGAGGAAGACCTTGATCAATAAGGTAAAATATTAAGAGACTCATAGACTTAGAGAATGAACTTATGGTCACCAGAGCAGGGGAAGGGAGGAGCATGGAGGGAAAGGATTGTAAGGGAATTTTGGGTGGACAAGTACACAGCACTATATTTAAAATGGATAACCAATAAGGGCCTACTGTATAGCACATGGAACTCTGCTCAATGTTATGGGACAGCCTGAATGGGAGGGAAGTTTGGGGTAGAATGGTTATGAGTCCCTTCACCATTCACCTGAAACTATCACAGTGCAGTTAATTGGTTATACTCCAATACAAAGTAAAAAGTTATTTTGTTTTTTAAAAGTAAAATATAAAAAATTAATACCCAGAAACCTCAGTTAAAAAGAGTTGAGAGACAAGAAGGAGAAACTCTTCTATCTGCAATGATAGCAGAGCCCAAGAGGAAGAGGAAAAACCCCTCGTCTTTCCTGGCAGTGATTCAGCCAAGGAAGAGCCATGGGATTTTTGTTCACTAAAGGGATTTGTTCTCCCAACTCCCTTTCCTTTTCATTAAAGTGTTGTCCTTTCCTTTGTGTGTGGAGACCCACACATGGCTCCCCATAGTTGCAGACCTCAAATTGCAATTCTCTAGTAATCCCAAATGAACCCATCTCTGCTGGAGAAATATCTGGTAGACTATTTCAGGCCAACATATGGAAAATCCACATCAGAACCATTCAATGAAGAATCCTAGGTACTGGCATGCTCTGAATATTGTGTGTAATATAAATGAAAATAGTAGGATTTTCCTTTACAACCAGATTCCACTTTAATCCTTTATATCACTAATAGGAAAAAAACTTTTTTTTTAAAGTTCTTTATTAAAAAACAAAATTCAGGGACTTCCCTGGTGGTCCAGTGGCTAAAATTCCCTGCTCCCAATGCAGGGGCCTGGGTTCGATCCCTGGTCAGGGAACTAGATCCCACATGCCGCAACTAAGACCCAAAACACCCAAATAAATAAATATTAAAAAAAAAAAAAAACAAAATTCAACTGTATCAATTGAAAATTGAATTGCTTTTATTCAACAATTTATGAATCGGGCTGCATCTCACCTAGCAAATAGGAAGGAATTCCAAAGAGCTATAGAAAAGGAAAGATTTATTTTTAAATGGAAGTTCAAATTTCAATGTCCAAAAAATTGTTTTTAATATACTTATTTATTTGGCTTTGCCAAGTCTTAGTTGTGGCATGCAAACAGTTGCAGCATATGGGATTCTAGTTCCCTAGCCAGGGATCAAACCCAGGAGTTGAGGGTGTGGCATCTGAGCCACTGGACCACCAGGGACATTCCATAAATTATTTTACTTGAACAGGACCGAACAGTTTTATGAAGACCTACAAAACCTTTTAGAACTAACACCCCAAAAAGATGTCCTTTTCATTATAGGGGACTGGAATGCAAAAGTAGGAAGTCAAGAAACACCTGGAGTAACAGGCAAATTTGGCCTTGGAATGCGGAATGAAGCAGGGCAAAGACTAATAGAGTTTTGCCAAGAAAATGCTCTGGTCATAGCAAACACCCTCTTCCAACAATACAAGAGAAGACTCTACACATGGACATCACCAGATGATCAACACTGAAATCAGATTGATTGTATTCTTTGCAGCCAAAGATGGAGAAGCTCTATACAGTCAACAAAAACAAGACCAGGAGCTGACTGTGGCTCAGATTATGAACTTCTTATTGTCAAATTCAGACTTAAAAAAAGTAGGGAAAACCGCTAGACCATTCATGTATGACCTAAATCAAATCCCTTATGATTATACAGTGGAAGTGAGAAATAGATTTAAGGGTCTAGATCTGATAGATAGAGTGCCTGATGAACTATGGAATGAGGTTGGTGACATTGTACAGGACACGGGGATCAAGACCATCCCCATGGAAAAGAAATGCAAAAAAGCAAAATGGCTGTCTGGGGAGGCCTTACAAATAGCTGTGAAAAGAAGAGAGGTGAAAAGCAAAGGAGGAAAGCAAAGATATAAGCATCTGAATGCAGAGTTTCAAAGAATAACAAGAAGAGAAAAGAAACCTTTCTTCAGTGATCAATGCAAAAAATAGAGGAAAAGAACAGAATGGGAAAAACTAGAGATCTCTTCAAGAAAATTAGAGATACCAAGGGAACATTTCATGCAAAGATGGGCTCAATAAAGGACAGAAATGGTCTGGACCTAACAGAAGCAGAAGATATGAAGAAGAGGTGGCAAGAATACACAGAAGAACTGTACAAAAAAGATCTTCACGACCCAGATAACCATGATGATGTGATCACTCATCTAGAGCCAGACATCTTGGAATGTGAAGTCAAGTGGGCCTTAGAAAGCATCACTATGAACAAAGCCAGTGGAGCTGATGGAATTCCAGTGGAGCTGTTTCAAATCCTGAAAGATGATGCTGTTGAAAGTGCTGCACTCAATATACCAGCAAGTTTGGAAAACAGCAGTGGCCACAGGACTGGAAAAGGTCAGTTTTCATTCCAATCCCAAAGAAAGACAATGCAAAAGAATGCTCAAACTACCGCACAATTGCACTCATCTCACATGTTAGTAAAGTAATGCTCAAAATTCTCCAAGCCAGACCTCAGCAATATGTGAACCGTGAACTCCCTGATGTTCAAGCTGGTTTTAGAAAAGGCAGAGGAACCAGAGATCAAATTGCCAACATCCGCTGGATCATAGAAAAAGCAAGAGAGTTCCAGAAAAACATCTATTTCTGCTTTATTGACTATGCCAAAGCCCATGACTGTGTGGATCACAAGAAACTGTGGAAAATTCTGAAAGAGATGGGAATAGCAGACCACCTGACCTGCCTCTTGACAAATCTGTATGCAAGTCAGGAAGAAACAGTTAGAACTGGACTTGGAACAACAGACTGCTTCCAAATAGGGAAAGGAGTACGTCAAGGCTGTATATTGTCACCCTGCTTATTTAACTTCTATGCAGAGTACATCATGAGAAACGCTGGACTGGAAGAAGCACAAGCTGGAATCAAGATTGCCGGGAAAAATATCAATAACCTCTGATATGCAGATGACACCACCCTTATGGCAGAAAGTGAAGAGGAACTAAAAAGCCTCTTGATGAAAGTGAAAGAGGAGAGTGATAAAGTTGGCTTAAAGCTCAACATTCAGAAAACAAAGATCATGGCATCCAGTCCCATCACTTCATGGGAAATAGATGGGGAAACAGTAGAAACAGTGTCAGACTTTATTTTTGGGGGCTCCAAAATCACTGCAGATGGTGACTGCAGCCATGAAATTAAAAGATGCTTACTCCTTGGAAGAAAAGTTATGACCAACCTAGATAGTATATTCAAAAGCAGAGACTTTACACTGCCAACTAAGGTCTGTCTAGTCAAGGTTTTGGTTTTTCCTGTGGTCATGTATCGATGTGAGAGTTGAACTGTGAAGAAGGCTGAGCGCCGAAGAATTGATGCGTTTGAACTGTGGTGTTGGAGAAGACTCTTGAGAGTTCCTTGGACTGCAAGGAGATCCAACCAGTCCATTCTGAAGGAGATCAACCCTGGGATTTCTTTGGAAGGAATGACGCTAAAGCTGAAGCTCTAGTACTTTGGCCACCTCATGTGAAGAGTTGACTCATTGGAAAAGACTGATGCTGGGAGAGGTTGAGGGCAAGAGGGGAAGGGGACGACTGAGGATGAGATGGCTGGATGGCATCATGGACTCGATGGATGTGAGTCTGAGTGAACTCTGAGAAATGGTGATGGACAGGGAGGCCTGGCGTGCTGCGATCGTGGGGTTGCAAAGAGTCAGACACGACTGAGTGACTGAACTGAACTGAACTGACTGATTCACTTAAGTTGTTAGTTTTGAGTTTTTGTTGTTTTGTTTTAGTTTTAGTTGTTTTGGTTTTTTTTTTTGGTGTGTGTGTGAACTTTAAGGATGGTAGTGTCTCAGTTCTCTGACCAGTGTTAAACCTGCATCCTTGGAGTGAAGGTTCAATCTCACCCACTAGACTGCCAGAGAATTTCCTTACTTAAGTAGTACATGTAGTTGATTTTGAGCTAAGATGGCACAGTTGAGTACTTGTAACAGATAGGACATGGCCCACAGAACTGAAAATATTTATTATTTGGTCCTTTAAGAAAGGGACTACCCAGGTGGCTCAGTGGTAAAGAATCTGCCTGCCAATGCAAGAGATGACGGAGACACAGGTTTTCTCCCTGGGTAGGAAGACCCTCTAGAGGAGGAAATGGCAGTCCACTCCAGTGTTCGTACCTGGGAAATCCAATGGACAGAGGACCCTGGAAGGTTGCAGTCCATAGGGTAGCAAAGAGTCAGACATGACTAAGCATACATGCACCTTCAAGAAAAAGTTTGCCTACTAGATTAACCCACCCACAGTGGTTTAGTGTGAAGATGATAGATCAGTGAAGTAAACGTTATAAAAGATATAGTTCACAAGTTTTCTTTGGTGGTTTTGCAGTAGGGAAGAGGCTTTAAACCACAAACTTTAAGTATCCAGTTCCCTTTAACAAATCCTCTCTATTTTAGCCTGATATTCTCTGTTCAGTTGCTAAGTCTTGTCTGCCTCTTTGCAAGCCCATGGACTGTAGCACATGAGGCTCCTCTGTCCTTCACTATCTTCCAGAGTCTGCTCAAATTCATGTCCATTGAGTCGGTGATGCTATCTAACTGTTAGGTAGTTAGAATAGAAAAAGGAATCCAAAATCATGGCAGCTAAAAGACAGATAAAGAAAGGGAAAAAGCCCACGAGAGGGGAACAAAGGAAAAATCCAAGGACCGGAGTGAAAACATCACATGAAACAAATGCACCCCCTTCCTGATCAATGATGGGTGCTAGGCCTAATTTGCATAGGGCAGGCTGGGGGTTTGGGGGGAGAGGGAGAGGACAAAAAGTATAAAAAGAGTGAATCAAGATGGATTGAGGCCTATCCTTCAGGGTCGGGCCACCCTCACAAGTTGGTGGTGTTTCTTTTTACCAAATAAAATTCTGAACTGTAACAGAGTTGTAACACTGGCCTGTCATTTCAAATCTTTGTTGTGGTGAGACTAAACCGAGGAAATTATGTACTCTCCCGACATAACCATCTCATCCTCTTTTGCCTGTCCCCTTTTCCTCCTGCCCTCAATCTCCCCTGCTTCCCTGGTGGCTCAGAGGTTAAAGCGTCTGCCTCCAATGTGGGAGACATGGGTTTGATCCCTGGGTCGGGAAGATCCCCTGGAGAAGGAAATGGCAACCCACTCCAGTATTCTTGCCTGGAGAATCCCATGGACGGATGAGCCTGGTAGGCTACAGTCCACAGGGTCACAAAGAGTTGGACACGACTGAGTGACTTCACTTCATTTCAATCTCCCCCAGCATCAGTGTCTTTTCCAATGAGTTGGCGCTTCACATCAGTTGACCAAAGTATCGGAGCTTCAGCTTCAGCATCGGTCCTTCCAGTGATTATTAAGGGTTGATTTCCTTTTGGATTGACTGATTTGATTCTTTTGTAGTCCAAGGGACTCTCAAGATTTATCATACCTTTCATTCTAAGGAGCAAGCGTCTTTTAATTTCATGGCTGCAGTCAGTGTCTGCAGTGATTTTGATGCCCAGCAGGGCCCTATGGGACTCCTAGGCATGGAGACCTTTTTGTCCCCCATTTCTTATAGGTAAGACTCTAGCCTCCATGACCTTATCTCAGTTCCAAATGGCAGAACAGTTGCTAATCAAAGGAAGAACAGCAACAAAACCACCTGAAGCAAGATTAAAGGACCAGAGAGGCTCATGAAGATTAGGAGATGGACCACCTAAGACCCAGCACACACCTTAACCAGTCAGCAACCCCACCCTTTTGAAACTTTCAGTTCAGTTCAGTTCAGTCGCTCAGTCATGTCCGACTCTTTGCGACCCCATGAATTGCAGCACGCCAGGCCTCCTTGTCCATCACCAACTCCAGGAGTTCACTCAGACTCACATCCATCAAGTCCGTGATGCCATCCAACCATCTCATCCTCTGTCGTCCCCATCTCTTCCTGCCCCCAGTCCCTCCCAGAGTCAGAGTCTTTTCCAATGAGTCAACTCTTTGCATGAGGTACCCAAAGTACTGGACTTTCAGCTTCAGCATCAGTCCTTCCAAAGAACACACAGGGCTGATCTCCTTTAGAATGGACTGGTTGGATTTCCTTGTAGTCCAAGGGACTCTCAAGAGTCTTCTCCAACACCACAGTTCAAAAGCATCAGTTCTTTGGCACTCAGCTGTCTTCACAGTCCAACTCTCACATCCATACATGACCACTGGAAAAACCATAGCCTTGACTAGACGGACCTTGGTTGGCAAAGTAATGTCTTTGCTTTTGAATATGCTATCTAGGTTGGTCATAACTTTTCTTCCAAGGAGTAAGCGTCTTTTAATTTCATGGCTGTAGTCACCATCTGCAGTTTCACCATTTGAAACTTTACAGAAGAATACAAGACTGTTTGAGGCCTGGTGGGCTACAGGTCAGTCCATGAGGTCACAAAGATTCAGACACGACTGAGTGACTGACACTATCACAAGACAGTTCTTCCCTGGTGGCTTAGACAGTAGGAAGTTTGCCTGCAATGTGGGAGACCCAGGTTCGATCCCTGGGTGGGGAAGATTCCCTGGAGAAAGAAATGGCAACCCACTCCAGTATTCTTGTGTGAAAATCCCATGGACAGAGGAGCCTGGCAGGCTATAGTCTGTGGGGTTGCAAAGAGTCGGACATGACCGTGTGACTTCACTCACTCATTCACAAGACTGCTACTGCCTTGATCCTTATCACATACTCCTGCCTGACTATATAACCCTTTCCTACTCACCAGGGATGGGGGCACAGTTCTTGAGGCACCAGTCTACTGTGCTCCCCCTTTGCCTGGCAAAGTAATAAAGCCAGTCTTTCCTTCTCCTCCATAACTCTGTCTCCGTATTTCTGTTTGACATTGGGTGCAGAAAGCCAAGATTCTGCGAATAATTTTGGAGCCCAAGAAAATAAAATCTGTCAGTGTTTCCACTTTTCCCCCTTCTATATGCCGTGAAGTGATGGGATCATCTAGGCTCTTTCATTCTAATTTTGACTTGGCTTTGTAGGTAGTTCAGTCTGTAGAGACAATGTTCTCATCATCAAGTCGCTGAGTATGTTGCAGCAAAGAGTCTATTCTGACTTCATGTTGGGACTGTTTCTTTGACTGGCTTTTTGTTGCTTTTGTTATTATAATCATACATAATAGCCTACCTCAGAAAACGCTGCTCCTCTGCCTGACTGTTAAACTAAAGTCCATTTGTTCAGCTCACAGGGAGATAATCTGACCCTGCCCACTTGTGAATGACTACAGGAAACAAGAGTTTAACCCCTTCCACAGGCTGGCCCTTCCCAGAGACATTTTTTAAGTCTGATGGCTCTTTTTGACCATCCCCAAGGAAAAGAAATGCAAAAAAAGCAAAATGGCTGTCTGGGGAGGCCTTACAAATAGCTGTGAAAAGAAGAGAAGTGAAAAGCAAGGGAGAAAAGGAAAGATATAAGCATCTGAATGCAGAGTTCCAAAGAATAGCAAGAAGAAATAAGAAAGCCTTCAACGATCAATGCAAAGAAATAGAGGAAAAGAACAGAATGGGAAAGACTAGAGATCTCCTCAAGAAAATTAGAGATACCAAGGGAACATTTCATGCAAAGATGGGCTCAATAAAGGGCAGAAACGATATGGACCAAACAGAAGCAGAAATTATTAGAAGAAGTGGCAAGAATACACAGAAGAACTGTACAAAATAGATCTTCATGACCCGGATAATCACGATGGTGTGATCACTCATCTAGAGCCAGACATCCTGGAATATGAAGTCAAGTGGGCCTTAGAAAGCATCACTACGAACAAAGCTAGTAGAGGTGATGGAATTTCAGTTGAGCTGTTTCAAATCCTGAAAGATGATGCTGTGAAAGTGCTGCACTCAAAATGCCAGCAAATTTGGAAAACTCAGCAGGGGCCCCAGGACTGGAAAATGTCAGTTTTCATTCTAATCCCTAAGAAAGGCAATGCCAAAGAATGCTCAAACTACCGCACAGTTGCACTCATCTCACATGCTAGTAAAGTAATGCTTAAAATTCTCCAAGCCAGGCTTCAGCAATACATGAACCGTGAACTCCCTGATGTTCAAGCTGGTTTTAGAAAAGGCAGAGGAACCAGAGATCAAACTGCCAACATCTGCTGGATCATGGCTAAAGCAAGAGAGTCTCAGAAAAACATCTATTTCTGCTTTACTGACTATGCCAAAGCCTTTGACTGTGTGGATCACAATAAACTGGAAGATTCTTCAAGAGATGGGAATACCAGGCCACCTGACCTGCCTCTTGAGAAATGTGTATGCAGGTCAGGAAGCAACAGTTAGAACTGGACATGGAAAAATAGACTGCTTCCAAATATGGAAAGGAGTATGTCAAGGCTGTATATCGTCACCCTGCTTATTTAACTTCTATGCAGAGTACATCATGAGAAACGCTGGGCTGGAGGAAGCACAAGCTGGAATCAAGATTGCTGGGAGAAATATCAATAACCTCTGATATATAGATGACACCACTCTTATGGCAGAAAGTGAAGAGGAACTAAATAGCCTCTTGATGAAAGTGAAAGAGGAGAGTGAAAAAGTTGGCTTAAAGCTCAACATTCAGAAAACAAAGATCATGGCATCCGGTCCCATCACTCCATGGCAAATAGATGGGGAAACAGTGGAAACAGTGTCAGACTTTATTTCGGGGGGCTCCAAAATCACTGCAGATGGTGACTGTAGCCATGAAATTAAAAGACACTTACTCCTTGGAAGAAAAATTATGACCAACCTAGACAGCATATTCAAAAGCAGAGATATTACTTTGCTGAGTAAGGTCCGTCTAGTCAAGGCTATGGTTTTTCCAGTAGTCATGTATGGATGTGAGAGTTGCACTGTGAAGAAGGCTGAGTGCCAAAGAATTGATGCTTTTGAACTGTGGTGTTGGAGAAGACTCTTGAGAGTCCCTTGGACTGCAAGGAGATCCAACCAGTCCATTCTGAAGGAGATCAGCCCTGGGATTTCTTTGGAAGGACTGATGCTAAAGCTGAAGCTCCAGTACTTTGGCCACCTCATGTGAAGAGTTGACTCATTGGAAAAGACTCTGATGCTGGGAGAGATTGGGGGCAGGAGGAGAAGGGGACAACCGAGGATGAGATGGCTGGATGGCATCACTGACTCGATGGACATGAGTTTGAGTGAACTCTGGGAGTTGGTGCTAGACAGGGAGGCCTGGCATGCTGCAATTCATGGGGTTGCAAAGAGTCGGACACGACTGAGCAACTGAACTGAACTGAACTGAACTGATGGCCCTTTTTACTTTAATTTCTCACTGCCTTTCCTTAACTATTCTGCCTTTTTTACTTTATTTCTTCACGTTCCCCCATCTCTGCTCTATATAAAAAGCTGGCATTTCAAAACATTAATCTGCCATTTTATTGGTCTGCCAGCTTGGAGAATAAAGGCAAAATATCCTTTGCCTCCACACTCATCTCTTGGATTTATTGGCAACAGTGAACTATCAGCAACTGGTATTTTTCTTTCTTGTCTTAGTGATTTTACATTGTGTTAATGATTTTATTTTGTGATTTAATGACTGTCATTGGCTTTGAAACTGTTTACCTCAGATTGGGACTCAAATCCACATGACCAAGACTTGAACCTAGTCAAAATCCTACTTGGACTCAAACTGCTTGGCTGGGACTGGGATCCAGCCAAAACCCATGATACTTGGTTTCAGGTTCTTGATGTCTCATGCAGGAAGAATTCAGTGAGAGACAAAGTGACTGGTAAGAAGTGGATTTATTCAGATTCAGAGAGGCTCACACTTCACAGGCAGAATGTGGACCATTGCAGAGGGTGAATTCGGCAAGAAATGCAGGGTAGTCAGTTTTTATATGCTGGGTAAAGTCATATGCTAGTGACTGGGAGGATTTTTCCCTCCTGTTACAGCTTCCTGTTGAAGCTTGAGTGCTTGAGTGCTGGGTGAGAATATGATCCTCATACAGAATTGAACATTCTGAGCTCAATGAAATTGTAAATTAATACATTTGTAATGGGAGGGAAAGGTTCAGGTCACAATTTTTGAAAGAATGACATAGCCCAAGGATACCACATAAATCGATTAGAATCAATGGGACCAAGTTGGCAGACAAGACTAGACCTTGACCCTCAATCATCAAGTTAAATGACATACCCAGAGGTGCCATGACTGTTCCAAGACACTGTTAAAAGACCAAGGACTGGGCAGTGGACCAAATCCTGAAAACCTCTGCCCTTCCCTATCTAAAGATAGTTGGAATAATCCCCCCACTCTTTAGCATATGAAGTTACCCAGCCTATAAAAACTAACCATGCCAAATTTCAAGGCTGCACTCACCCTCTGCGATGTGCCACCCTTTTCCGTGGAGTGTGCTTCTCTTTGAATCTGAATAAATTCACTTCTTACCTATCACTTTATCTCTCACTGAATTCTTTCTGTGATGTGACATCAAGAACCTGAGTTTCATTAGGTCCTGAAACCAGGTCTTATGGTTTCGGCTGGGTTTGAGTCCAAGCCACAAGGATTTGAGCCCTAAAACTAGGTTTTGGCTGGGTTCATGTGCCAAGCAGGGTTTTGGCTGGGTTCGAGTCCCAGCCTCGTGAGTTTGAGTCACAAGCAACGTTTTGGCTGGGTTCAAATCCCAGAACATGGGTTCAAGTCCCAATCTGAAGTAAAGGTTTCACAATGACATAACAGATCTGTAAGGCAATTTCAACAGCCTACCTAACATTGGTGCATTATCAAGAGATAGACTTGCTTTTTAAAAAAAGCAAACAAATGAACAAAAAGAAACCATTTAATTTGTACTGGAGTATAACCGATTAACAGTGCCATGATAATTTTAGCTGGACAGCAAAGGGACTCAGCCATACATATACATGTATCCACTCACCTAGAGCCAGACAACCTGGAATGTGAAGTCAAGTGGGCCTTAGGAAGCATCACTACGAACAAAGCTAGTGGAGGTGATGGAATTTTCAGTTGAGCTATTTCAAATCCTGAAAGATGATGCTGTGAAAGTGCTGCAGTCAGTATGCCAGCACATTTGGAAAACTCAGCAGTGGTCCCAGGACTGGAAAAGGTCAGTTTTCATTCTAATCCCTAAGAAAGGCAATGCCAAAGAATGCTCAAACTACCACACAATTGCACTCATCTCACATGCTAGTAAAGTAATGTTCAAAATTCTCCAAGCCAGGCTTCAGCCATACGTGAACCGTGAAATTCCTGATGTTCAAGCTGGTTTTAGAAAAGGCAGAGGAACAAGAAATCAAATTGCCAACATCCGTTGGATCATCAAAGAAGCAAAAGAGTTCCAGAAAAACATCTATTTCTGCTTTATTGACTATGCCAAAGCCTTTGATTGTGTGGATCACAATAAACTGTGGAAAATTCGGAAAGTGATGGGAATACCAGACCACCTGACCTGCCTCTTGAGAAACCTGTATACAGGTCAGGAAGCAACAGTTAGAACTGGACATGGAACAACTGACTGATTCCAAATAGGGAAAGGAGTACATCAAGGCTGTATATTGTTACCCTGCTTGTTTAACTTATATGCAGAGTACATCATGAGAAACCCTGGGCTGGAGGAAGCACAAGCTGGAATCAAGATTGCTGGGAGAAATATCAATAACCTTAGATATGCAAATGACACCACCTTTATGGCAGAAATTAAAGAGGAACTAAAGAGCCTCTTGATGAAAGTGAAAGAGGAGAGGGAAAAAGTTGGCTTAAAGCTCAACATTCAGAAAACTAAGATCATGGCATCTGGTCTCATCATTTCATGGCAAATAGATGGGGAAACAGTGGAAACAGTGTCAGACTTTATTTCCGGGGGCTCCAAAATCACTGCAGATGGTGATTGCAGCCATGAAATTAAAAGACCCTTACTCCTTGGAAGGAAAGTTATAACCAACCTAGACAGCATATTAAAAAGCAGAGACATTACTTTGCCAACAAAGGTCCATCTAGTCAAGGCTATGGTTTTACCAGTGGTCATTTATGGATGTCAGAGTTGGACTATATAGAAAGCTAAGCACTGAAGAATTGATGCTTTTGAGCTGTGGTGTTGGAGAAGACTCTTGAGTCCCTTGGACAGCAAGGAGATCCAACCAGTCCATCCTAAGGGAGATCAGTCCTGGGTGTTCATTGGAAGGACTCATGTTGAAGCTCAAAGTCCAATACTTTGGCCGCCTGATGCGAAGAGCTGACTCATTTGAAAAGACCCCGATGCTGGGAAAGATTGAGGGCATCACCAATTCGATGGACATGGGTTTGGGTGGACTCCGGGAATTGGTGGTGGACAGGGAGGCTTGGCATGCTGTGGTTCATTGGTTCACAAAGAGTCAGACACGACTGAGTGACTGAACTAAACTGAACTGATTTTCCCCCTTGGGGTTGCAAAGAATTGGACACGCCTGAGCAACTAAACTGAACTGACTGATTCTCCCCCAAGCCCCCCACCCATGTAGGCTGCTGCATAACACTGAGCAGAATTCCCTGTGCTATATAATAAGGGGTGGACTTACTTTTGGTGAGTACAGGGCAGTACCCAGAACGCATCAGGCTCCTAATAAATTACATTGATTATCACTAAACATTTTTCTCTGGGAGAGATAATGCATTTTTGATGCAAATAATAAACAAACAAGCTATAATAAGAATCAAAAAGAGTTTTATCTGAGTGAAACTGAGGACTATTGCCCAAAAGTGTGGTCTCCACCAACGAAGAAAGTGCTCTGGAGAAGCATGGTTTTCAGCACATTTTTATATCTTGTCAGAACAAAGAACAAACATCAAACATAATGGGGAAACATTCCTTGAAAGTTTCAAAAGACACAGATTGCTTTGAAGGGTAGATTTAAGGTATGACTGGCACCGTGTTCCTACCATGCTCCTGTGCCATGCTGCATCAAGGCTGCCAGTGCATCAGAAAGCACCCAGGCTGAGGCCCGTCACCTGGAGATGCAGGTGGAGAATCACTGCTGGCTGGAACCGCCCTTTCTCACAGCCCAGCAGCTGCACAACTATGAGGGGGCCACAAGGGTGGCTGCCATCCAGGCCCTCAAGGCATGGAAGGTGGCTAAGTTCCCCCCACATCAGTGGCTGGAGGACCAGCTCCCCACCTCAACGTCCCCAGGAAGTGGTTGTGACCCTGAGCCATGCTATTGTTTTGTTTGGTAGAAACTTTAGCAGGAGGAACAAGGGGTGACCTAACTGAAAAAGATTCAAACTGATCTCTAAACTCCACCTCCAGACACACCCCATTGCAGCCCAGGAGAGCTCACAGATATGCTACAAAAGTGACCACATTTCCAACTCCAGCTCCTGTGCCCTAGGGGTACAGTGGATACAAACTAACCACAGGGAGTTCTCCAGTGTCTGCTTGGTGCACAGTTGTGTCCTCAAATGACCTTAGGCATCTGAGAGTCTGTTGCTGCTGCTGTTAAGTCACTTCAGTCGTGTCCGACTCTGTGCGACCCCATAGACAGCAGCCCACCAGGCTCCCCCGTCCCTGGGATTCTCCAGGCAAGAACACTGGAGTGGGCTGCCATTTCCTTCTCCAATGCATGAAAGTGAAAAGTGAAAGTGAAGTAGCCCAGTCGTGTCCAGCTCTTAGCGACCCCATGGACTTCAGCCTACTAGGCTCCTCCATCTATGGGATTTTCCAGGCAAGAGTACTGGAGTGAGGTGCCACTGCCTTCTCCAAGAGTCTGTTAAGGGTTCATAAATATTCTATACATATACCCATCTGATTACAACAAACTGAATTATGGGAAAGATATGCACAAGAGAGCCTGTTATTTTGTAACTTGTAATTGTCAGTCAAAATTGTCAGTCCACACCCACCTAAATGATTATATAAAAGCCCTGTCTTGAAAACCCCTGTACTGCCTCTCTTGGCATGGCCTGCCTCTCTCTTGAGGTGTTCTTTCTGTTCTTTCCTTAATAAACTTGTTTTTGTCACAGGTAAGACCTCAGATTCTTCTTTGTGTTCTTATGAAGAGCCAAGGTCCAAAGGGAGGGTCCTTGTCAACTGTTTCTATATCCATCAACAGTTTTGGGTGTCTGTCCTGGGCCCAGAGGCAGGAGCCCTTAGTCAAGCTGAGTGAGTGTGGAGGAGGTCCAGGCACCGTGCTCTCCACCACCTGCATGCCTGCTCTCGATAGCATCCTATATCTCTCTTCTCATTGCCTGCATCACAGATGTAACAAATGTAACTTGGAGGAAGCTTAAATAAATCTACACAGTATGCATATGTGTTAGGTCACTTCAGTTGTGTCCAACTCTTTGTGACTCTATGTACTGTAGCCCACCAGGTTTCTCTGTCCGTGGGATGTCCCAGGCAAGAAAATTGAAGTGAGTTGCCACTTCCTTCTCCAGGGGATCTTCTCAACCCAGGGATCAAACCTGCACCTCCCGCATTGGCAGGTGGGTTCTTTACAACTAGTACCACCTGGGAAGCCCCTGCATGCTGTCAGTTCAGTTCAGTTCAGTCACTCAGTCGTGTCCAACTCTTTGTGACCCCACAGACTGCAGCATGCCAGGCCTTCCTGTCCATCACCAACTCCTGGAGTTTACTCAAACTCATGTCCATTGGGTCGGTAATGCCATCCAACCAACTTATCCTCTGTCATCCCCTTCTTCTCTTGCCTTCAGTTTTTGCCAGCATCAGGGTCTTTTCAGATGAGTCAGCTCTTTGCATCAGGTGGCCAAAGTATTGGAGTTTCAGCTTCAACATCCATCCTTCCAATGACACTGAGAACTGATCTCCTTTAGGATGGACTGGTTGGATCTCCTTGCAGTTCAAGGGACTCTCAAGAGTCTTCTCCAACTCCACAGTTCAAAAGCATCAATTCTTCGGTGCTCAGCTTTCTATATAGTCCAACTCTCACATCCATATATGACTACTTGAAAAACCATTGCCTTGACTAGATGGACCTTTGTTGGCAAAGTGATATCTCTGCTTTTCAATATGCTGTCTAGGTTGGTCATAACCTTCCTTCCAATGAGTATGTGTCTTTTAATTTCATCACCATCATCAGTGATTTTAGAGCCCCCCAAAATAAAGTCAGCCACTATTTCCACTGTTCCCCCATCTATTTGCCATGAAGTGATGGGACCAGATGCCATGATCTTAGTTTTCTAAATATTGAGTTGTAAGCCAACTTTTACACTCTCCTCTTTCACTTTCATCAAGAAGCTCTTTAGTTCTTCTTCACTTTCTGCCATAAGGGTGGTGTTATCTACATATCTGAGGTTATTGATATTTCTCCTGGCAATCCTGATTCCCACTTGTGCTTCTTCCAGCCCAGCATTTTGCATGATGTACTCTGCCTATAAGTTAAATAAGCAGGGTGACAGTATATAGCCTTGACATACTTCTTTTCCTATGTGGAACCAATCTATTGTTTCATGTCCAGTTCTAACTGTTGCTTCCTGACCTGCATACAGATTTCTCAAGACGCAAGTCAGGTGGCCTGGCATTCCCATCTCTTTCAGAATTTTCCACAGTTTATTGTGATCCACACAGTCATAGGCTTTGGTATAGTCAATAAAGCAGAGGTAGATCTTTTTCTGGAACTCTCTTGCTTTTCAATGATCCAACAGATTTTGGCAATTTGATCTCTGGTTCCTCTGCCTTTTCTAAAACCAGCTTGAACATCTGGAAGCTCACGGTTCACATATTGCTGAAGCCTGGCTTGAAGAATTTTGAGCATTACTTTACTAGCATGTGAGATGACTGCAATTGTGCGGTAATTTGAGCATTCTTTGGCATTGCCTTTCTTAGGCATTAGAATGAAAACTGACCTTTTCCAGTCCTGGGGCCACTGCTGAGTTTTCCAAATTTGCTTGCATATTGAATGCAGCACTTTCACAGCATCCCACATGCTGTACTTTGGGGAAAAAAAAGAAAGACAGATTAGCATACACAGTGAGTCAGTATGACCTTGGTGTCTGAAAAAGGAGTCTTATCTTTGAAGGAGTACTAGCATTGGTATCACAGAGAGGAAGGGACATTTATTCCTCTCTTCAAAAGGGACACTATCAACCTCTGGATAATCTTTTTTTTTTTTTTTTAATGGTTAAAGTAGAAGTACAATGAATGTTTGACAGGCCATAATATAGGCTGTTCTGGTAGAGGTCAAGTTCATGTATAAGCCAGAATAGCTTCCTCAAAACTCAATAGGGGAATGTTTCTTCCATCACACTGACAGGAGTTATTTTTCAATAAGCTGCATTATGTTTTACACACTACAATGAGAGTCTATTTAGTGTGATTCAGTTCCCTTAAGCTTGTGTGTTCCTGAATGTTCAAGCAAATGATGTCCAGGACCTGGAAAACAACAGATTAGAACTTGGAGGTAATTAGTTTATTCATTTGTTATTTAATTATCTAGGGCTCTTTGAATGTCTACCATTTACAAATCACTGCATTCATGTCTGGAGTTCAGAATATGAATTAGACATAATCTGTACTCCCAAGGAGCTCACATTTAAGCTAACCAAGTCATCAGTACAAAGCTATAGAAAGGTATGAACAGGAGTTATGATAAGTACAAAAAAAAAAAAACAAGTACCTTAATCCAGTCAATGGAGACTTCAGAGAAGAAGTAATGCCAAGGCTTAAGATGAGGATAATGAATTAGGAAGAGATGGATACTTCTGGGAGTAGAGGATGTGAAGGCATAAAAAAGGCTGGGACTCAAGGAACTCTATAGTTTGTAGAGGAAACTATCTGCAGTTTGGTGAAACTGGAGAGATTGGCATCAGCCAGATTGGGAAAGTCTTTTTAAGAAATCCCATCTTCTCCCAGAATACTGGAAATAAAAGCAAAAATAAACAAAGGGACATAGTTAAAATTAAAAGCTTCTGCACAACAAAGGAAACTATAAGCAAGGTGAAAAGACAGCCTTCGGAATGGGAGAAAATAATAGCAAATGAAGCAACTGACAAACTACTAATCTCAAAAACATACAAGCAACTCCTGCAGCTCAATTCCAGAAAAATAAACGACCCAATCAAAAAATGGGCCAAAGAACTAAATAGACATTTCTCCAAAGAAGACGTACAGATGGCTAACAAACACATGAAAAGATGCTCAAGATCACTCATTATCAGAGAAATGAAACTCAAAATCACAGTGAGGTACCATTTCATGCCAGTCAGAATGGCTGCGATCCAAAAGTCTACAAGCAATAGATGCTGGAGAGGGTGTGGAGAAAAGGGAACCCTTTTACATTGTTGGTGGGAATGCAAACTAGTAGAGGCACTATGGAGAACAGTGTGGAGATTCCTTAAAAAACTGGAAATAGAACTGCCTTATGACCCAGCAATCCCACTGCTGGGCATACACACTGAGGAAACCAGAATTGAAAGAGACACGTGTACCCCAATGTTCATCGCAGCACTGTTTATAATAGCCAGGACATGGAAGCAACCTAGATGTCCATCAGCAGATGAATGGATAAGAAAGCTGTGGTACATATACACAATGGAGTATTACTCAGCCATTAAAAAGAATACATTTGAATCAGTTCTAATGAAGTGGATGAAACTGGAGCCTAATATACAGAGTGAAGTAAGCCAGAAAGAAAAACACCAATACAGTATACTACTCCTTGGAAGAAAATCTATGACCAACCTAGATTGTATATTCAAAAGCAGAGACATTACTTTGCCGACTAAAGTCCATCTAGTCAAGGCTATGGTTTTTCCTGTGGTCATGTATGGATGTGAGAGTTGGACTGATATTTAGGAATGATACTAAAGCTGAAGCTCCAGTACTTTGGCCACCTCATGCGAAGAGTTGACTCATTGGAAAAGACTCTGATTCTGGGAGGGATTGGGGGCAGGAGGAGAAGGGGATGACCCAGGATGAGATGGCTGGATGGCATCACTGACTCGATGGACATGAGTCTGAGTGAACTCCGGGAGATGGTGATAGACAGGGAGGCCTGGCATGCTGCGATTCATGGGGTCACAAAGAGTAGGACACGACTGAAACACTGAACTGAACTGAACTGAACTGAACACATATATATGGAATTTAGAAAGATGGTAATGATATCCCTGTTTCAGATGTATAGAACCATCTTTTGGACTCTGTGGGAGAGGGAGAGAGTGGGATGATTTGGGAGAATGGCATTGAAACACGTATAATATCATATAAGAAATGAATCATCACCAGTCTAGGTTCGATGCAGGGTGCAGGATGCTTGGTGCAGGATGCTTGGGGCTGGTGCACTGGGATGACCCGGAGGGATGGTGTGGGGGCGAGGTGGGAGTGCGGTTCAGGATTGGGAACACGTGTACACTGTGGTGGATTCATGTTGATGTGTGGCAAAACCAATACAATATTGTAAATTAAAAAAAAAAGAAATTCCATCTTGAGTTTTATCTTTAAGATTTTTAGGACAGTACTGGGAAGTTATTAAAACCTCCACTAATATTTATTGAGCATGGTACTAAGTGTTTGACATTCTTTATGTCATTTAATGTTCTCAGTGATACAGTGCATAGATATTATTATTTATCCCCATTTATCAGATGCAAGAGCTAAG
Organism: Oryx dammah; assembly: GCF_014754425.2. Lineage (NCBI taxonomy): Eukaryota > Metazoa > Chordata > Mammalia > Artiodactyla > Bovidae > Oryx > Oryx dammah. The sequence continues at coordinate 40,661,175 of NW_024070213.1, read as the reverse complement.
GCTCAGAATGATTAAGTAACTGTGCCAAGACCAGGCAGCAACTAAATGGCAAAACAAGAATTAAACCAAAGTCTTTCTAACTTCAGAAGCCATGTTCAATAACACTGTGAAATAATGCCAAACAATTCAAATAACATTTGAAGGAAATATTTCAAATAATATTGGAAGGAAAGTCACCCAAACACCTACCACTCATTTTTTTCTGTCTCAAGTTAGACTTTGAAGAATTATTCTGTACCTACTACCTCAGTCCTTGAAAACAGCACACAAAGCTCTTTTTGTTAGAGGAAGACACTGACTGAAAACACCCTTCCTGGCCAGGCACCATAGTAAACATTTTGTGAATTATTTTATGACCGGAGGTTCTAGTAAGGAACATGGAACTAATATGCTACCACCACCCAAAAGAGTTTGAGAAAGGTCAAAAGTGGATGCCACATGTCCTACCATCTCCCAGAATCCTTCTCACTGGCATCCATCTTGGCTGAGCAATGCATGTGCACCAGGAAGGACTCTGAGTCAGAATGATTGGCCAAAGACAAGCCAGAAACTAATCCCACTAACATAAAACCTGAGACTGCGAGCCACAAGGCAGAGAAGTTCTCCTGGGTTTCCTTACCCTACTGCTCTCCACCTGCGTGCCCCTTCCCTATAAAAATCTCTTGCTTTGTCAGCACATGTGTCTCTGCAGACAATTCATTTCTGAGCATTAGACAAGAGCCCACTCTTGGGCCCTGGAAGGGGTCCCCCTTCCTGCAACATTTTCATGAGATGCAAATTTACTTGAGTAAACATATATGAAAGATACTTGAATGTCAAATATGAGCAAATTATGATTTTCTCATCTTGCTCTTTGATTGAAGATAATATCCAAGATGATAATGTCCCATGTAGATTTTGCCTTTCTTACACCTTCATGAAGTCCTTCCCAAAAGGGTTCCACTCTTAAACGCAGTTAAGGCCTTGTGATTTCAAAATAGAAGGGCAAATTCCCTGGCGGTCCAGTGGTGAGGACTTGATGCCTTCAGTTCAGTTCAGTTCAGTCGCTCAGTCGTCTCCGACTCTTTGCCACCAAATGAATCACAACACGCCAGGCCTCCCTGTCCATCACCAACACCGGAGTTCACTCAAACTCACGTCCATCGAGTCCATTGAGTCGGTGATGCAATCCAGTCATCTCATGCTCTGTCCCCTTTTCCTCCTGCCCCCAATCCCTCCCAGCATCAGAGTCTTTTCCAATGAGTCAACTCTTCGCATGAGGTGGCCAAAGTACTGGAGTTTCAGCATTAGCATCATTCCTTCCAAAGAAATCCCAGGGTTGATCTCCTTTAGAATGGACTGGTTGGATCTCCTTGCAGTCCAAGGGACTCTCAGGAGTCTTTTCCAACACCACAGTTCAAAAGCATCAATTCTTCGTGCTCATCTTTCTTCACAGTCCAAATCTCACATCCATACATGACCACTGGAAAAAACATAGCCTTGACTAGATGGACCTTTATTGGCAAAGTAATGTCTGTGCTTTTGAATATGCTATCTAGGTTGCTCATAACTTTCCTTCCAAGGAGTAAGCATCTTTCAGTTTCATGGCTGCAGTCACCATCTTCAGTGATTTTGGAGCCCCCCAAAATAAAGTCTGACACTGTTTCCACTATTTACCCATCTATTTGCCATGGAGTGATGGGACCGGATGCCATGATCTTTGTTTTCTGAATGTTGAACTTTAAGCCAACTTTTTCACTCTCCTCTTTCACTTTCATAAAGAGGCTTTTTAGCTCCTCTTCATTTTTTGCCATAAGGGTGGTGTCATCTGCATATCTGAGGTTATTGATATTTCTCCCAGCAAACTTGATTCCAGCTTCTGCTTCTTCCAGCCCAGCGTTTCTCATGATGTACTCTGCATAGAAGTTAAATAATCAGGGTGACAATATACAGCCTTGACGTACTCCTTTCCCTATTTGGAAGCAGTCTGTTGTTCCATGTCCAGTTCTAACTGTTACTTCCTGACCTGCATACAGGTTTCTCAAGAGGCAGGTCAGGTGGTCTGGTATTCCCATCTCTTTCAGAATTTTCTACAGTTTATTGTGATCCACAGTGAAAGGCTTTGGCATAGTCAATAAAGCAGAAATAGATGTTTTTCTGGAACTCTCTTGCTTTATCATGATCCAGAGGATGTTGGCAATTTGATCTCTGATTCCTCTGCTTTTTCTAAAACCAGCTTGAACATCTGGGAGTTCACGGTTCACATATTACTGAAGCCTGGCTTGGAGAATTTCGAGCATTACTTTACTAGCATGTGAGATGAGTGCAATTGTGCGGTAGTTTGAGCATTCTTTGGCATTGCCTTTCTTTGGAATTGCAGTGAAAACTAACCTTTTCCAGTCCTGGGGCCACTGCTGAGTTTTCCAAATGTGCTGGCATATTGAGTGCAGCACTTTCAACAACATCATCTTTCAGGAGTCGAAACAGCTCCACTGGAATTCCGTCACCTCCACTAGCTTTGTTCATAGTGATGCTTTCTAAGGCTCACTTGACTTCACATTCCAGGCTGTCTGGCTCTAGATGAGTGATCTTACCATAGTGATTATCTTGATCATGAAGATATTTTTTGTACAGTTCTTCTGTGTATTCCTGCCACCTATTCTTAACATCTTCTGCTTCTGTTAGGTCCATACAATTTCTGTCCTTTATTGAGCCCATCTTTGCATGAAATACTCCCATGGTATCTCTAATTTTCATGAAGAGATCTCTAGTTTTTCCCATTCTATTCTTTTCCTCTATTTCCTTGCAATGACCTCTGAGCAAGGCTTTCTTTTCTCTTCTTGCTATTCTTTGGAACTCTGCGTTCAGATGCTTATATCTTTCCTTTTCTCCTTTGCTTTTAGCTTCTCTTCTTTTCACAGCTATTTGTAAGGCCTCCGCAGACAGCCATTTTGCTTTTTTGCATTTCTTTTTCATGGGGATGGTCTTGATCCCTGTCTCCTGTACAGTGTCACAAACCTCAGTCCATAGCTCATCAGGCACTCTATCTATCAGATCTAGTCCCTTAAATATATTTCTCACTTCCACAAGCTTGAGCAGCTGAGACGGCACACAAGCGTGGCCAAGAGGAGGTCTGAGGTCAGCGGCGGCGACCGAGAGGAGCAACCCCACGTCCAAGGAGCAGTGGCTTCGCGGGCACAGGAGGGCCTAGAGGGACTACTCCACGTTCAAGGTCAGGAGGGGTGGCGTTGAAGATATACCCCTCATCCAAGGTAAGAAGCAGTGACTGCGCTTTGCTGGAGCTGCCGTGAAGAGATACCCCACGTCCAAGGTAAGAGAAACCCAATTAAGACGGTAGGTATTGCAAGACAGCATCAGAGGGCAGACACACTAAAATCATAATCACAGAAAACTAGTCAATCCAATCACACTAGGACCACAGCCTTGTCTAACTCAATGAAACTAAGCTATGCCCTGTGGGCCACCCAAGATGGGCGGGTCATGGTGGAGAGGTCTGACAGAACATGGTCCACTGGAGAAGGGAATGGCAAGCCACTTCAGTATTCTTGCCTTGAGAACCCCGTGAATAGTGAAAAGGCAAAATGACAGGATACTCAAAGAGGAAATCTCCAGGTCAGTAGATGCCCAGTATGCTGCTGGAGACCAGTGGAGAAATAACTCCAGAAAGAATGAAGGGATGGAGCCAAAGCAAAAACAACACCCAGTTGTGGATGTGACTGATGATAGAAGCAAGGTCCGATGCTGTAAAGAGCAATACTGCATAGGAACCTGGAGTGTCAGGTCCATGAATCAAGGCAAATTGGAAGTGGTCAAACAGGAGATGGCAATAGTGAACGTCAACATTCTAGGAATCAGCAAACTAAAATGGACTGGAATGGGTGAATTTAACTCAGATGACCATTGTATCTACTACTGCAGGCAGGAATCCCTCAGAAGAAATGGAGTAGCCATCATGGTCAACAAGAGTCCAAAATGCAGTACTTGGATGCAATCTCAAAAACGACAGAATGATCTCTGTTTGTCTCCAAGGCAAACCATTCAATATCATGGTAATCCAAGTCTAGGCCCCAACCAGTAACGCTGAAGAAGCTGAAGTTGAATGGTTCTATGAAGACCTACAAGATCTTTTAGAACTAACACCCAAAAAAGATATCCTTTTCATTATAGGGGACTGGAATGCAAAAGTAGGAAGTCAAGAAACACCTGGAGTAACAGGCAAATTTGGTCTTGGAATACAGAATGAAGCAGGCAAATGCTAATAAAGTTTTGTCAAGAGAACTCACTGGTCATAGCAAACACCCTCTTCCAACAACACAAGAGAAGACTCTACACATGGACATCTCCAGATGATCAACACTGCAATCAGATTGATTATATTCTTTGCAGCCAAAGATGGAGAAGCTCTATACAGTCAGCAAAAACAAGACCAGGAGCTGACTCTGGCTCTGATTATAAGCTCCTTATTGCCAAATTCATACTTAAATTGAAGAAAGTAGGGAAAACCACTAGACCATTCAGGTATGACCTAAATCAAATCCCTTATGATTATACAGTGGAAGTGAAAAATAGATTTAAGGGACTTGGTGCCTTAACTGTGAGTAATTGATGCTATTGTAGAAGATGTCACGATTCATTTAGAGAAATACTTGTAAATGTTTCCAGTTACTTGAGATTGGCACAGTCTTCTCCCATAATGCCAGTGGGATTTACAAATTCAATAAAAATATCCCAACATTCTTCACTCTCTTACCTTATTTGGATCTTAGATAATAGTTATGATAACTGAAACTTATCAGGCTTCTGAGTGGTTTTCCTGGGTACAAATTCTTTCCCTGTCCTTTCAGCCACCAGGACCTTCCCTGAGTTCCAAGGGGAAAGTTCAAACATTTGCTAATTTGGGAAGGGAGCAGGTGTGGCAACAAAGGGAGGAGCAGTCAAGAAAGGATAGTGAAGCCTTGGGACAGAGTCTTGGTTCCCCCTCAAGGGATATACATAACTATCTTTTAGTTGTTTTATAGATACTAAAATCCCTCCTAGGTGGGAGGTGCTTTCCCTGGTGGCTCAGATGGTAAAGTGTCTGCCTGCAATGCAGGAGAGCCGAGTTCAATCCCTGGATCAGGAAAATCCCCTGCAGAAGGAAATGGCAATCCACTCCAGTACTCTTGCCTGGAAAATTCCAAGGACGGAGGAGCCTGGTGGGCTACCGTCCATGGGGTCGCAAAGAGTTGGACACGACTGAACGTGTTCACTTCACTTCTAGGTGAGAAAAGTTATCTGTATGCTGCCCACAGGCACGTAAACACAGAGACCCCAGGCCAGCTGGAACCAGAAGGTTGATGATGCTAACTCCACTTACCTCACCATCAGCCAATCAGAAAAATGCTCACAAGCTGATTACACCCTCTTTGAACCATTACTATAAAACTCCTCACTCCCCCTCCCAAGTGGGGACACACAGTTTTGAGGGCATTAGTCTGCTGCACCTCTCTTTGCCTGCTGCCAAAACAACAAAGCTGTTAAGGACAAGACAGGCAAGTGAATCTGAGACAAAGGGTTGAATCAAAGATACAACTTTATTTGCAGAGCTGGCTGATAAAGAAGATGGCAGAATAATGCCTCAAAATAACCATCTTTTTGGGGTCTGGATGCCAGGTTCTTTTATAGATCAGAGACGGGGGAGGTAAGGAAACAAAGTGAAAAAGCCATTAATCTTATAAATATCTCCTAGAATGGAAAGTCTCAGGCAGAGGATGTGTTAATTTTTTCCTTCCTGCCATCTATAGATGGACAGGGTTCTGAACAAAGGCACTTGGTAACAGTGAGACAGAGGGTTCTCTGAGGCAGGCCATTATGTATGATTATAATAACAAAAACAACAAAAAGCAAGTCAAGGAAAACAGTTCTACCATACAGTCAAAATTGGCTTTTCCCTGTAACAAAGCTATTCTTTTTTAAAAAATTGATGTAGATTTACAATGTTGTGTCAATCTCTGCTATATAGCAAATTGACTCAGTTATATACATATGCATGTTCTTTTTAAAGATTCTTTTCCATTATGGTTTATCACAGGATCAGTTCAGGACAGTTCAGTTCAGTTGCTCAGTCATGTCCGACTCTTTGGGACCCCATGAATTGCAGCACATCAGGCCTCCCTGTCCATCACCAACTCCCGGAGTTCACTCAGACTCACATCCTTCGAGTCAGTGATGCCATCCAGCCATCTCATCCTCTGTCGTCCCCTTCTCCTCCTGCCCCCAATCCCTCCCAGCATCAGAGTCTTTTCCAATGAGTCAACTCTTTGCATGAGGTGGCCAAAGTACTGGAGTTTCAGCTTTAGCATCAGTCCTTCCAAAGGAATCCCAGGGCGGATCTCCTTCAGAATGGACTGGTTGGATCTCCTTGCAGTCCAAGGGACTCTCAAGAGTCTTCTCCAACACCACAGTTCAAAAGCATCAATTCTTCGGTGCTCAGTCTTCTTCATAGTCCAACTCTCACATCCATACATGACCACAGGAAAAACCATAGCCTTGACTAGATGGACCTTAGTCGGCAAAGTAATGTCTCTGCTTTTGAATATGCTATCTAGGTTGGTCAAAACTTTTCTTCCAAAGAGTAAGTGTCTTTTAATTTCATGGCTGCAGTCACCAGTGATTTTGCAGCCCAAAAAATTAAAGTCTGACACTGTTTCCACTGTTTCCCCATCTATTTCCCATGAAGTGATGGGACCAGATGCCATGATCTTTGTTTTCTGAATGTTGAGCTTTAAGCCAAGTTTTCACTCTCCACTTTCACTTTCATCAAGAGGCTTTTTAGTTCCTCTTCACATTCTGCCATAAGGGTGGTGTCATCTGCATATCTGAGGTTATTGATATTTCTCCCGGCAATCTTGATTCCAGCTTGTGTTTCTTCCAGTCCAGAGTTTCTCATGATGTACTCTGCATATAAGTATCACAGGATATTGATTATAATTCCCTGTGGCATACAGTAAGACCTCATTAAAAGCTATTCTTTTCTAGTTCACTGAAAACTCTGTGATTTAATTGCAATGTTGGGGTATAAAGGTTGGATTTGGCTTCATTCTCACCCCAATTTTTACCTGTAAAAACTTCTCCCTGAAAACCATTAGGGAGTTCAGGGCTTTTGAGCAAGAGCCACTTGTTCCCCTTGCTTGGCCCTGCAATAAATCTTTCTCTGCTCCAAACTTCCATGGTTCGGTTTGTTTGACCTCACTGTGTCAGGCACATGAACTGGAATTCAGTAGCAAAATCAACAAATTTCCCTGTCTTTGTATTAAATAACCCTGAGATGAAGGATTCTTTCCTGCCTTTGTGCTAAACAATACTAGGATAAACAAAAATAACATAGTTACTCTTTCATAGAAATACTTCCTAGTAGGAAATGAAACTAGGAACCAAATAAAATAGTTTATTCATCAAGCTTGCTAGTCAGTACTTACATCAAGGCACTCATCTGGCCCTCCTACACAATTCAAAACCATTATAGAGTACCTTTGTCTAATCCCATTAAACTCTCTGCTTTGTGAGACCCATCATAAAACCCCTGCACTGGCCCTAAAACCCTAAAAATATTGTTTCGAGACTTTGTCCTTTTGAGATACTACTGAGACTGGGTCAAAGTGGTGTCTTTTCTTATAGCAGTAAGCCCAATAAACTTAGCTTTGTTTGATCATTGGATCTTTTTGGTGGTCTTTTAGGAAGTAAGAAAATTCTCTGTTCCTTGGAATTCTCAGCAAGCTAATTGTGCAGATGCACCTGATCATTTCATTATGCTGAAATGACCCTAAACATTCTGCAATTCAATTTTGGGTGACCATTCATCATCCATTAAAAAATAATTTGCTGTACTTTTGGTTGTGAAACACTACATAGCAAGAACAAAATTAACTGGATAAGAAAATACAGCATTGCCACTGTTTAGTGAAAAGTTCTCAGGCAGAGCTGAATGTCTTCTGAGAGTTTGTAAGAACCCCATCTGGGGCAATATGAGGGCAGGGTCATGAATCCTGAAAAATGCAAGGGTGTGGTGTAGGCTCAGGAATGGACATCCAGCAGGAATATAGTAAGGGAGTGTGCAATGCTCTATATTTTCTATTTCTAGCTAACTGTGGCCTACATCTAGATCTCAGAAATAGATCAAAGCAGAACACTTCTATGGGATAAAATGATTCTCGTATGATCAGGCAGTGAGGGAGAAGCACAAGCAATACAAACAAGCCAAGGGAGACAAGATTCTGAGCTCAGGTCAAATAGGGCAGTAAGCATCATAGGGATGATTCTCAATGCGTCTGTTTCCTGAGCTACATTGCTCCCCGTCTGGATCAGTTGCCTTCTACACTTGGTACCTAGTTTTTGAGGCAGGAAGTATATGGACCCCTACCCAGCATAAAGTGATTGGAGATCCATTCCCTGTAGACTGAAACTCGAAGACAAGAATAGCGGGTCAGTTAAAGGGGGAGGGTGGGCCCTGTTCAGACCACATAGTTCTCGTTCCCAAAGTCAGGAGACCTCCCTCAGAAAAGGCTCCTTGAGGGTCAAAGGGGTAGTTATGTCAAGGGATACTCTATCCAGACGCCTTTTCAGTGAAATCCACCTTGGCTGAGAGATACGTGTGCACACATGGGAGGATCCAGAGATATACCAAATACAGACTGTGAGCCAAGTAAATCAAAATGATTGGCCAAAGGAAACCTGGAATAAGTACCCCATAAAAGTAATTAAAATTGCCATGGGGGTGCAACTCTGACTCTCTCTCTGAGTATGCCTGTGTACTGTACCTTTTCCCCCTTAATAAATGCTTTACTTGCTTCACTACTTTCCGTCTTTGTGGAAATTTTTTCTGCAAAGCCGAAGGGCCAGGGCCCTTGTCACTGACCACCTTTCTAGTGGCTAGAATCTGGTGCTTTCATTGTTGTGACACAGCCCAATTTCCAGCTGGGAACCTAAGTCCCGTTCTAAGCCATTTCACATCAAGGCCACCCGAGATCAGTTTTCACCCTGTGATTTTCTGTCACCATCATCTCAAGCATTCCTTTGCCTCTTTCTCGTTTCTTATATTTCATATCTTCTTTTCTCTGTCTTATCATTTTTTGTAGCACATTTTCTTTAGCATTTTCATTAAGAAGGGCATATGAAAGTATTCTTTTTACTGTTTGCAAGTTTTTGTATAAACCAGCACTTGTTTGATAATTTGGTTGAATAGAGTTGTCTGCTGGAATAAATTGTTCTTCAGGATTTTTAAAGCATTGCAGTATACCAGGATGTGCTACTCCCAAAATATGGCACCTTGGCATACATTTCCCCAAAAGCAGGAGATAAATCTTCTAGGTACCCTCCCTGTATCAGGAGAAAGACTTATTAGCAGAGACAGGGGTCCAGAGCCTGGAGGTCTGTATAAACAAACCTTGTTACTTCTTCACTTTTTACCACCCATAGTCCAAAACCTGTCTTGTCGATTCTTCAACAGGTATTGTTTCTTTGCCTAAAAAGTATAAAAGCCTTCGGCTCCAATCACTTCTTCAATTCTTTATTCTCCTGTGAAGGCTCCCATGGACATGTAAAATCCCTACAAAATTTGTATGGTTTTCTCCTGTAAATCTGTCTTTGTCAGTTCAATTTTCAGACCCAGTCAGGGATATTTAGGGGGTCATGAGAAACGTGTTGCTTTTCTCACCACTTTGTTGTTGAGAAGTCCAAAGCTATTCTAATTTCTTTTTCTCTTTTTTTGTTCCTTGTCTACTTTCACCTGCTTTTCTGGAAGCTAGATAATCTCTTTTGTTGTAAATGTTTTAAATTTTACAATCATATGTTTGGTGTAGAGCAATTTTAATCTGTTATGATGATTCTCAGTTTGAAAATTTGGATCCTTCAGTTCTGGGAATTTTCTTCGAATTTTTTCTTTCTTTCTTTCTTTCTTTTTTTTTTTTTTTTGTCTGTGCCTTGCAGCTTGTGAGATCTTAGTTCCACAACTTGCAAAACAAATTGTTTCAGCAAGAGCTCAGCTTAAAACATGTGTTCAGGAAAGATAAAGCCACAGGCTTGTTCACAAACAGCCTTGCCTAGCCTATCAAAGCATTTCAGAGACTCAACTCACTTGCAATCTGACTACTTCTTTCCTGTCTTAGTCTAACCTTCCTTCCTGCCCCTCCCTCACCCTTGCTAACTTCCATCCTTTGATTAACTCCTCCCCAACAAAACTACATAAAGTTCTCAGAGAGAGTTCATTTGACTGGTTTCATTTGTCCAATGTCTCCCTTGCCTGGCACGTTTCTAACAAACCAAGCTTGGTGTTTATTGTACAATAGTATGTGAACCAAGAACTTCCAGATGTTCAAGCTGGATTTAGAAAAGGCAGAGGAATCAGAGATCAAATTGCCAACGTCTGTTGGATCATCAAAAAAGCAAGAGAGATCCAGAAAAACATCTACTTCTGCTTTACTGACTATGCCAAAGCCTTTGACTGTGTGGATCACAAGAAACTGTGGAAAATTCTGAAAGAGATGGGAATACCAGACCACCTTACCTGCCTCTTCAGAAATCTGTATGCAGGTGAGGAAGCAACAGTTAGAACTGGACATGGAACAACAGACTGGTTCCAAATAGGAAAAGGAGTATGTCAAGGCTGTATATTGTCACCCTGCTTATTTAACTTCTATGCAGAGTACATCATGAGAAACGCTGGGCTGGAAGAAGCAGAAGCTGGAATCAAGTTTGCTGGGAGAAATATCAATAACCTCAGATATGCAGATGACACCACCCTTATGGCAGAAAGTGAAGAGGAGCTAAAAAGCCTCTTGATGAAAGTGAAAGAGGAGAGTGAAAAAGTTGGCTTAAAGCTCAACATTCAGAAAACAAAGATCACGGCATCTGGTCCCATCACTTCATGCGAAATAGATGGGGAAACAGTGTCAGACTTTATTTATTTGGGCTCCAAAATCACTGCAGATGGTGACTGCAGCCATGAAATTAAAAGACACTTACTCCTTGGAAGAAAAGTTTTGACCAACCTAGATAGCATATTCAAAAACAGAGACATTACTTTACTGACTAAGGTCTGTCTAGTCAAGGCTATGGTTTTTCCTGTGATCATGTATGGATGTGAGTTGGACTGTGAAGAAGGCTGAGCGCCAAAGAATTGATACTTTTGAACAGTGGTGTTGGAGAACTCTTGAGTGTCCCTGGTACTGCAAGGAGATCCAACCAGTCCATTCTGAAGATCAACCCTGGGATTTCTTTGGAAGGAATGATGCTAAAGCTGAAGCTCCCGTAGTTCGGCCACCTCATGCGAAGAGCTGACTCATTCAAAAAGACTCTGATGCTGGAGGGATTGGGGGCAGGAGGAGAAGGGGACGACCCAGGATGAGATGGCTGGATGGCATCACTGACTCGATGGACATGAGTCTGAGTGAGCTCCAGGAGTTGGTGATGGACAGGGAGGCCTGGCGAGCTGCGATTCATGGGGTCGCAAAGAGTCAGACACGACTGAGCGACTGAACTGAACTGATGCACAATACCTGTATTGTTTTGCAGATGTTAAAAACCTCCTCCTTTCCAACAAATGGAAGATGTTAACTACTTGATTACCATGTAGCCCTAGCCCCAGGCCTCCTGGAGCCTAAGGACTGATAATTTTAATCCCCTTGACAGCACTGTGCTACATCACCATCAGCCAATCAGAGAACTGCGCACGAGCTGATCACACACACTGAGACCCTCCTCCCTCACCGACTTTTAAAAGTGCTTTGTGAAACCCCAGGAAGTTTGGGGCTTTTATCTTGCTAGGCTCTGTAGTAGACTTATCTCTGCTCAAAACTCTGGCCACCATTTCAGTTTGTTTGGCCTCATTGTGCATCAAGCACATGAACTTGTGTTGGCAGACTGCCTGCTGTTCCCTGTCCAGAGACTTTTCTCTTTACCCTCTCTAGAGACTCTGGAGTTTCTCCTAGAGTCAAGGACAAATGATCATCCAGCAGTGTTGAGTTAGGGAGAGGATTTGAGTTTGTGTGTAATTCTTTGATAAAATTATGTCTATTTTTAATTTTCTATACCGTTGCTATAGATTTCCGCTTTCTCAGTTTTTCTAAGTTAGTTTTCAGCGTTTGCTTTCCAGAAATTTATTGTTGTTGTCCCCTTCTTTGTGCATTCAAGTCTTTTCTTAAAAAAAAAAAAAAAAAAAATCAGTATTGTAGTTTGGGTCTTCCCTTGTGGCTCAGTGGGTAAAGAATCCACCTGCAATGTGGGATACCTGGGTTTGATCCCTGCATTGGGAAGGTCCCCTGGAGAAGGGAAAGGCTACCCACTCCAGTATTCTGGCCTGGAGAATTCCATGGACTGTATAGACCATGGGGTCACAAAGAGTAGGATATGGTTCTTATAAAAATTGAGTTTTAGGAAGGGAACAATTAGATTGATGTGTTCTTGTGGCCTCCCATTGGCATTCCACTAGAAACACATAGGTAGAGTTTACCATTTTGTAAAGGCTTATACACCATTCAGTTCAGTTCAATTCAGTCGCTCATTGTGTCCGACTTTTTTCGACCCCATGAATTGCAGCACGCCAGTTCTCCCTGTCCATCACCAACTCCCGGAGTTCACTCAGACTCATGTCCATCGAGTCAGTGATGCCATCCAGCCATCTCATCCTCTGCTGTCCCCTTTTCCTCCTGCCCCCAATCCCTCCCAGCATCAGAGTCTTTTCCAATGAGTCAACTCTTCGCATGAGGTGTCCAAAGTACTGGAGTTTCAGCTTTAGCATCATTCCTTCCAAAGAAATCCCAGGGCTGATCTCCTTCAGAATGGACTGGTTGGATCTCCTTGCAGTCCAAGGAACTCTCAAGAGTCTTCTCCAACACCACTCTTCAAAAGCATCAATTCTTTGGTGCTCAGCCTTCTTCACAGTCCAACTCTCACATCCATACATGACCACTGGCAAAATCACAGCCTTGACTAGACGGACCTTAGTCGGCAAAGTAATGTCTCTGCTTTTGAATATACTATCTAGGTTGGTCATAACTTTTCTTCCAAGGAGTAAGTGTCTTTTAATTTCATGGCTGCAGTCACCATCTGCAGTGATGTTGGAGCCCAAATAAATAAAGTCTGACACTGTTTCTCCTGTTTCCCCATCTATTTCACATGAAGTGATGGGACCAGATGCCGTGATCTTCGTTTTCTGAATGTTGAGCTTTAAGCCAACTTTTTCACTCTCCTCTTTCACTTTCATCAAGAGGCTTTTTCGCTCCTCTTCACTTTCTGCCATAAGGGTGGTGTCATCTGCATATATGAGGTTATTGATATTTCTCCCAGCAATCTTGATTCCAGCTTGTGCTTCTTCCAGTCCAGCGTTTCTCATGATGTACTCTGCATAGAAGTTAAATAAGCAGGGTGACAATATAGCCTTGACGTACTCCTTTTCCTATTTGGAACCAGTCTGTTGGTCCATGTCCATGTTCTAACTGTTGCTTCCTGACCTGCATACAGATTTCTCAAGAGGCAGGTCAGGTGGTCTGGTATTCCCATCTCTTTCAGAATTTTCCACAGTTTCTTGTGATCCACACAGTCATAGGCTTTGGTATAGTCAATAAAGCAGAGGTAGATCTTTTTCTGGAACTCTCTTGCTTTTTCCATGATCCAGCAGATGTTGGCAATGTGATCTCTGGTTCCTCTGCCTTTTCTAAAACCAGCTTGAACATCAGGGAGTTCACGGTTCACGTATTGCTGAGGTCTGGCTTGGAGAATTTTGAGCATTACTTTACTAGCATGTGAGATGAGTGCAATTGTGTGGTAGTTTGAGCATTCTTTGGCATTGCCTTTCTTTGGAATTGGAATGAAAACTAACCTTTTCCAGTCCTGTGGCCACTGCTGAGTTTTCCAAACTTCCTGGCATATTGAGTGCAGCACTTTCACAGCATCATCTTTCAGGATTTGAAACAGCTCAACTGGAATTCCATCACCTCCACTAGCTTTGTTCATAGTGATGCTTTCTAAGGCCCACTTGACTTCACATTCCAAGATGTCTGCCTCTAGATGAGTTATCACATCATCATGATTATCTTGGTCATGAAGATCTTTTTTGTACAGTTCTTCCATGTATTCTTACCACCTCTTCTTCATATCTTCTGCTTCTGTTAGGTCCATACCATTTCTGCCCTTTATCGAGCCCATCTTTGCATGAAATGTTCCCTTGGTATCTCTAATTTTCTTGAGGAGATCTCTAGTCTTTCCCATTCTTTTGTTTTCCTCTATTTCTTTGCATTGATCGCTGAAGAAGGCTTTCTTATCTCTTCTTGCTAGTCTTTGGAACTCTGCATTCAGATGCTTATATCTTTGCTTTTCTCCTTTGCTTTTCACCTGTCTTCTTTTCACAGCTATTTGTAAGGCCTCCCCAGACAGCCATTTTGCTTTTTGCATTTCTTTTCCATGGGGATGGTCTTGATCCCTGTCTCCCGTACAATATCACGAAAATGTGGTCCACTGGAGAAGGGAATGGCAAGCCACTTCAGTATTCTTGCCTTGAGAACCCCATGAACAGTAGGAAAAGGCAAAATGATAGGATACTGAAAGAGGAACTCCCCAGATCATTAGATGCCCAATATGCTACTGGAGATCAGTGGAGAAATAACTCCAGAAAGAATGAAGGGATGAAGCCAAAGCAAAAACAATACCCAGTTGTGGATGTGACTGGTGATATAAGCAAGATTCGATGCTGTAAGAGCAATATTGCATAGGAACCTGGAAAGTCAGGTCCATGAATCAAGGCAAATTGGAAGTGGTCAAACAAAAGATGGCAAGGGTGAACGTCGACATTCTAGGAATCAGCAAACTAAAATGGACTGGAATAGATGAATTTAACTCAGATGACCATTACATCTACTACTGCGGGCAGGAATCCCTCAGAAGAAATGGAGTAGCCATCATGGTCAACAAAAGAGTCCAAAATGCAGTACTTGGATGCAATTTCAAAAACGACCGAATGATCTTTGTTCGTCTCTAAGGCAAACCATTCAGTATCACAGTTATCCAAGTCTATGCCCCAACCAGTAACGCTGAACAAACTGAAGTTGAACCGTTTTATGAAGACCTACAAGACCTTTTAGAACTAACACCCAAGAAAGATGTCCTTTTCATTATAGGGGACTGGAATGCAAAAGTATTAAGTCAAGAAACCCCTGGAGTAATAGGCAAATTTGGCCTTGGAATGCGGAATGAAGCAGGGCAAAGACTAACCGAGTTTTGCAAAGAAAATGCACTGGTCATAGCAAACACCCTCTTCCAACAACACAAGAGAAGACTCTACACATGGACATCACCAGATGATCAACACCGAAATCAGATTGATTATATTCTTTGCAGCCAAAGATGGAGAAGCTCTATACAGTCAACAAAAACAAGACCAGGAGCTGACTGTGGCTCAGATCATGAACTCCTTATTGCCAAATTCATACTTAAATTGAAGAAAGTAGGGAAAACTGCTAGACCATTCAGGTATGACCTAAATCAAATCCCTTATATACCAATAGCAAAACTGTTTTCAGAATATTTTAAGCAACTCATAAGATTAAGTAATGAACTGGTTTAACTTTGGAAAACTCAGGTCTTTCATATGTATATCATTAGGAAACAGAAACAACAGCTTCCTCTCAAAATTCTCTTACTTTGGATTTTCTGAATCACAAGTCAAATGTATTATAATGTAAAGCATGCACTGAGTTTGAAGGGGAAAGAAGAGGAGGAAAGAGAGGAGAGTAAAAGAAGTTGGAGGGTGAGTGAGAAGAATTAAATTATGCCTGAATAAAATGTATGAGAGGAAAGACTTTATACTCTTTTATGTTTGATAGCTGGACCTATGAAATACTAACAATAGGAAGATTAACAGGAGAAAAGACATACCAATTCATTAATTTTTAGTAGTATTGAGCTAAGAGATAGATGGGCTCCAGTTGAGGGATTCCTGTTTACCCTCTTAAAGGGAAGTAGCAACAGGAATAGGGCAGACAGCCAGTCTTTGTCTCTTGTAAATATCTCAAGCTTATCATCATGTCAAGGATAAAGAGAGGCATAACTCTATTTGAGTAAAGTATTAAGGGATTCTCCTTCTCCACCCTTTCTAGGACAAGGGAGACACTACACAAAGTCTCCTTGGAGTCAAAAGTCAGAGGATAATTCCAGGCCATAACTAGTCTTGTTCTTTCCAGAAGCCTTCACTTTGAGATTCATCTTGGCTGAGGATGGCAAGGGCACCCCACGTCCTGAGACAAATTAACCAGGGAGGTGGGGAGGAGACAAAGCAAGATGATTGGCCTGAAAGGAGACAAAGACCCAGAAAACTGCCCCCCTTATAAAGGAGTTAAACTTCCCAAAGGGGCGACTCTTTCCGAGTTTGTCCTTTTGCCTTTCCACATGTACTTTTCAGTAAACTTCTTACTTTACCTTCTGCCACCTCACCTAAATTTGTTCTGGACTAGACAGGCAAGGACTAGGGACTCTAGCCCTAACTGCTGGCCCCTGTGCTCCAGTGCTTAGGACCCCTGGTCCGGGAAACTAAGACCTTACTTCCAGCTACTGCTTGCTACCATTTACTGCTCCACATGTCTGAAATCAGTATCAGCATGAAGACATCAGAGGGGAAAAAACTGAGTATCCCAAATAGCAATGAGATTTGAAGAGTTTATATATGGTCATAAGGGAGGTAAGGGAAGGAGGATTAGGCCTCTTAACGGAGAGTAAATTGTTTTTAGAAAAATTAATGAATCCTTAAAAGAGATAGTATGACAAGTATATCAGGGTGTGATGTTGACTTCTAACATCCTCTCCTATGATAAAAGTCAATGTTCATATTTGGGAGCACATGTACACCCGTGGTGTATTCATGTCAATGTATGGCAAAATCAATACAGTATTGTAAAGTAAAATAAAGTAAATATTAAGATTTAAAAAAAAAAAAAGAGTCAATGTTACCTGGCTGATGAAACTCCTGGGGAAGAGATTTATGACAACTGAGTTTCCTTTGGAGATCTGTCTTTAGGCACATAAGGGGCATTCCTGCATTTGCTATTTTTCAAGTACCTTCACCTCAAAATAATCCTTATGGCTAAAAATGCACATATGCACATTTGCACAAATGCAAATTCTGCCACTCTTCAAGGACAAGCAGATTTGTGCACAGCCTTCTCATGCTATCCTGCTAGGACCATCCAGTTCAAGGTCTGTTCTTTAGTTTACAAACTAAATTGTTAAATATACCCAAAGTTGATTGAACCAACTCAAGAGATTTGTTTAACCATTCTTTCATTAAATAATTATGTGTTCATCTTGGTGCCATGTGTCACCATGTGTTCACAGAATACAAAGTGAACAAAACAGACATAATCCTAGCCATTATGGTACATAGGCTCTATATAGAGATTTTGGCTTTTATATTGGTCATTTTACTGTGATAAATATTACTATCAATGAGCATGCCAAATGTTACTCTGAAAGTACATTACCTGGTTTTCAGTCAAGTCAAGCAGGTATAGTATCCTCTCCCCAGTATACTTCCCAGATTCTGTGTGCTTAGTTGCTCAGTCATGTCTGACTCTTTGCGACCCCATTGACTGTAGCCTGCCAGGCTCCTCTGTCCATAGGGATTTTCCAGGCAACAACACTGGGGTGGGTTGTCATGCCCTCCTCCAGGGGATCTTCCTGACCCAAGAATCGAACTGGGTTCAATTTGCATTGCAGGTGGATTTTTTACCAGCTGAGTTAGAGTTTCTTATTCTGCAGCTTCCCTTTTATTATGCCTCACAGATCAATTCAAGACAGTTAAAAACATTCCTTCTGTAGAGCGAATGAAACACCGTTCATTAAGCCTCAGTTTTTTAGTTACAGTAACATTTCAATCATGCCTTTCTGATTGTGATTTAACTTGGGATAGTCCCAATCTTATCATTTACTTTTTTTTTTTTGTCATGCTGTGTGGTTTGTGGGATCTTCGTTACCTAAGGATTGAACCTATGGGATTAGGGATTGAACTAATCTGTGGGACTAGGGATTGAACCTGTGGCCCCCATGATGGAAGCACTGAGTCCCAACCACTGGACCACCAGGGAATTCCCCAATGTTTTTTTTTTCTTCCAAAATTTAAGATATGTAAAGAATATGTAAAGAATAGCTCAGCAAACACAGAAATTCTCATTACCCAGCCAAAGGAAAAAGTTATACCAATGTATTTAAATCCTTAGTTTATATACATCCCCACCTTTCTCTCTAAGAATTAAGTATTACCCTGAGTTTGTTGTTTCATCATTCCATTACATGTTATATTATTTCACAATATATGTATGTATTATTAAACAAAACATAGAATCATTTTGTGTGGTTTTTATTTTACATAGTGGTATTATACTATATTCATTCTATCACAGCTTTTTATTTTGGATGAACAGTACATACCTAGAGATGAAAATAATACAATACAGATACAATGAAAACACATCTTCAAGTTTACTAAGTATTATCAACATGTCTTTCAGTTTTGCTTCAGCAATTTACAATCCCCATCATGTGCCCCACCCCTAGTATTATATAAGAGACCTTCTGCTTCAAAAATTTCCCCAAATTTGGTATTGTCTAACTTAAATTTTGCAACCATGATGGATTTAAAATTGTATCTGATTGCCTCTTTGATGAGCAATGAGAATCTTTTCATGTTTATTGGCCATTTGTGTCCTTCACTTTTGTGAGTTACATAGCTACAGGGATTTAAGTTCAGGAGTACAAGAACTTTGTAGCCCCAATATGAAGAGTAATGCCTAAACCATGGTGGATATTCAATACATATTTAGTTGAATATTTGGTTAACAAAGATATATAAGTTGACTGAATAGTGTAGAGGAGGAAAAAGTTTTCCTCAACCTTTTTAATGTCCCCAGTTGGGTCTAAAAATAAAACTGACAAAAATAAATTAACAGAAGAAAATCACACAAATTTATTTAGTATGAGTTTTATGTACAAGCGAGCCTTCATAAGAAAATGAAGACCCAGAGAAACAGTATTTTTACAGTGGGTTTAATGAAGAGTGGATAGTTGTGGGGGCATATAACAGGTTAAGGAGTATGAGGGAAGTGCAGTAAACTGGGAAAAGCTTAGCAAGTCTTGTTTGTTTACATTCTCAGATGTTTGTTTATAGGGAGAGACCTTTCACAGAAGATTTTTATGACCTGTTTTAGAGGAAGAAGGGCAAGGAAGGAAATCAAAGTGATCTTTCTGCTTCTGTTGTTCTCTCAGACTCTTTCAGCTTATGATATTTAGAATGCCAACTTGCTATATTTGGGGGTAGCATGTCCTGAACACCATCAATATCAATGACTGTTTATAGCTTTTGCCCATCTTAAAAGATGTCTTTTTCTGACTGATTTGTCAGATATTTAAAATATATTTTGAACACTAATCTTTCATGGATAATATGTGTAGTAAATATCTTCTCTTAAGATATATTAAAAAACATATTTTTTCCATTAAAAAAAATTGACTCTTTTTCATTTTAATATAGTTTTCCATTTAATATGTAAAAGTCAAGGACGGGGGTCCCAACTTGCCAGGTGGCTCCAGTCCTTGTCATTCAGGAACCTAGATTTCTTCCAATTTGAGGATAAGCCAGATTTTAGGATTATGTTCCCTCTGCATGGTTGAAACAAGAGCTGCAGTTACATCCATGTTTCATCCAGCAGGAAAAAGTAAGAAGTGTGTGGAGTGGGGACACAAGCTGTATTAAGGGAAGGACATTGTACTTATGTCTGCTCACATTCAGTTGAGGAGAACTTATTCACATAACCGCATCTAAGGGCAACAGAGGGAGAAACAGTCTCTGGCTAGGTGATATATGTCCACTGTAGCCTTCTTGCATTTGGAAGAAGGGGGAAAAGATTTTAAACGTACACTTGACAACTTTCCTACCAAGAGCTTTGTCTCTTTTCCTACTACTTGGAAGAGTCATATGATCGCAATGATCTATTTCTTGAAGGTCTAATACAATGCATTTAAAATCTAAAGGGTCTCATATTTTTTTCTGGACTTCCCTTGTAGCTCAGCTGGTAAAGAATCCACCTGTAATGCAGGAGACCTGGGTTTGATCCCTGGGTTGGGAAGATCATTTGGAGAAGGAAATGGCAATCCATTCTAGTACTATTGCCTGGAAAATCCCATGGACAGAGGAGCCTGATAGGCTACAGTCCATGGGGTCACAAAGAGTCGGATACGGCTGAGCGAATTCACGTTCACGTTCACGTTCACTAGTGATAGAACTACTTAAGCTTCTATTTCTTCTTGAATAAGTTTTGGTAAGTTATCTTTTTTCTAAAATTTGTAATTTCTCTCTCTCTCTTTTTTTTTTTTGGCAGGCGGGGGCATGCCTCAAAGCATGTGGAATTTCACAGGGATGGAACATTCACCGCTGCAGTGGAAGTGCAAAATCTTAACTATTGGACCATCAAGGAAGTCTAGAATTTTGAAGTTTTGATCTAAGATTTCAAATTCATTTGCATAGAGTTATTTGTATAATTACTCTTTATTGTTTGAATATGTGCCCAGTCTGTGGTAACATTCCCTCCTTTTATTGATCCTAATGTTATATGTTGCTTTCCTCTTTTTTACTTTTTTATCTTATCAGAGGGTGTCTATTTTATTAATCTTTTCAAACTGCTAACTTTGGGTTCTGTTCAGTTCAGTTCAGTCGCTCAGTTGTGTCGGACTCTTTGCGACCCCATGAATCGCAGCACGCCAAGCCTCCCTGTCCAACACCATCTCCTGGAGTTCACTCAGACTCATGTCCATCGAGTCCGTGATGCCATCCAGCCATCTCATCCTCTGTTGTCCCCTTCCCCTCCAGCCCCCAATCCCTCCCAGCATCAGAGTCTTTTCCAATGAGTCAACACTTCGCATGAGGTGGCCCAAGTACTGGAGCTTCAGCTTTAGCATCATTCCTTCCAAAGAAATCCCAGAGTTGGTCTCCTTCAGAATGGACTGGTTGGATCTCCTTGCAGTCCAAGGGACTCTCAAGAGTCTTCTCCAACACCACAGTTCAAAAGCATCAATTCTTCGGCACTCAGCCTTCTTCACAGTCCAACTCTCACATCCATACATGACCACTAGAAAAACCATAGCCTTGACTAGACGGACCTTAGTCGGCAAAGTAATGTCTCTGCTTTTGAATATACTATCTAGGTTGGTCAAAACTTTTCTTCCAAGGAGTAAGCATCTTTTAATTTCATGGCTGCAGTCACCATCTGCAGTGATTTTGGAGCCCCCCAAAATAAAGTCTGACACTGTTTCTACTGTTTCCCCATCTATTTCGCATGAAGTGATGGGAACAGATGCCATGATCTTCGTTTTCTGAATGTTGAGCTTCAAGCCAACTTTTTCACTCTCCTCTTTCACTTTCATCAAGAGGCTTTTTAGTTCCTCTTCACTTTCTGCCATAAGGGTGGTGTCATCTGCATATCTGAGGTTATTGATATTTCTCCCCGCAATCTTGATTCCAGCTTATGTTTCTTCCAGCCCAGCGTTTCTCATGATGTACTCTGCGTATAAGTTAAATAAGCAGGGTGACAATATACAGCCTTGAAGTACTCCTTTTCCTATTTGGAACCAGTCTGTTGGTCCATGTCCATGTTCTAACTGTTGCTTCCTGACCTGCATACAGATTTCTCAAGAGGCAGGTCAGGTGGTCTGGTATTCCCATCTCTTTCAGAATTTTCCACAGTTTCTTGTGATCCACACAGTCATAGGCTTCGGCATAGTCAATAAAGCAGAAATAGATGTTTTTCTGGAACTCTCTTGCTTTTTCCATGATCCAGCAGATGTTGGCGATTTGATCTCTGGTTCCTCTGCCTTTTCTAAAACCAGCTTGAACATCAGGGAGTTCACGGTTCATGTATTGCTGAGGTCTGACTTGGAGAATTTGGGGCATTACTTTACTAGCATGTGAGATGAGTGCAATTGTGTGGTAGTTTGAGCATTCTTTGGCATTGCCTTTCTTTGGAATTGGAATGAAAACTGACCTTTTCCAGTCCTGTGGCCACTGCTGAGTTTTCCAAACTTGCTGGCATTTTGAGTGCAGCACTTTCACAGCATCATCTTGGGATCTGAAACAGCTCAACTGGAATTTCATCACCTCCACTAGCTTTGTTCGTAGTGATGCTTTCTAAGGCCCACTTGACTTCACATTCCAAGATGTCTGGCTCTAGATGAGTGATCACACCATCGTGATTATCTGGGTCATGAAGATCTTTTTTGTACAGTTCTTCTGTGTATTCTTGGCACCTCTTCTTAATATTTTCTGCTTCTGTTAGGTCCAGACCATTTCTGTCCTTTATCGAGCCCATCTTTGCATGAAATGTTCCCTTGGTATCTCTAATTTTCTTGAGGAGATCTCTAGTCTTTCCCATTCTGTTCTTTTCCTCTATTTCTTTGCATTGATTGCTGAAGAAGGCTTTCTTATCTCTTCTTGATTTTCTTTGGAACTCTGCATTCAGATGCTTATATCTTTGCTTTTCTCCTTTGCTTTTCGCCTCTCTTCTTTTCACAGCTATTTGTAAGGCCTCCCCAGACAGCCATTTTGCTTTTTTGCATTTCTTTTCCATGGGGATGGTCTTGTTCCCTGTCTCCTGTACAATGTCATGAACCTCATTCCATAGTTCATCAGGCACTCTATCTATCAGATCTAGTCCCTTAAATCTATTCCTCACTTCCACTGTATAATCATAAGGGATTTGATTTAGGTCATACCTGAATGGTCTAGTGGTTTTCCCTACTTTCTTTAATTTGAGTCTGAATTTGGCAATAAGGAGTTTATGATCTGAGCCACAGTCAGCTCCTGGTCTTGTTTTTGTTGACTCTATAGAGCCTCTCCATCTTTGGCTGCAAAGAATATAATCAATCTGATTTCGGTCTTGCCATTCCATGTGTAGAGTCTTCTCTTGTGTTGTTGGAAGAGGATCTTTGCTATGACCAGTGCATTTTCTTTGCAAAACTCGGTTAGTCTTTGCCCTGCTTCATTCCGCATTCCAAGGCCAAATTTGTCTGTTACTCCAGATGTTTCTTGACTTCCTACTTTTGCATTCCAGTCCCCTATAATGAAAAGGACATCTTTCTTGGGTGTTAGTTCTAAAAGGTCTTGTAGGTCTTCATATAACCGTTCAACTTCAGCTTCTTCAGCATTACTGGTTGGGGCATAGACTTGGATAACTGTGATATGAATGGTTTTCCTTGGAAATGAACAGAGATCATTCTGTCGTTTTTGAAATTGCATCCAAGTACTGCATTTCGAACTCTTTTATTGACCATGATGGCTACTCCATTTCTTCTGAGGGATTCCTGCCCACAGTGTAGATGTAGTGGTCATCTGAGTTAAATTTACCCATTCCAGTCCATTTTAGTTCACTGATTCCTAAAAGGTCAACGTTCACCCTTGCCATCTCTTGTTTGACCACTTCCAATTTGCCTTGATTCATGGACCTGACATTCCAGGTTCCTATGCAATATTGCTCTTTACAGCATCGGATCTTGCTTCTATCACCAGTCACATCCACAGCTGGGTATTGTTTTTGCTTTGACTTCATCCCTTCATTCTTTCTGGAGTTATTTCTCCACTGATTCCAGTAGCATATTGGGCACCTAATGAACTGGGGTGTTCCTCTTTTGGTATCCTATCATTTTGCCTTTTCCTATTGTTCATGGGGCTCTCAAGGCAAGAATATTGAAGTGGCTTGCCATTCCCTTCTCCAGTAGACCACAGTCTGTCAGACCTCTCCACCATGACCCACGCGTCTTGGGTTGCCCCATAGGCATGGCTTGGTTTCATTGAGTTAGACAAGGCTGTGGTCCTAGTGTTATTAGATTGACTAGTTTTCTGTGAGTATGGTTTCAGTGTGTCTGCCCTCTGATGCCCTCTTGCAACACCTACCATCTTACTTGGTTTTCTCTTACCTTGGGTGTGGGGTATCTCTTCACGGCTGTTCCAGCAAAGCACAGCTGCTGCTCCTTACCTTGGATGACGGGTATCTCCTTACCTTGCCGTTCCTGACCTTCAAGGTGGGATAGCTCCTCTAGGCCCTCCTGTGCCTGCTCAGCCACCACTCCTCGGGTTGCTCCTCTCAGCCGCCAGCCCTGGCCTCGGGCTTGGGGTGGCTCCTCAGGGTCACTTCTGTAGATCCTCTTTATTGTGTCTTTGCGCTCTAGTTTGTTATTTCTTGCTCTTATCTTATTTACTCTCTGCTACTTTTATTTATTCAGTTGGTCATTTTTTAAAAACTCCTTAAACTTAATTTCCAGTCTTTCCTATTTCCTGATATAGACATTTTATAGACATAAAGCCAAAAAAAAAAAAAAAAAAAAAAGAAAAAAAGAAATTCTCTACATGCTGCTTTATTTTTTAAAAAATTGTTATTATTATTATTTTAATTTATTTTGGCTACACTCGGTCTTCACTGCTGCATGCAGGCTCTAGATCCCTGACCAGGGATCAAGTGAGCCCCCTGTATTGGGAACATGGAGTCTTAGCTGCTAGACCACCAGGGAAGAAACACTCACTTCTTGTTGCTTCAGATGGACCTAATTTTTATATTTGGTACTTTTCATTATCACTCAGTTTAAGATTTCTTAATTTTTATTAAGATTACTGCTTGGTTCCATGGGTTATTTAGTGGTGTGTTTTAAATTACCAAATACATTTCACTCTATTTTTACAATAAAATTTTAATTGAATTGCACTATAGACAGAGATTGTGACTGGTAGAGTATACTGAGTATTGCATTGCTATTCTCCTTTCTTACTTTAGCCTCTTTTCCTTGAACTAAACTTTTTCTTCTTAACAATTTCTTCCTCTTGGAGGAAAGAGAGGTTTTCAGGAGATTCTTTTCCTCTTAAGTCTGGCCACCAGTCCAACACACCCAGAACATTGTCTGATCCTAGAGGGAGCAGACCACAGGCTGAAACTACAACTTGTGCCATGTAAGTCATTTTCAGCCCGTTACACAGTCCATCACTTGTAATACCATGTCATTCTTTTGTGCCCGACATAGTACTAAAACTCTTATATGTGAAGTGAAAATGCAAGCCTTAGTCACTTCATCATGTCGAACTCTGTGCCACCCCATGGATTGTAGCCTGCCAAGCTCCTCTGTCCATGGGATTCTCCAGGCAGGAATACTCAACTAGCCATTTCCTTCTCCAGGGGATCTTCCCAACCCAGGGATAGACCCCAGATATGCTGCACTACAGGTAGATTCTTTACCACCTGAGAAATAAGAATCTTATATACATTATCTTATTTAATCATTCTAACACGATCATTATTAACTGCCATTTTGTGGACAGGAAATAGAAGAAGGGAAAAATTAAGTAACTGTTCCCAAGTTATGCAACTTCAAATGGAGCCACTAGAAGACCCCATTGTCTGTCGAATGCCAGAGCTTGTGCCATGTAACTACTCACATGGGGTTTGTTGAATAAAAAGGTTTATTTGATGGTTCATGGCCAAAAGAAGCATATTGCCACTGGGTCAGGCGTTCACGTCATACTCTTCATTTTCACATTACATAAACACTTCAGACTTTTGAAAATACTCTGAAATATGGAATTACACTTCTTCTGGACTATTTCAATTCATCCATAAAACAACGTGAAAAATTATAAGACAGCTGCTATGTATCTTTTAACAGTGATTGTTTTGGTGTTATCTGACATGCTTATCTAAAAATCAGTTCAGTTCAGTTCAGTCACTCAATCGTGTCTGACTCTTTGTGACCCCATGAATTGCAGCACGCCAGTTCTCCCTGTCCATCACCAACTCCCGGAGTTAACTCAGACTCACATCCATCGAGTCGGTGATGCCATCCAGCCATCTCATCCTCGGTCATCCCCTTCTCCTCCTGCCCCCAATTCCTCCCAGCATCAGAGTCTTTTCCAATGAGTCAACTCTTTGCATGAGGTGGCCAAACTACTGGAGTTTCAGCTTTAGCATCATTCTTTCCAAGAACACCCAAGACTGATTTCCTTCAGATGGACTGGTTGGATCTCCTTGCAGTCCAAGGGACTCTCAAGAGTCTTCTCCAACACCACAGTTCAAAACCATCAATTCTTTGGCACTCAGCTTTTTTCACAGTCCAACTATCACATCCATACATGACCACTGGAAAAACAATAGGCTTGACTAGACGAACCTTTGTTGGCAAAGTAATGTCTCTGCTTTTTAAAATGCTGTCTAGCTTGGTCATAACTTTTCTTTCAAGGAATAAGTGTCTTTTAATTTCATGGCTGCAGTCACCATCTGCAGTGATTTTGGAGCCCCAAAAATAAAGTCTGACACTGTTTCCACTG